>NW_027397084.1:22202048-22291033 GCF_003265705.2 Callorhinus ursinus
TGGTATATATATATATATATATATATATATATATATATATATATATATATATTACATATATAATATATAATATTATGCAGCCATCAATAGGAATGAAATCTTGCCATTTGCAATGACGTGGATGGAACTGGAGGGTATTATGCTGAGCGAAATAAGTCAATCAGAGAAAGACATGTATCATATGACCTCACCGATATGAGGAATTCTTAATCTCAGGAAACAAACTGAGGGTTGCTGGAGTGATGGGGGGTGGGAGGGATGGGGTTGCTGGGTGATAGATATTGGGGAGGGTATGTGCTATGGTGAGCACTGTGAATTGTGTAAGACTGTTGAATCACAGACCTGTACCTCTGAAAAATGAAGTGTAGGAAATCGAAGGGGGAGACAAACCATGAGAGTCTATGGACTCAGAAACAAACTGAGGGTTCTCGAGGGGAGGGGGTGGGGGAATGGGTTAGCCTAGTGATGGGTATTAAAGAGGGCACGTACTGAATGGAGCACTGGGTGTTATACACAAACAATGAATCATGGAACACTACATCAAAAACTAATGATGAAATGTATGGTGATTAACATAACATAATAAAAAAAAAGAGCTGTATCTCAATTGGCTTTTGAGCAACACATTTTCCAGTATAAATTTTGGAGATTTATGTTACATATGTGGTATTTTTCATGTTTTTTTTTAGGATAGATTATAAATATTTTGACAGATAATGGTTTGGTTTTCAATTCTACCAAGCAGAATAACTCTTAATCCTTTTTTTAAATTCCTCATACTTAAGTCTCCATTCTGTTTTATAGAAGCTATAAAATAATCACCTATCCACAGTCATTTGATTTAGGGATTGTGCTTATGCCACATTTTGTTATTGAAACATCAAAGGATCTATCCCTTACTTGGTGGCTCTTGATCAATCATTAAGGGTCAATGTAAATCACAGTTGGTATAGGGATTTGTTATTTACCCTTTATGAAAAGAATCATTTATCACTTTCTAACCTGTACTCTTCAACTTCTCTGTATGAGCAGACATCTAATCTTATGTCTTCATGTAGTTTTTCAAAACATATATTATTGTTTTGTAGGTTTGTCTTTTTAATTTTTATAAACACTAGTGTGTTATATAGCTAATTATTTCTCAGCTTTTTCACTATGCACTGTGTTTTTAAGATCTGCCTGTGTTGACATGTGGACGTCAAATCGGCTGCTTCTAACTGCAGTACAATATGGCATGCATCAGGCACATTTTCTTATTTATTCCCTTGTAATGGACATTCATAATGCTTCCAACTGCTCACTTCTACAAATAACTTGCTTCAAGTAACATGCACATACATAATCCCCAATGGATCTGTTTAAAAATTACTCTGAGACTTATACTTAGGAAGGCAATTGATGAATAAGCAATAGCACACTTTTCTACAGAATGGCTGCACCAATCTACAATTCCACCAGAGACACCTGACCATTCCCAAAACCCATACAATCACAATTCTTTCCACTTTGGGTTAGGCTCAGAGTGGCATAGTGAAAGCACAAGGTTTTTTTTTGTTTTTTTTTTTAAGTTTTCATTTAAATTCCAGTTAGGTGTAGTGTAGGTTACAATATAGTGATTCAACACTTCCATACAACACCCAGTGCTCATCACTACAGTGCACTCCTTAATCCCCATCACCTATGTAACCCATACCCCCACCCAAGTTCATTTAAATTTGAATTTATATGATTATAATAACATTGAAATCTCTTCACATACTAGTGAGATTTGGGGTATACTTTTCTGTTCATTGTTTTTTCATAATAATTTGCTCATTTTCTATTTTGGATGCTTTCTTCATTTTAGTAAAGGAATGACTTCTATATTCAAGATATACATAATCATGTTAGTTATAAACAACGTCTTCTCCCATTCTAGCACTTATAGTCTCTCTCACTGCATAAAAATCCTCAGTTTTTAAATAATCCCAATAGTCGATTTTTCCCTTATGATGTGTGCTTTTGAAGATTAATATTTCCTTTTCATTCCTAATTCCTAACTAAACATGTTAATCTCTAATCACAGTCTTATTCTTATACCAGATATTTTGGAATGCTTTGTGTAATTTTATGCTTCTTTTTCTATATTGGAAAAATAGTTATTAACCAAGGAAAAAGCTAATCAAGTGAAGTGGTAATTTCTAAGTTTTGCATTTTTGTTTTTCAGGTTTCTATAAGCACAGTATTCCATAGTTGTATGTGTGTGTGTGTGTGTGTGTGTGTGTGTGTGGTGTTTTTTGCCTGTTTTTGTAAACTTTGAATCATTCTTCTGGTTATGTTTGAAATGAATGAAAAAGTGTACTTTATACTATCTCTGGCTTATTGCAAGTCCAAGACACAACTACCACTATAGAAGAAAAACCTGTTATTTGAAGCTCAATGTGACTAAAACATGACTCCTACTGGTTACTGGGGTTAGTTGATTGAAGACACATGTGAGAAATTACCTTCTGCCATCACAGCTGCATGCATGTTTTGTTTTCTCTAACACTAACTATTTCATCAAAGATAGTGGCTTTTACAGGTAAAGGCAGACTTGCTTGTTGGTCAAGAGACAGCCGTTGCAATCCTCTGATAGAATTTGTAAGCAAACTTAAGAAAACATGTCTGCACCAGCAATCAGATAAAATCAATTGAACCAAATAACCTACTATATTGGTTTCCCATTGCTGCTTTAATAAATTACCACAGAGTTGACAGACTGGACAGAACAAATTTGTTACCTTATCTTTTTGGAAGTCAGAAATCTGACAGATGTCTCACTAAGCTAAAGTCAAGGCATCATCAGGACTGCATCAGAGCTGCATTCCTTTATAAAGACTTTTGATAGATATGTTTCTTTACCTTTTCTAGCTTCTAGAGACTGCCTGCATCCTTGGTGTGTGGGTGCCTTCCTCTATCTTCAAAGCCAGCAAAGGTAAATAGAGTCCTCACATACAATCACTCCAGCCTCCTCCTGAGTCACAGCCCCTCTGACTTGACTGCTTTCTTCTTCCACTCTTAAGTAGCCTCCTCTTCATTGGGCCCACGTGATAATTCAAGCTAATCTTCTCATCTCAAGTTCAGCTGATGAGCATCCTTAATTCCACTGTAACCTTAATTCTATCTTGATATGCAACCTAAATTCCATCTTGACATGTAACCTAACATATTCACAGGATCCGGGGATTAGGACATGGATATCTTTGGGATGTCATTATTCTGCCTCTCATACTTGTTATATATATGAAGCTGATATTTCACAAAGTTTATAGCACCTGCTGCAGAATATTGTTGTGCTCATCAATATTCATTAATTCAGTAAATTTTATTTTAGACTATTAAGTGGTGAGTACTTGATATGAAGCACAAAGCAGAATAAACATGCTCTTTTCCCACCCTCTTGAATCTATTGCCTACAACAGTCCTCTGCCAAAACAAAACAAAACAGAAAGGAATTGTATAAATGATTAATTATGGACTGATTATTCTCTCTGGTATAGATCTTTGTATATACCTTCAAAGAATTCCTGATATGAAATTTGTAATTGGTAAATAGTATTTAAATAGCAAACCTCTTTTAATAAACTTTCTTCATTTAAATGAGAATACAAACTACAAATAATAAAAGTTTTCCTCTATATTTCAATCAAGATCTAAAGACACCTTATAGATTATAAATGGATTTATACTTTATTAGAAAAGCTACATCTCCTTGAGCTTTCTAAAATCTGTTTTGGATTCTTAAGCTTTAGCACTTCTTTTAGTAAATTGGAAATAAACTATAAAATTTAGTACTTGGAGACAACCTGTAGTCTTATTCTGAAATTTAAAGGTAGCATTTAATTTTATTCAACTATGATTTTCCACAGAGATCCCTTTCCTCATTACAATACAAATAAATGACAAATTCATTCAGTGAAGCTTCTAAACTAAGAATTTGTTTTAGTATGCGTAGGCCATTGGACTAGGTAAGGAGGGGAAGAAGATAAATATAACAAAAATAATTTAAATTGCTTCAAAATGAAAGGGTATATTATCAGGTAGCTATTGCTATATATACAGCCACAAAATTTCAATGACATACAAAAACAAGTATTTATTTCTCATACTTCTGAGGATCCATTTTAAGTTATGATTCCAGATGGGTTGGCTCCTCACAGCCTATCCATCTCTGGTCTACTTAATATGTTTTCCTGCAGAGGTCTGGGATGAAGGAGCAGCAACTACTTAGGGGATGCCCTTCTCACAGGAATGACAGAAAAACAAGATGTAAGCCCCACTGTGTAGGCACATTCCAAATTTTGCTTGCATCATAACTGTTATAATCTATTGGTCACAGAAAGTCATGTGGTCAAACCCAGAATCAAGGGGCACATTCAACCTAACATGGAGCCAAAAGGACACATGGCCAAATCCAACATATATTGAGACAGGAGCATATTCCACTCAAAGGGGGAGTAAGAGGAGAGTAAATATTGTCTAAACAATAACTTAAGCTACTGCAGATTTTGAAACAAATACTCAGAAACATCATTCTTACATACTTTATTAGGCACAGGAAAATGAAGGCATATATTTATCACTGAAAATATATAAGGTCTGTCACAATTCTTTAATATAAGATAAGGATATTGATTATGCAGAAGTCCTTGTCTTAATTTGTTCGGTTGCCAAAACATCATAAGCTGCAATTACTGGATCGTATGGTAATTCTGTTTTTAATTCTTTGAGAACGTCCATATTGTCTTCCCCAGTGCCTGCACCTATTTGAATTCCTGCCAGCAGGGCACCAGTTTCCCTCCACATTGTCATCAGCACTTGTTATTTCTTGTGTTTTCTTTTTTAATTGTTTTACCCAAAGACAACAAAAGCGCTAATTTGAAAAGAAAAATGCACCCCTATATTTATTGCAGCATTATTTACAATAGCTAAGATATGGAAGCAACCCAAATATCTATCCATAGATGAATGGATAAAGATGTGATATACAGGGGTGACTGGTTGGCTCATTCATTAGAGCATGTGACTGTTGGTCTCAGGGTTATAAGTTCGAGCCTCACGTTGGGTATAGAGATCACTTAAAAAGGAAAATCTTAAAAAAAGGAAGATATGATATACAGATATAGATATATAATGGAATATTACTCAATCATTAAAAAGAATGAGATCTTGCCATTTGTAACAACATGGATGGACTTAGACAGAGGCTATAATGCCAAGTGCAATAAATCAGTCAGAGAAAGACAAACACCATATGATTTCATCCATATGTGGAATTTAAGAAACAAAACAAATGGACAAAAAAAGAAGAAAGAGTCAAAAAAAAAAACAAATACAGAGACTTGATGGTGGCAGCGGCGGGGGGCGATTAGGGGATTTAGGGGATGGGTGAAATAGGTAAAGGGGCTTAAGAGTAGATTTGTTTTGATAATCACTGAGTAATGTATAGAATTGTTGAATCATTATATTTTACATTTGAAACTCATATAACACTGTGTGTTAATTATACTTCAATTTTAAATGAATGAAAAAATATATATCATAAGCTGGGTGCCTTAAACAACAGAAATTTATTTTCTCACAGTTCTGGAGGCTAGAAGTCTCAGAATAGAACTCAGTATGGTCAGGTTCTGCTGAGGGGTCTCCCCCTAGCTTGCAGATGGCTGTTTTCTTGCTGTGTCCTTACATGAAGGAGCAAAAACAAGTTCTGATCTCCTCTTCTTATAAAGACACTAATTCCATTATGAGGGGCCCATATTCATGACCTCATCTGAACCTAATTATTCTCAAAGGCTCTTCTCCAAATACCATCACATTCAGGTTAAGGATTCAATATATGAATCTGGTGGAGAGGACACATTCAGTTCATAGCTACCCCTAAGGAGAGGACTCTAGAAAAACAGGTATCTCCTGCTTTCCAAAAGTTTACATTAAGCCACTTCACTTTTAAGAAAGATTTACATTAGTTTTTGTTAGCCAAAGAAATCTGAAGAGGATTTTCACTTTTATGGAAAAAAAAAATTCTGTACTAATGTAGGTCTTTTGTAAAAGCAAAACGTCCTAATGGAAAAAATTGTACCTAAGAAAATTACATATGCATTTCTCTTTTGACCCAGAGGTCCCACTTCTAAGTATTTATCCATGGAAATATACCTCCCCCTATGTTGTGAAAAGTCACAAAACAAGATTATTTATTGTGGCATTATTTGTAATTGCAAATATTGAAAACAATCTCAATGCCAGCACATAACTAATCAATTAAATAAAATGTGATATTCATGCAACAGGTACTATGTAGATGTTTAAAAAAGAATGAGTGATACTCTATTGTAGATGCGTGTATATATATACACACACATATATATATGTACATATATATGTGTGTGTATATATATATGTACATATATATATGTGTGTGTACATATATATATGTGTGTGTATATATATGTACATATATATGTGTGTGTATATATATACATCTTCTTTATCCATTCATAAGAAAAAGAATGAAATCTTGCCATTTGCAAAGGCATGGATGGAACTAGAGAATGTTATGCTAAGCTAAATAAGTCAGAGAAAGAAATAAACCATATGATTTCATTCATATGTGGAATTTAAGAAACAAAACAGAGGAACATAGGGGAAAAAAGAAAAAAGAAGGGCAAACCAGAAAACACTCTTAACTATAGAGAACAAACTGAGGGTTACAGGAGGGGACGTGGGTGGGGGATGGGTTAAGTGTGTGATGGGAATTACGGAGGCCACTTATGATGAGCACTGGGTGTTGTATGTAAGTGATGAATCACTAAATTCTATACCTGAAACTAATATTATACTTTATTTTAACTGTTTAGAATTTAAATTAAAATCTGAAGAAAAAAGAATGAGGAAGAGCTCTATGAAATGATGTAGAATGATGTCCAGGATATCCAGGATCATTATTTTTTTCAAAGAGCCAAATTAAAAAATGTTTATATAATGTTTTACCTTTTGTGTAACAAAGAAAGAGAAATGTAACTATATGTGCGTATTTGCTTAAAAAAGTACAGGAAGGATAAATGAGAAATTAGTGTAATTAGTTACAGATAGGCAGTTTGTGAGAATGAAATGGGAAGGACTGGAAAAAGAATGAAACAACTTTGAATTTGTCTCACTATATAGTGACTCCTTAGGCATGTCAAAATTCTATATATTAAAAAAAATAAAATCAACAAAGATGGGGGTAAACATTTAAAATTCAATAGAAACAAAGCCAAATGAACCTAACTGCATATAAATTGACAAGATACATAGAACTATTTTTGTATAAAGTACAGATTTTCTTCCATTTTCAATGGGGTTACATCCTGATAAACCCATCATAAATTGAAAATACATTTAATATACCTAGCCTACTGCCATCATAGCTAAGCATAGCCTACTTTAAATGTGTTCAGAACACTTATATTAGCCTGCAATTGGACAAAATAATCTAACACAAAACCTATTTTATCATAAAGTGTTGAGTAGTTTCTGTAATTATTGGATGCTATAATAGAAGTGAAAAAACAGAAGGGTTGTATGGGCACAGAATGGTTCTAATTGTATTGGTTGCTTACACTTATGGTCACATGGCTGATTGGGAGCTGTGACTCCCTGCCACTGACCAATATCATGAAATATATCTCTCTATATGTCACTAGCCTGGGAAAAGATCAAAATTCAAATTTCAACATTTAGTTTCTATTGAATACATATTGCTTATGCAGCATCACTAGGTTGAAAAATTATAAAGTTGAACCATCATAAGTCAGAGACCATCTGTAATGTGTACAAATAATTTTGGCCACAGTTCTCTTACTACACAGGTTCTTGAAAACTAGTGCAAGGACAAAATTTACTACAGAAATATCTGAACCATACTTGGGTGAGTGGGCAGTTGTGTTTTAATTCTAAAACCACTTAGTTTGTAACAAAATTGGAATGAATGAATAAATGTATTAATATTGTTTAGAACCAAGGTTCTCAATGTGAAAAAAGAGAGATATAAATACGAAGTGTGGGAAGGAGAGAAAGAACCCAGTAAATGGCTTTGGACTTGGAAATATCAACATGAATAATCACTTTGCCAACTCTAATCACTGAAAAGGTCTAGAAGCAATTATATCTCAATATCAATGAACATATTCAGTGCCCATATTCTGCTTACTAAGTGCCTTTCACCAAAACAAAGTGGGGGAGGGGACAAGGCTTATTGGAGCAATGGCAGATTCCAGGCCTGGGTTGTGAAAAGCTCAAGTCCAGTAAGCCTGGACTACCTTGTTGCTATATTGAGAGTAAGGAAGTGCTCAAAACAAGGTGGAAGCTAGCTTGAAAGTGTTTCTATTTTAAAACACTTTTACCATCAAAAATAATAATGACAGTAATGGAGTATCACACACCAAATGTGTGTGTGTGTGTGTGTGTGTGTGTGTGTGTGTGATTTGAGTCATTAGAGATACTCAAAAATATAATGGAGGGGTTAAGGAGAAGCCGTTCTTTACAGAAAAATGATGAATAATAAAATTAGAAGGAATGACAGATTAAAAATTCCTTTAGAAACCATTAAAATAATAAATGATATGGAAAGGAATCATCAGTTGATACCGAAACCATTAGGTGAATGATTGCTGGGAAATAGGATATTCACATCATCTCAGAGATTTCATATTAATATATTACTTATTAATTAAAAAAAGAAAAGGATACCTTAGCAATGAAAAAACCTGTCAGACATCTCAATCAAGCCTTTGAAATTAAAACTTCCAATAATAGAACATACTGACATTGTGTGTCTCATGCTGTGATATACTGAGAACACATTCCTTATTTAATGTTATTTCCAAAGAATATTTAATTTGAATATCATAAGATACTCATCAGACAAATTCATATTGAGGGACATTCTATAAAACAACTGGTTTGATTTTGTTTTTAATGCCAACATCATGAAAGGCACAAAAGAAAGGGAGTGACTCTTCTAGATAAAAAGAGATTTTACAACTAAACTCAAATTACTCAAACAACTAAACTGCTTTGAATTTCACTGGATTCTGAATATGTTTTTTTAAAGCTATAAAGTTTCTTATTAGAAAAATGAAAGTTTTAAAAATAGAATGTATGTTAGATTTCTGTATCAATGTTAAATATTTCTTCTAGTAAAGTGGTGATATTATATGTATAGTTCCCATTATTACTAAATATCATATATTACATATAATACAATGTTGATGAATTATTAAAGCCTTGGTAATATCTGAATGTGATCAATAAATGGCATTTTTAGGGCCTATTATATACCAAGTCAATAACTGCCACAAGGGAATTCAGAGGCAGGTGAAAACCTCTATACTTGACAGTTAAAAACTTAGCTAGTCAGGGAAACAATAGGCAATAATATTGATAATATTTTAAAAAGCCAAAGTCCATGGTATAAACTAGTACTTTGTAAAATTTTTATGTATTGAAAGGCCACCTCTAATTAAGTAGTTCTAAAGTGGAGCCTGAGATCCTGTATCTCTAATAAACTCTGTCCTTTGGATTACAATTTAAGTAGTAGCTATATGCTATAAAAGCTGTAGAAGACCGAAAGTATTGTGAATTAGAGAAAATTAGAGTCTTCTTGGAGGAAATAACTCTTTTTCAAAAAATGAAGGGCAAAAGGAAAGATAAAAAGATATTTAATAGCACTATTCATTTATTCACTCCTTACCTTTGGTATTTTCTCAGCGTCTAGCATGTAAAAGACACTGTGTACAGCTGTGAGGCCAGTGTTTGGATCGTTTTAGCATCTCTCACAGTGTCTTATGTGGAGGAGGAGCTCAGTGAATATATTTATTAAACTCAATGTAATTTATGACTAGAAAAGACTCTGAAAAAAAGAATTGGAGAGAGAAATTATTGTGATGAGGTTGTGGGCTGGTAAAATAAGTAGTTCTGACTTAAGAGAAGCATAACTCTACCTGCATGGATAGGGTGAAGAAAGATTATGGATCATCTTAAAAGACTAGCAGAAAAGAGTATATTTGATACAGCTAAAATTTTCTGAACTGGAGAATGACATTCTAAAAATAATGTTTTAGGACAATTAGTTTGGCAACAAAAAGTAATCTTTTTTTTTCTTCCAAGATTTTATTTAACTTCAAGTTAGTTAACATAGTGTAGTATTGGTTTAAAGAGTAGAATTTAGTGATTCATCACTTACATATAACACCCAGTGCTCATCCCAACAAGTGCCCTCCTTAATGCCCATCTCCCACCCACCTCCCTCCATCAACCTTCAATTGCTTCTCTATAGTTAAGAGTCTCTTATGGTTTGCCTCCCTCTCTGATTTATCTTATTTTATTTTTCCTACTCTCCCTCTATGTTCATGTTTTGTTTTTAAATTCCACATTAGTGAAATCATATGGTATTTGTCTTTCTCTGACTGATGTTTCTCACTTAGCATACTACATTCTAGTTCCATCCACCTCAATGCAAATGGCAAAATTTCAGTCTTTTGATGGTTGAGTAATATTCCACTATATATAATTCACATCTTCTTTGGCCATTCATCAGTTGATGGACATCATTTGGGCTCTTTCCATAGTTTGGTTATTGATGATATTGCTGCTTTAACATTGGGGTGCTTATGTCCTTTGAATCAATATTTTTGTATCTTTGGATAAATAACTAGTAGTGCAATTGCTGGGTCATAAGATAGTTCTATTTTTAACTTTTCAAGGAACCTCCATACTGTCTTCCAGAGTAGCTGTACAAGTGTGCATTCCCATCAACAGTGTAAGAGCATTCCCCTTTCTCCACATACTTGCCAACAACTGTTTTTTCCTGAGTTGTTAATTTTAGACATTCTAACGGTGTGAGGTAGTATCTCATTGTGGTTTTGATTTGTATTTCCCTGTTGATTAATGATGTTGATCATGATCATTCATCATGACTTGATCATGATGAATAACTCTTTCTTTTTTTTAAGATTGTATTTATTTATTTGAGAGAAAGAGAGTGAACCCAAGCAGGGGAAGTGGCAGAGGGAGAGGAAGAAGCAGACTCCCCACTGAGCAGGGGCCAGATGAGGGACTTGATCCCAGGACCCTGGGATCATGACCTGAGCCAAAAGCACACACTTAACCAACTGAGCCACCCAGGTGCTCCTGAATAACTCTTTTAATCTATTATTGGATTCAATTATTTAGTATCTTGTTAAGAATTTTTGCATCCATTTTCATCAGGAATAATGGTCTGTAATTCTCCTTTTTAGTGGAACCTTTTTCGTTTTGGAATCCAGGTAATGCTGGCCTCATAGGATGAGTTTGGAAATTTTCCTTACATTTCAATTTTTTGGAACTGTTTCAGGAGAATAGGTATTAATTCCTTAAATGTTTGGTGGAATTCCCCTGGGAAGCCATCCAGCCCTGGACTCTTGTTTGTTGGGAGATTTTTTATTACTGATTCCATTTCTTTCTGGTTATGGGTCTAGTCAAATTTTCTCTTTCTTCCTGTTTCAGTTTTGGTAGTTTATATGTTTCTAGGAATTTATCACGTTCTTCCAGATTGCCCAATTTGTTGGCATATAATTGCTCATAATATTCTCTTATAATTGTGGTATTTCTGTTTGTATAATTGTTTGTGTTGGTTGTGATCTCTCCTCTTTCATTTGTGATTTTATTTATTTGGGTCTTTTCTCTTTTCTTTTTGGTAAGACCGGCTAGAGTTTTATCAATTTTGTTAATTATTTCAAAGAACCAGCTCCTAGTTTCATTGATCTGTTCTACTCTTTTTTTATTTATATATCATTTATTTCTGCTCTAATCTTAATAATTTTCCTTCTTCTGTTGGTTTTAGGCTTTACTTGCTGTTCTTTTTCCAGATCCTCTAGGCGAAAGGTTAGGTTGTATATTTGAGACCTTTCTTGCTTCTTAAGGAAGGCTTAATTGCTATATACTTCTCTCTTATGACCACCTTTGCTGAGTCCCAAAGGTTTTGGACTGTCGTGTTTCATTTTCATTTGCTTCCATGTATTTATAAATTTCTTCTTTAATTTCCTGGTTACCCATTCATTCTTTATTTTTTTTTTAAGATTTATTTATTTATTTTGAGAGAGTGAGAATGAGAGAGAGAGAGAGAGTACATGAGAGCGGGGAAGGTTAGAGGGAGAAGCAGGCCCCTCGCCGAGCAGGGAGCCCGATGCGGGACTCGATCCCAGGACTCCAGGATCGTGACCTGAGCCGAAGGCAGTTGCTTAACCAACTGAGCCACCCAGGCGCCCCCCATTCATTCTTTAATGAGATATTCTTTAACCTTCATATATTTGTGGTTGTTCCAAATTTTTTCCTGAGATTGACTTCAAGTTTCATAACATTGTAGTCTGAAAGTATTCATGGTATTATCTCAATCTTTTTGTACTGATTGAGGCCTGATTTGTGACCCAGTATGTGATGTTCTGGAAAATGCTCCATGTGTATTCAAAAAGAATGTATTCTGGCTGCTTTAGGTTGAAATGCTCTGAATATATCTGTTAAATCCATTTGGTCCAGTGTGTCATTCAAAACGATTGTTTTGTTGATCTTCTGCTTAGATGATATGTCCATTGCTATGAGTGGGATGTTAAAGTCCCCTACTATTATTGTATTATTATCAATGAGTTTTTTTTAAGTTTGTTATTAACTGATTTATATATTTAGCTGCTCCCAAGTTGGGGGCATAGATATTTACAATTTTTTAAAGACTTTATTTATTTATTTGACAGAGAGAGAGAGAGAGCACAAGCAGGGGGAGCAGCAGAGAGAGAGGGACAAACAGACTCTCCACTGAGTAGGGAGCCCAATGCAGGGCTCAATCCCAGGACCTTGGGACCATGACCCGAGCTGAAGACAGACACTCAACTGACTGAACCACCCAGGCACCTCAATATCTACAATTGTTAAATCTTCTTGTTAGATAGACCCCTTTGTTATGATATAGTGCCCTTCTTCATCTCTTATTACAGTCTTTGGTTTAAAATCTAGTTGTCTGAGGGACACCTGGGTGGCTCAGTTGGTTAACTGTCCAACTCCTGACTTGGCCTAGGTCATGATCTCAGAGTTGTGAGATTGAGCCCCTCATTGGCCTCCATGATTTTGTGGAGCCTGTTTAAGATTCTCTCTTTCCCTCACTCTCTGCCCCTCCCCTATCTTCCTTCCTCTCTCTCTAAAAAAAAAATCTAGTTTGTCTGATATAAGTATGGCTACTCCAGCTTTCTTGTGATGTCTATTAACATGATAGATGATTCTCCACTCCCTCACTTTCAATCTGGAATTGTCTTTGGGTCTAAAATGAGTCTAAGTAGCATATCTATAGTTGTTTTTTTTTTATCTATTCTGATATCATGTGTCTTTCGATTGAAGCATTTTGTCCATTTACATTCGAAGTAATTATTGATAGATATAAATTTAATGCCATTGTATTACCTATAAAGTCACTGTTCTTATTGATTTTCTTTTTTCCTTTCTATTCTTTGTTGCTGGTCTCCTTTCATGCTCAAAGTGTCCCCTTTAATATTTCTTGCAGAGCTGGTTTAGTGTTTATGAACTCCTTCAGTTTTGCTTCTGTTGGAAACTCTTAACTCACCTACTATTCTGAATGAGAGTCGCTAAATTAAGTATTCTTGGCTACATATTTTGCTCATTCAGCATGTTGAATATGTCATGCCACTTTCTTCTGGCCTTCCAGATCTCTGTGGAAAGATCTGCTGCTAACTTTCTGTGTCTACCTTTGTAAGTTAAAGAACTTTTGTCCCTAGATGATTTCAGAATTCTCTCTTTATCTCTGTATTTGCAAGTTTCACTATGATATGTCTTGGCATTGGACTGTTTTTGATGATTTTGATGGAAGTTTTCTGTGCCCCTTAGACTTGAATGCCTGTTTCCTTCCCCAGATGAGAGAGGTTCTCAGCTATAATTTGTTCAAATAAACCTTTGGCCCCATCTTCCTGTTCTTCTTCTTCTGGGACTCCTATGATATGGATTATCATTGTGCTTTATGGAATCACTGAGTTCCCTAAGTCTATATTCATGATGTAATACTTTTCTTTCCCTCTTCTTTTCAGCTTCATTATTTTCCATAATTTTAGCTTCTATATCACCTATTCATTCTTCTGCTTCTTCCATCCTCATTGTGAATACTTCCAATCCATTTTGCTTCTCAGTTGTAGCATTTTTATTTTGGTCTGAAGAGTTTTTAGCTCTTTATCTCTACAGCAAGGGTTTCTCTGGTGCCTTCTATGCTTTTTCAAGTCCAGCTAGTATTCTTATGACTGTTGCTCTAAATTCTTGTTCATATATATTGCTTATATCTGTTTTGAGCAAATTCCTGGCTATGATTTCTTCTTGATCTTTCTTTTGGGGAGAATTCCTCCATCTTGTCATTTTGTCTAGGTTTCTGTCTTTTGCATGTTATGAAACTTGTTTTATTTCCTGCTCCTGAGAGTAATACCAAATTAAGAAGGCATCATACACTGTCCAGGGCCTGGTGCTTTGGGAAGTGTTTCTGGTATATGCTGTGTGCACTCTGCTATTGTGTTTTGGCTGCTCTTTCCCACAGGTCAATAATCTGCAGAGTTCCTCCTTGGTTGGCCTTTAACTAGGTGTGCTTTGATTTCTTTGTTAAAATAAGCCTGATTAAGAAAGGAAAAAAAAAAAGCCTGATCCAAAAGAAGAGAGGAGAAGGAACAAAAAAAGCAAATAAACAAACAAAAAACTGTAAGTCTGATTCCAAAGAAAAAGAAAGGAAGAAAAAAAAAGTATAAAAAGGAAGGCTGATCCAAAAATTGAGAAAGGGAAAGAAGTAAACAAACAAACAAAAAACCATAAACCTGATTCCAAAGAAAAAAGAAAAAAAAAAAAAACCCTGGTCCTCTTTCCACCAGAACTGAAGCTCATGTTTGGAACACTCTGTGATCAGTAGATGTGGTACATGCAGGGGGCCTGTGTTGGTCTTCTGGTGGGGAGGCCCACTGCACTGGCTCAATAAGATCTGCCCTAGTAAAGGGTTTTGGTGTAAGCAGCTCCAACCTCCACTGGTGGTGCTGTGTTTCTCATTGAAGTCTGATTGTGCTGGGGTGGAAGATGGCATCACCCGGCCCTCTTGTCGCTGGGGAAGGGAATTCACAACTGTTGCTCTTTAGGAAACTCACAGAAAAGCAAAAAATCTCCCCTCCTGTGTCCCAGGCTTCCATCAGATCTTTGCCCTCAACCTGTCTGTGCTCATGCCATCAACACACCAGGTACCACAACTGTCCTGTGCCACAGTTCTCAGGCACGCGTCTGGGACTTAAAACTTCAAATCCTAAAGGAGCCAGCAAGACACAGACCCTCTTCCCTCCCCCAGAGGAGAACCTCACAGTACTGCGCCTGGCACTGTTCTGTCCAAGAAAAGTAGTCATATGGCTGTGCAGGTGCCTGGAGTCTATGGTGAAACATAGCAAACAAAAAGCTGTGACCAGGTTATCTGCACTCGGCATGTGCCTCTGTCCCTGCTATTGAATGGCTTCTCAATGGCACCCACCAGTTCCCATGTCCTTGGAGAGGCAATATACCCACTTCCAAATACACGTCAAGAAGGGGAATATTCTCCCCCAGTGTGACCCAGGAGATCCCCACACCACACTGCCCACCATCCACTCCCAAGCCTCCAACCTCCCTCTCCCCAGGAGCACCATTACCCACCCAACTTGACTCTAGTGAATGGCACAGACTTCTAACACTTCAGAATTTGATCTCCACCATTTACAAAAACTTGCCATAGTCAGTTCCTCTTGATTCCCAAGTCAGTGTGCTTGGGGGAGTTTTTTGTTTTTTGGTTTTTTTGCATGAACCCAATGCACTACTCTCTTTTTCCTTTCTCCCTCTCTCCCTGTCTTCTCTCTGCCAAAAAAAAGTAGTCTTGATTGGAGAATGGCAAAATGGAGGCCAGTTGGAAGCTGTGGCATAATCCAGAGCAATCATTTCTCCTTCTAATTTATCAATCTTTTCCTGGCTTCAGTCATTTTCCTTGCCATTTTCTCTTTTGTCTATATCAGAGGTTGGGGAAACAAAGTTATTCTAACTCCAGGACAGTAGGGCATTTGTAAAGGTGAGAACCTCATTATCTTTTCATTTCCCATGTCAAAGTTCTTATATTCACAAGTGAGTTTTTTTAACCTTTAAAAAGATTTCTTTTTAAGTTGACTTTAAAAAACTTAATGTCAAACCTAAACCACCATGTTAATCACTTTAATCTGGTTCTTTCTTGAATCACTGATAAACTTTAATTAGGTACACCGTTATTGATGTTAGCTGGCTAGGTACAAATATTTAAAGGCCTGTGTGCTACACTTACACCTGTTAGTAAATATTCATATGTATATTGTGAATAATTTCTCTCTGTCCATGCCTTTTATTTTCATTTTCTTACTGCTATCTTTTGATAAATAAAATTTATAAATTTTTATGAATAATGACCCACTTTTTCATCTATACCTAGTAAACTTGAAAATTATTTAGGAAGTTTTGGAAAATAAATGAAAAAGGTGAAATTTTAATTGCCAGATAAAAACCATATTATAAAGTTGAGCTGTTTAAACATATTTGTCCTTCCAAGAGATTCAAGAATATATAAATATTTGGAAATAGAAATGTAGCATTTTAGGTATCTGAAATCCATGCCTAGTCCAGGAAATAAGTAGTAAGGAGTATTAGTTATCTGTTACTATATAACAAATTATCATAAATTTGATGGCTTTAAAAAACACAAATAAATTACTTCAGTTTCCATGAGTGAGGAGTCTGGACATATGTTATTGGGTTCTATGTTCAGGATCTCACAAAAGCAAACTCAAACCAAAGCCCAGGCTACTATCTTAACTAATGTTCATGGCCATCTTTCAAGTTCACTGGTTGTTGCAGAATTCAATGCCTTGCAATTATTGCACTGAAGTTGTTCAGTTATTGTCTCTGATATATGGCCCTCTCCACAAGATGACAGATTGCTAACTCAGGGACAACAGGATAACACCTTTCCTCTTTGATTCCCTCTGGCTTCTTCCATTTCTGACCTCCAGACTATTTCAAAGACCTCTCCTCAGTCAGACTCATCTAAGATAATCTTTGATTAACTCAATTGACTAGGAAGCTTAATTACATCTGCAAAATACCTTCATCTTGCCCATGACCCAATGTGTAATCACTGGAGTGTTTCTCATCATATTTATAGATGTCACCCACAATCAAGGGTCGGTATTTTATAGGACATGTACATGAGGGAGGTATGTGGGGAGGTGGGGAAATCAAATAATTAGAGTTGGAAGAAAATATTGGTGAACATTTAATCCATCCTATTGTGGAGAAAAACATCCCCTGGATGTAAAAAAAAAAAAAAAAGTGGAGGGGATCATTTAATAAAGAAGATAATAGGGGTGCCTGGGTGGTGCAGTCAGTTAAACATCTGACTTTTGGTTTCAGCTCAGGTTGTAATCTGTGTCATGAGATCAAGCCCTGCCTTGGGCTCTGCACTCAGCATGGAGTCTGCTTGAGATTCTCTCTCCCTTTCCCTCTGCCCCTCCCACTCATGCTCTCTCTCCCTGTCTTTAAAATAAATAAATAAATCTTAAAAAAGAAGGTAATAGATTTGTTTACAAAATTGTTCTTAATTATGTAAATTAAAGTGAGAAAAATATGACAAAAATGAAACACTTGAAAAATACTTTTACATTTATAATCTAAATTGTTCATATGCAAACATTTCTTACAAAATAACATGAAAAATAATTTAAATAGGAAAATGAAATGATTATATGAACAAGAATCTTAAAACATCCTACTAGCTCACATTCATATTGATTTAACTCTCCTATATTCTGTGCTTAGCACATGTTATCAGTTAATCTTCACAATGAGTTTGTGATGAGATAATATTATTATACCAGCTATAAGTTGAATTGTGTCCCCTCCAAAAAGATATGTTGGAGTTCTAACCCCAAGTACTTCAGAATGTAAACTTATTTGGAGATATGATCTTTATAGACTTAATCAAGTTAAAATTAATTCATTAGCGTGGGTCCTAATCCAATATGACCAGTGGACTTATAAAAAGGGGAAATTTGACACAAAGATAGACACACATTTAAAGAGAGAAAATGTGAATAGACACAGAGAAAACAGCCATCTAGAAGTCAAAGTGAGGCCTCAAACAGATCCTTCCCTTATGGCCACTCAAAAGGAACAAATTCTGCTGACACCTTGACTTCAAATCTCTAGCTGTCAGAACTATAAGAAGTTACATTTCTGTAAGCTAACCATTTGTGGTACTTTGTTACAACAGCCTTAGCAAATAAATATAATAACTTTTATGCATAAAGGAAAATGAGGAGACACCAAAATATGTCCCAAATGAAAGAATAAGACAATATCACAGCAAATACATAAGTTAAATGGAGATAAGCAATAAGCCTGATGGAGAATTTAAAGTAATTATGATAAAGATACTCACTGGAATTGAGAAAAAAATGGAGGACATCAGTGATCTCTTTAACAATGAGATTTAGAAAAACAAATCAGAGATGAAGAGTACAATACATGAGATTAAAAATACACTACATGGAATAAATAGTTGACTGGATGAAGCTGAAGAAAAAAATCCGTGACCTGGAGGACAGAGTAATGGAAAGCAATCAAGCTGAGGAGGTGAGAGAAAAAAAATTATGCAAAATGAGAATAGTTAGGCAAATCAGCAATACCATCAAATGTAATAACATCCACATTGTAGGGATTCCAGGAGGAAAAGAAAGAGAAAAGGGGGAAGAAAAATTATTTGAAGAAAAATTAGCAGAAAACTTCCTGAATCTGAAGAAGGAAACAGAAATCCAGATCCAAGATGCACAAAACTTCCTCCAACAAGATCAACAGAGAAGATCCACACCAAGACATCTAGTAATAAAGAAGCAAAAATTACATACAGCCTAACTTTATACCTCAAGGAACTATAAAAGGAAGAACACACTAATCTCAAACTTAGCAGAAAGAAGGCATTAACAAATATCAGAGTAGAAGCAAATGGAATGGAGACTATAAGAACAAAAGACGATCAACAAAACTAAGAGCTATTTTTTTGAAAAGGTAAATAAAATTTACAAATCTTTAGCTAGACTAAGAAAGAAAGAGAGAAGACTCAAACAAAATCACAAATAAAACAGGGAACACTACAACTGATAACACAGAAGTACAAAGGGTCATAAGAAACTACTATGAACAATTATATGCCAACAAGGTTATCTATTGATAATTATGTCAACTAGGTTATCAACTATGTTATCTAAAAAATTAGATAACCTAGAAGAAATGAATAAAATCCTAGAAATATACAACATACCAAGACTGAATCATGAAGAATAGAAAATGTGAATAGATAATAAGGACTAAAGAGATTGAATCTGTAAACAAAATTCTCCCAACAAAGGGAAATCCAGACCAAGTGCCTTCACTGGTGAATTCTACCAAACATTTAAAGAATTAACACCAATTCTTCTCAAACTATTCCAATAAATCAAAGAGTAGAGAATACTTCCATACTCATTTTATGATGCCAGCATTACCCTGATATCAAAGCGAGACTAAGGCACTATAGAAAAGAAAATTACAGGCCAATCTCACTGATCAATATAAATTCAAAAATCCTCAACAAAATACTAGCACACTGAATTCAAAGGCACATTAAAGGATCATACATCATGATTATGTGGCATTTATCCCTGAGATGCAAGGATGGCTCAACATAATGCAGAGCAATCAGTGTGATACACCACATTAACAGAATGAACAAATCAATTACATAAATCATATAATTATCTGAGCTGATGCAGAATAAGCATTTGACAAAATTCAACATTCTTTCATGATAAAATCTCTCAAAAAATTGATATAAAGGAGTGTATCTCCATATAATAAAGGCCAAATGTGACAAACCCACAGCTAATATCATACTTGATAGTGAAATGTTGAAAGCTTTTTCTCTAAGATCAGCAATGAGACAAAGACGCCAATTCTTGCCACTTTTATTCCACATAGTACTCAAAGTCATAACCAGAGCAATTAGGCAAGAAAAAAAATAATAAAAGTTTTCCATATTGGAAAGAGTATAATTGTCTGTTTGCAGATGATCTGATCTTATTTAAAGAAAATTCTAAAGACTCTAATAAAGGACTATTAGAATTAATAAACAAATTCGGTAAAGTTGCAGGATACAAAAGTAATATACAAAATTTTTGTTGCATTTCTACACACTAACAATGATGTATCAGAATGAGAAATTAAGATAACAATCTCATTTACAATAGTATTAAAAATGAAATATGAAAAATGAAATACTGACTAATAAATTTAACCAATAAGGTAAAAGACCTAGATGCTGAAAATTATAAAATATTAATGAAAGAAATTGAAGAAGACATTAAGAAATTGAAAGATACCCCATATTCATGGATTGAAAGAATTAAAATTGTTAAAATGTCTGTACTTTTCTAAAAGGATCTACAGAGTCAATGCAATCCCTATGAAAATTGCAAAGACTGTTTTTTTTTTTTGCAGAAATAGAAAAGGGAATCCTAAAATTCACATGCAACCAAAAAATACTGCAAATGGCCAAAACAATCTTGAGAAAAAAAGGACAAATCTGGAGGCATCACAATTATTGATTTCAAACTATATTACAAATCTATAGTAATAAAAACATTATGGTACTAGTAAAAAAAAACAATGTTATAGTCAAATTTAGCCAATGTTAAATTTTTGCAACCTATTTCACAGATTATTTAATAAAGAAATAAAACTTAACAGATACAATTTTAAAACACTTTTACCACTATCCTTTTTTCTTTACTCCTTATCTAAGTTAACCCCTACCATGAAACTTTTATCTTTGTTTTCTTATTGTTGTTTACTCATTATCCTGTGCACCACATATTTATGATTTAAATTTTTTTTAAAGTTTACATAAATGGTTTCATATGGTAGCATTAGTTTTCTACTTTATTGCTTTGAAATTTGAAAAATAAAATGTATCACTATATGCCATTCACTTTATTAAGGTATTTCAAAAATATATTTTAATTTTAAAAAGTGTGTTAAAAATATTATATACAGGATGATACAATTGTATATAAGTCCTTAAATGGACTTATGCATAGGCAACTGTGTGGATAATTATAAATACACATCTTATTGTATTAAGTTCTGAATATTTTCTTCCTCAAACTTTACATTTTTAATAAATGTATGTTCCTTATGAAATTATATATATATATTATTGGCATATGCAAGTAATTTGTATGTCTTTAGGTCTAAATTGAGTCTCTTGTAGGCAGCATATAGATGGGTCTCGTTTTTTTGTCCATTCTGATACCCTGTGTCTTTTGATTGGAGCATTTAGTCCATTTGCATTCAAAGTAATAATTGATAGATACGTATTTACTGCCATTTTATTACTTGTTTTGGTGTTGTTTCTGAAGATTTTCTCTGATTCTTTCTTGTCTTTGTCAATTTGGTCTCTCCTTTGCACTCAAAGTGTCCTCTTTAATATTTCTTGGAAGGCTGGTTTAGTCATCACAAACTCCTATAGTTTTTGTCTGGGAAACTCTTTATCTCTCCTTCTATCCTGAAATGGTAACCTTGCTGGATAGAGTATTCTTGGCTATATATATTTCCCATTCAGCACTTTGAATATATCATGCCATTCTTTTCTCACTTGCCAAATTTCTGTTGAGAAAGCTCCAAACTAGCCGTATGGGTTTTCTCTTGTAAGTTAAGGAGTTCTTTTGTCTTGCTGCTTTTAAGATTTATTCTTTATCACTATATTTTGCAAATTTATTTATAATATGTCTTAGTTTCAGCCTGATTTTATTGATTTTGTTGGGAGTAGTCTGTGCCTCCTAGATCTGGATGTCTATTTCCTTCCCCACATTAGAGAAGTTTTCAGCTTTTATAGCCTCAAGTAAATTTTCTGCCCCCTGTTCTCTCTTCTTCTTCTGGGACTCCAATAATAACAAACGTCATTAAATTTGATGGAATCCCTAAGTCTATTCTCATGTTGCACAATTCTTTTCCTCTTTTGTTCAGCTTTATTATTCTCCATTATTTTGTCTTCTAGGTCACTAATTTGTTCCTCTGCTTCTTCCAGCTGCTTTCATTGCATCAAGCCTGTTTCCAATCTCATTTATTGCATATGCGAATAAATCAAATATCCATAATTCAATTAACATATGTAAACTGAGGGACTTATTTATCTATTAGTATTATGTAGGTGAGAGTGGGGTTCAAAACTTTTAATCTCTTACGAAGTGTTATAATTTATAAGCCAAAGTGATTTAAACATGTATACAATCTGTATTGACATATATTAAATCACAATTCATTTGAGGCAAAAAAAAAAATTAAAATAAAGCACATTAGTCCACTAGAGATACAGAGTTACAAAGAAAGAAAATATGTGCATAAATATAAAGCAGCAATGGGTGAACATAAAACGTAATTTATGTTCAAGAAAAAAAAGATATTAAAATACCTGACCTTTATTAATAAGGCAATTAAATTCTTTGAAATTGTCAAGCCATAAACAGAGATTGGAAAAGAAAAGTAAAATGTGCTTAATTATCATGGTATTTGTTAAAATGACATAGTGAGTTCTATGATAAAAATTCAGATACCTATTATTAATACAGTAAAACCTATAACAATGACCAGAGGACAGCTTCCAAGAGCTCAAGAAGACTAGAAAACAGCTGTTAGAGCAGAGGGGGGCATAGTAGTGTTCTGGAAGTACTGAATATTTTGTTTGTTTGTTTGTTTGTTTGTTTGGAACCTCAGTGTTGGTTAGCACAGTTCTCTCTGACTTTATCTTTCATCAACAACCCGTCTCACTTAAGCTTTCTTCTCCATTCCTCAGTTTGCCTTCCAAAACATTGCAAATTCCTATGGCAAAAGTTGCTCAACCTTGTTCTGCTGCTCCTCAGGATTGATATACTGGCTATGAAACATAATGCCTGGTATATAAATATGAAATATTAGTCAAACTTTCTGCATCTCAGTTTAGACATTTTTAACAGGGTTGCACAAAGTTCTGTAAAGAATCAGAGAGTAAATATTTTAGGTTTTATAAGTTATACTTTTATTTCAGGATACTTTGTACTCCAAAGCAGCCATAAAAATTACATAAATGATTGGCATGGCTATGATCCAATAAAATTTTATTTACACAAGCGAGTGATTGGCCAGATTTAGCCCACAGACCATAGTTTGCCAAATCCTGATCTATGAAATGGGAATAATAATGCCAGGCCTAACTCTTTCACAGGGTTAATAATTACACGGGACTGAACTCCTTCATAAACTATAAATTGCTATATTCTTTTTTTTAAAGATTTATTGATTTATTTATTTGTCAGAGAAAGCACAAAGCAGGGGGAGTGGCAAGGGGAGCAGCAGGTGGAGAGGGAGAAACATACTCCCCTCTGAGCAGGGAGCCCAATGTTGGACTCCATCCCAGGACCCTCGGATCATGACCTGAGCCAAAGGCAGATGCTTAACTGACTGAGCCACCCAGGTGTCCCAAAATTCCTATATTCTTGCATGATGTTATTATTAGTGATCTTATAAATTTAGAATTCATTCTATGAGATATTTTTATGTTGAAACATCATAATATGATCCTTCAATACCATAACAAATAACTTCACTCAAACGCATGAACAGCTTGATTATAAAATCTGCTCCATAATATTGAAATACAAAATTCTAGATTTTTAAATATAATTATGTGTAAAATATTGATGCTTCACCTATGAAGAATATATAGCATAAACACACCACTGTATTTAATTTGATTAATAAACATATATGAAAATGTGGGATTAAATTATAGAGAGAAATAAAATTAATGACACAAAATTAAGAGTATAAAATATGACACACTTTTTTACAGTGCTACCTTAGAGAAATAGAATGTTCTGAAATGGATTTCCATCAAGAGTCCTAAGAGATGATGCTATCCATTTAAATAGATTTTAATTCATTCTAAATTATAATTGAAATACAAAGCACATGAGATGACCACATTAAAGAGTCATTGTTGAGCAAGACGGAGCTTGATGGCAGTTTTGCTGTCTGCTTGGGAATGCTGAGCAGAGACAATGGCACTTCTGCTAGGAAATCTGGAAGAGCACATTTTATGGACATCTCTGAGGAGCAATTAAATTAACTGAATTCAATTAAAAATTGGCTTAAAATCAAGAGGATATAAACTTAGCCAGGAGAATAGAGCTATGTATTAAAAATTTTTCTTAAACCCTAGACTTTGAGGTAAGAGGTAGAGCATTGCACTGATTCCTTCAGATGCTATCTAGAATGAGATTGTGTTATTGCAATAATTACAAATCATTTTAATAAGCAAAGACATTCAGGAATTATTTCCAGGTCACCACTTCAAAGGCTAAACTAAGAAACGGAGTATGAACCTAGCCAAAGTTTTTGGTTAGAAATCTCTTATATACCACTTAATTTATTCTGATTATAATTTGTTTGACAGAAGCTAGATGTGCTTTAATCTACCTATGTGATACATATACTTTTCTAAGTGAATCATTTTTTTAAAGATTTTATTTATTTATTTGACAGAGAGAGAGAGAGAGAGAGAGCAAGAGAGGAAACATAAGCAAGGAGAGTGGGAGAGGGAGAAGCAGGCTTCCCACCGAGCAGGGATGCGGGGCTCAATCCCAGGACCCTGGGATCATGACCTGAGCCAAAGGCAGATGCTTAACGACTGAGCCACTCAGACACCCCTAAGTTAATCATTTTGATCTAGTTTATTATCATGATTTATGTATTTTTTCTACTTTACTACTCCCTGTGTTAACCTCATCAAAGCACAGATGCACAGACACACACACACATACAAACAAACACACATATGTAGGAAATGGTAATTTATGGAGACTACGCCAAGAAGATTGTCATTCTATTATAAACATCTAGGTGAGTAGATAACAAGAATCACAGATTACCTTCTTTTCTTAATGCAAAATTTTCTACTATGTAATTGTTTGGACACCAAAGACTGAAATGGACATTATGTGTCTCCTCCTAGGTATTTTTGTATTTATCTATTAAATACATGCTAATGTTTGAGTTTAATTTGTGGACCCAGTAAAAATGTTTGCTGATAGTGTAGACAATAATAAACTATCTCATTTAATATTGTGTATAAAATATTATTAAAATAATATAAATGAATAAATATAAATGAAT
Source organism: Callorhinus ursinus (assembly GCF_003265705.2). Taxonomy (NCBI): domain Eukaryota; kingdom Metazoa; phylum Chordata; class Mammalia; order Carnivora; family Otariidae; genus Callorhinus; species Callorhinus ursinus. The sequence continues at coordinate 22,227,393 of NW_027397084.1, forward strand.
AATTATAATTGTTGGATATATTAAATATATATTCTGTATAGATATTCATATTCAACATCATTGAATGATGTTGAATTATCAATAATAGTATAGCAATAAATTATATTGTTCACTACTGTGTGCCATGGGCTATTTACTGTGCTAAGCATTTTAGTTGCATTTTTTTCACTTACACCTCACATAAGTTTATGAAACAGGTATTATTACTATCTCCACTCTATATTTAAGGAACTGGGGATAATAATCAGTACTTAACACTCCTTACCATTAATCCTAAAACAACTCTGTTAGGTGAACATTATTCTCCTGATTTTACTGATAAACAGGTTCAGAAGTTAAGAAACTCAAATAAGTGGTAGTACTACAAATTAAACCCAGTACTCTGATTTCAGAATTCACCCTCTTAGCCAGTACAATATGCTAAATATGATCAAACATATCAATATGAATGTTGATACTGATTTAGCTATATAATATTGAAATTATCTTTACAGCTGGTACTAAAACATTGCTTGGGGAGGAAGTATCTTTTTTTGGAAAACTACATTGGTGAGCTGCTTGGAGATAATATCTCAATACAGGGGTACAGAGACATGATTGAAAACAAGCTGATTTTTCAGTCATGTTCCTGGAGAGGAGGAAAGAAAATGTGGAAGAGGAAGATGGCTATATAACTAAAGGAATTTTAATTTAAATGTCTAATGTGTAATGTCAAATTCTGTGTTGTGTGGTTTGTGATATAATTACTCCACAGATGTGAAATTGGGTTTTTAAAGAATTTTTTTAATTACTTTTTTTTATTTGCGAGAGAGGGGAGCATGAGTGGGGGATGGGGAGGAGCAGAGGGAGAGGAAGAAGCAGACTCCCTGTTGAGCAAGGAGCCCAAGGTGTGGAGTTTGGGGCTCAGTCTGGACAGAGGTGCTTGATGGGTGGAGGGTTTGATCCCAGGACTCTGGGATCATGACCTGAGCCAAAGGCAGATGCTTAACTGACTGAGCCACCCAGGTGCCCCTAAAGCATTTTTATTAAGACTCGGGAGACATAGAAGACTCCTAATGACATCAGATCTGTCTATTATCTATCTATCTATCTATCTATCTATCTATCTATCTATCTATCTATCATCTATCTATCATCTATCTATATCATCCATCTAACATCTGTCTGATAGAGGCTATTGTAACAAAACTCCCCTAATTTACTAAGCAGATTGCCTAAATTGGCTGGCTCATTTTCATTACTAGGGGAGTCACTCAAATATTTCCTTCTCATGCATAGGTTTTGAATATTTTTTAATCTTATCTGATAACAGTATCTCTCATATAAATTTATACCTCAACAGGTTGAGAAAAGATGGAAATAAAATGCCTGTGTTAAAAAGAAAGAGTAAATTAAAATACCAAAAATGTTAAACATATGATGTAGAAATTTGATCAAAATTTAGGTTTGTTAATCTAAAATCTGGCTCCATTCCACATTCCAATGGACATGAAAAAATTATACAAAGAGGAATGAAACTTCTTTTGATATATTATCCTAGATCTGATATGCTATGCAGGTCTCAACATAAATTTTCTTTACATAACGGGGGAGATAACCTGATTCTAAGAGTCTTATTGAATTTGAATGGAATTCTAAGATTTTATGAACTCCATGGGCATTGAGATGAGAATTTGATATCTTGCTTATATAGTGATTATTTCTGGAAGCTCAGAAGTGTAAAAATTGTCTGACAATTTGTATAGTGTTCTCTTCAAAAGTTTCCATGAGTCCTTTTCTCATTTTGGATTAAAGTAATTGATAAACTTAACAATTTTTTAAAGGGAAATATTGGTTATTGTATCAAATTAATTCTTATACCTAGTAATTGCTTGGAAAGAGTGTTGCAATTTAGTAAGACATAATAAAGACTCCAAAACACCACTTAATACTTTTTAAAATGTCAGTAACTAATTTAAACAGCCAGAATTAAATATTAAAAGTAAACTCATATGAACTGTTTTCAATGATTATTACAATCTGCTTTTTGCTGTAAACACATGGCAGAAATTTAATTTTCCAATTACTTGGGTTTTATTATGGAAACATTCAATTATATTGTCAAAGTCATACTCTTTGAGTGTTTTTCACAAGGTTATAAGTAATTTGACATTAGCTAGAAATATTCATTGCAGAATAAAAGTTTATATTCAAAGTATCATCTAACAAACTTTTTAATCACATGGATTGAAAAAATATGAAAATTGTTAACACATCGTGGATCCATTCTTGTGCAACCCTTGAAAATAATATAATCATTAAATAATCAAAAATGGAAAATAAGTTTAAAGATTACAGTATCTGTCTTATATGTAGGAGACTTTAAATAGATATTTGATAGTTTTCTATTTCTCCCATTGTCACTGAAATAAATTTGAGTGTAAAATGCTAACATTTTTCCTTAACTTTTTTATTAATTTACCCAGGTTTGATTATATAAAATTATTCAATGTAATTAGGAATATATCTGGTGGCATTATATGTCACTAATAAATACATGCTATAGTCACAAATGAGAACACATTTATGTATAAATATTTGCTGCCTGAAAAATTAATATCCTCTCATATAAGAAATATTTTTAAAAGAATTTAAATATGTTCAGAATTTGCTAATACCCAGTCAGACTCCAAAGTTTAAGGCCTAAATGTTACTATCTCTAGGAAACTGTTTAACTCAAATATTTTTCTATAGCAGGATTCTTTCTTTTTTCCTTTCTTCCTTTCTTCCTCCCTCCCTTCCTTCCTTCCTTCCTTTCTTCCTTCCTCCCTTTTTTTATTTTTACTTTTTTGTTTTTTATGTAAAGAAAACATATATAGCCAAATAAGCTTAAATAGTTATATTTTAACAATTAAAATATGTACTCAGAGTAGGTATATATATCAGCTATTTTGAACTTTTCTCTGCAGGGTACTGGGAATATTTGATACAGCAAGTAGTGTCTAGTCTAAATTAAATACAAGTAAATCACAGTTACAATGTTAGATGTGGAGTCTTTCTTCTTTCTCTCTGCTCAGTACTATGTCTACTATTCCAGGTCAAACTTTTTCTTTGCCTTGAGAGCAGTAAACTTTTGTATTCATCATTATATCAACAGTGTTTGACTCAGAGTCATATAAATATGCTTGTGAACAGTGCCAAGAGTTACCAGTCATTGAGGTCCTTCTCATTTCCTCCATCATATTTGGCACTTTTCATGTTATGCCTATTAATGACAATGATATGAAGTAAGTGGTATTGTCTTAATAACTAATTTTTTTAAATACTGAGACTCAGATGTGAAGTGACTTATCCGTGTCTACACAGTCATTAGGAGGCTGACTCAGAATTCAAACTGTCTCAAAATCTATCCTGTAACACTAACATGTTTGGTTATCTTTGCACTGTGGGCCATAATAATTTTCTTTGAATTATTTAAAATACTGCACACATGCTGCTGGAACAAAGGCACAACAAACATTCTTCTTAAATGGTTGCATTAATAAAATTCTATTAGTTCTATGAATAGCCCTCTTTTACTTCCATGAATTTCATCCACAATTTTAATTAATTTCAAAGTGTACCCATCAAAACTTTCAGCAGTTAAAAATATTTAATCTAAAAAAAAATGTTTAATCTATCTAGGTCCAGATAAAATGGCTCACCAGGATAACTTCACATTGTGTGAAAGTTGCCCACTCTCAGCTGCTATAATGCAGGTCCCAGTGCAGAAAGATAAACAATGCTTAGGTTTTATCATCAAGTACGGGAAGATAATGCTATGTATTTTTGTTGACATAATCTAACATAATAAAAATGTACTTTGGGGAATTAGATGAATAATTATTTCATTCAGAAATTAAAATAAAAATATCGAAATAGAAATCATTTTGGAAATGGTAAATCTAGGCCACAAAAACCTAGCATTTCATCTCAACTCTGGCTAGATAACATTGGACAATTAACTGTTGATGCCTGTGTCTCAGTTTCCTTATCTGTAAAATGAGGATCTTGAACTACACCATTCTTTTCCAAACTTGTTTGATCATAAGAATCACTTAGGGTCATGGTTACCAATATAGCCTGGAAAGCCAAGAGAATCAGAATTTTTGAGGAATGGGCTTATGGGTGTGTATTTTAATGAACACCTGTTGTCACTGCTGATGGGACAAGTTTCAGAAACACAGAAGTGAAGTGTTTCTAGTGTTGATTACAGTTATGAAGATTCATAATTCAATTTTATAATTCTGTGACAAACTTTTATATGAAAAAATTGAGTAGATAAACCAAAGGATTTATCATTGCCAATATTTGTGTTTAATCTAGATTTTTTTTTCCAGTTTATACGTTACTTTCTTGAAGAAAATAAAATATAGCTTCATACATATTCTGTTGTTACTGACGGCCCTAAATGAGAACAGCATGAAGAATGAAATTTTGAGTAAAATAAAGTTACATGTGTGAAGCATGAAATTCTTTCTACATTTAATGTCTTCAGTTATTCAGAAGGTAACTTTTGTTAAATAAGGATGCTTCATTTTTAGCCTATGGGGAAACTGAATAAGCTAATACGGATCTGCATTTTTATATCTTAATGGTAGATTAAAGTTAAATTTTTACTAGTTCTCATTCAGTTTGATTCAAGAGAAGCACAGAGGGAAAAGATTAATGAAATCCATGCTGAATCCCCTTCTCTTTCCTATATAGAAAATATCTTCTCTTTCTTATAAGGAAAATATGAAGATGCATTTAGATAATTAATATCAAATTAGCAGTTTGTTTTTCCTTTTAACTCACTGAATAATTTCTTTACAGTTAATGTTTTAAGAATTAAAATGTCACCTGAATATTATGCCTACAATGTGGACAGCATCAACTTCAGAGAAATACTGAGTGGACTTTGGGATATAGAGAAATTATTTCAGATGTTGACACTGAAAGAGTCAGTTAAGGTGGTTTAGGTGGCTTTTTAAAAAAAGAACATTCTGAAAATTGTTTACCAATTTTTCCCTTAGTAGAGCAACTAAGATCATAGAAAGGGAGTGTTGATATGGAAATGGCAAATTTGCCTGAGATTTAACCTCCACAGCAAAATCAAAAGATAACCTATTTTTTAAAATTCCTTCTCTATACATTGGACCTGTCAGTTGGTATTAAAAATCCATATATATACAAGAGAATTTAGTAAACAAATTGCTTTCCTAAGAACTTTGAAAATTTTTATACATCACTTTATCTTTAAGGAAAAATATTTTTTAATTATTTTAAAAAATAAATCTCCCCAAATGGATAATCTACGTAATAACTCCTGTTCAATAAGGTCAAAATTCTGAGAGACAGTTGCATCATCATGAACTCTCAGACTTAGATAAAATTTTGGAAGGATATTTTTTTTCTCTCTCTCTTTTTTTAAGATTCTATTTATTTATTTGAGAGACAGAGTGAGCAAGAGAGAGCACAAGCAAGGAGAGAGGGAGAGGAAGAAGCAAGTTCCCCTGCTGAGCAGGGAGCCCAACGGGACGTGGGGCTGAATCCCAGGACCCTGGGATTATGACCTGAGCCATAGGCAGATGCTTGACAAACTGAGCCACCCAGGGGTCCCAAAATTTTGTAAGGATATTAAAAAGAGAGAAAAATGTCCACATGAAGAAAGATTTTTAAAAAAGTTTAAATATGTAATAATAACAGGAAATCTGAAGAAGACTCTATGTTCATGGCACAGAATGTTTAAAGATAAAGAAGACAGAGGGAAAGCAACTTTATTCAACTCCTATTTTTATTTCATCTTCTATTGGAAAATGAATGATCTTTCACCTTAAAAGTATGGTCCTGCAATGTTTAAAAGAGATGATACTTCAGAAATCAAGAAAATAGTAAAAGGATACTTATATATTTTATATTGATTCAAATGTCCTCATCTAGAAAAATTGCATCATAGTATATGCAAAGCAAGTATAAAAGTTCTTATGAAACCATTTTCAGTGATTTTTGAAAAATCTTGTAAAGAAAGTGGGCACAGAAAAAAGACAGTTTTAGATGGTAGACGTTGACTTTATTTTAAAAGGGAGAAAGAACTTATTTCTAGAAATCATAGTTTAATGAATTCAATACTGATCCCTGGAAAAATGATTGAATAAATTATTTAATAGGTGGTTTGTGAATATATAAAAAACAAAATAGTGATAAGTAGGAATCAGCCTGGATATACTAAGTTCTGCTGGGGACGTTACAAGAGAAGAATGTTGTAGACATAATGCATATGCATCTTATTCCAAAATATTTGACATAACATGGCATATTCCTGGAAAGGGAGGATTAGCAAGGGTTGTTTGGCTAAACAGCAGCCTGTAACAATTAAAAGAATATCAATTAATGTGCTAGCCAACAAATATTTTTTGGGTGCTGTCCCAAAGGCTAATACTGTGACATAAGAGACTATTCTGACCCTTTAAAAATGTATATTCTAATAGAAAATATTCTAGTGGTGTGTTACTGGACACTGTATTTACAATGGACTTATTTAACACTGTCCACTAACTTGGATAAGCACATCAGATATGCAGATGTCATTGATTATGGAATAATAATTAATGTTTTGAATGACATAATCCACTAAAATGTCCATAAACAGAGTGTGCACCATGTACCACACATTCTTTACTATTCCTTCCACTGACAGAGGTGATTGCATCGTGAACTAGAGATATTCTTCCTAAATGCCCCCTCTTCTTCCACGGGCACCTTGAATCTGGGCAAGCTTAGTGAATGCTTTGACTAATAGAATACTGTCAGATGTGATGTGCCAATTTCCAGACATAGGCCTTAATATACTGGCAGCTGTCTTTTTCTGAACACTGACTCATGGAAGGCAGCTGCCATGCCATGTGGAAGACCAAGTAGATCTATGGAGAGGCCCATGTGAAGAGTTACAACAGTTCCTGCTGGGCCCCCAGCCAATAGCCAGCACAAAATGTCAGTCATGTGAGTAAGCCTTCTTGGAAGTGGATTTTTCAGATACAGTTGAACTGTCTATCCCAGACAACATCCCAAGGCACAGAAACAAGCTTTCCCACCAGCAGAAGGTTGCATATTTATGACAAAAGCAAATGGTTGTTATTATTTTAAGTTATCATGTTCTTGGGACCCTTGGGACTCTCTCTTTCTCTCTTTAAAGATTTTATTTATTTATTTGACAGAGAAAGAGAGCAAGCAAGCATGAGCAGAGGGGTGAGGGAGAAGCAGGCTCCCCACTGAGCAGGGAGCCTGATGCAGGACTAGATCCCAGAACCCCAGGATCATGACCTGAGCTGAAGGCAGATGCTTAACCAACTGAGTCACCCAGGCGCCCTCTTTCTCTCTCTCTTTCTTCTCTCTCTCTCTCTCACACACACACACACACACACGCACACACAGGATCAATTGTTTGTATATATGTGCATATGAATAAATAAATAAAAACAATCAATCAATAAATCACTCCATCAAAGTATTGTAATTGACTGTCACTTCTGTATGAGCCAGCAGTATACAGATTCACTAATAGATGCCCTTTTCCAAATCCAGTCATCCTTACTATATCAAATCATTGACAAATTCTATTGATTTTATCTCTAAATATCTTTTGGATACTCTTTCTCCAACTCCACTAATGCCACCATTGTCACTAACATAATTGTCTCCTCACTTGTTTCTTCACATCCATTCTTACCTTCCTCAAATCACTCCTCATACTAAAGTGAGAATGTACTGTCAAAAATGTAACTCTGAGTGACTTACTTCTCTGTTTACAATCCTTCAATCAATATTGCTATTAGGATAAAGACCCACTGGTTTTTAACCTAATCTTTGTCAAAAATTCAATTGCCACAGACCCCTTCATTCTTTTTACTCCCCTCAGCTTTTCTTTCCTTTTCTAGAATGTGTTCTGCTCCTTCCTGCCTCAATACCTTTGCACATTCTGTCTCCCTTGCCTGGAATGATTGGTAATCTCTTATTGTCCTTCAGATCTCTGATCAAATGTCACTTCTTCAGGTAAATGTTCTCTGTCCTCTCACACCAGGTCTCACATTTCCCTTCTTCCACCACACACTCCACACCTCTCATAGCATCATATCTTTATCCTCTGAGACATTTGACACATTTGCAAGTTATAATCATGTAGTGGCTAGCTGTTAATTAGCTATCTCTACCGATAGAAGCAGTCATCAAAAGGGCAGAGATTATTCCAGTTGCCTCTCAAACATCTTACAACATGTCTTATGTGGAATATATGCTTAGTACTTATGTGTTGAATACATCAGTGATTAGTTCATTTCTGGTAGTTGAAAGCTTTTTGTCCTCATATGGAAGATCATCAGATATTCATCCTTGCAACTACAGAGTTTGGCCAACTAGATGCCCAGTGAATGTTTATTCATTTGAACCGAACAAATATAATTTTTTATATCTACACTGGAAAGTTAAAATATGGAGTACTTTCAACAATTATGGCATCAAAGAGCTGTGACAAACTGAGACAAATTCAATGGAAAGCAGCCATAAAGATTAGAGAGTTTGGAGACCATGTCACATGAAAAATGTCTGAAGGAAATAGTGTTTGGTCCAGAAAAGAGACAACTCTAGTTGTGATACAAATATATGTTACATAGTTATTAAAATTACACAGTTACATAAAATGACTCCAATGAGCAAAGCTAATACCAGTATGTGGAGTTTACCATGTTGCAAATTTCAACCAACTCCTTCACTAAATATCAATTAAGCACTTATAATGTGCCTTGCACTATGCTAGGCAAGAGTATATTGTGATGGGTTATAGGCCAATGAGGAAGACAAATAAATAACAATTTAAAAATTAAAACTTAGCAAGTACTATAAAACAGACAAATAATTATCTTTAAAGAGAATATAAGAGAAAAGGCCATGCATCAGTTGGTTTAAAAAAAGAAAGCTTCCTTAGAGAGAATTTTCATTGGTGAGAATGAAAAGTGGGGCAGCTACTCTGGAAAACAGTATGGAGATTCCTCAAAAAATTAAAAATAGTACTACCATATGACCCAGCAATTGCCACTACTAGGTATTTATCCAAAGGATACAAAACTACTGATTGAAGGGGCACATGCACCCCAATGTTTATAGCAGCACTATCAATGATAGCCAAATTATGGAAAGAGCCCAAATGTCCATCGATTGATGAATGGATAAAGAAGGCATGGTATACACACACACACACACACACACACACACACACACAGTGGAATATTCCTCAACCATCAAAAAGAATGAAATCTTACCATTTGCAACAATGTGGATGGAACTAGAATGTATTATGCTAAGTGAATAAGTCAGTCAGAGAATCATATGGGGAATTTAGGAAACAAAACAAACCAATCAAACAAACAAAAAGAAACAAAACAGATGAACAAAGGGGAAGTGAAAAACAAAAGAGAGGGAAGCCATAAGAGAATCTTAACCACAGAGAACAAACTGAGGGTTAATGGAGGGGAGGTGGACAGGGGATGGGCTAAATGTGCGATAGATATTAAGGAGGGTACTTGTGTTGATCACTGGGTGTTATATGTAAGTGATGAATCACTAAATTCTACACCTGAAACCAATATTACACTGTATGTTAACTAACTAGAATTTAAATAAAAATTTGAAAAAAAAAGAGAGAGAATTTTCAAAATGAAATCTGAGGGATGAGAAAAGTGAAGCCAATGAATGCCTTCCCAACAGCAAGAGGAAGAAAGTTCATTCCTTGTATATGAAGGCTATATAAAGGAAAAAAAATGGTGTCTTTTAGGCACAGAAAAAAGGTTAAGGTAACTGAGTATCATAAGTAAGCAGAAGGGTGGCTCAGGATGAAAGGGAAACAGGAATCAGATGATGTAGGGCACTGCGGACCATGATTAAGGGATTGGATTTATTATATGTACCATTAGTAATAGTCAGGGTTAAAAAAAATGAAACAAAAAGATTTTCAACATTTTTTGAAAGGACACATTTAATATATCAGAATGTGAATGTCTTTGGAGACAAGATCTTTAAAAAGGTAATTAAATTAAAATGAGGTATGGGCCTCCATCCAATCTGACTGATGTCCTTATTAAAAGGGGGGGGGAGAGATTAGTACGTACAGAGACACCAGAGGTACAGCAGACATAGTGGGACTACCATGAGAAGAAATAGCAAGAGTGTGGCCATATGCAAGCCATGAAGAGATCTCAGAGAAAATCAAATATGCTGTCACATTGATCTTGGACCTACAGTCTCCAGAACTGTGAGAAAATAAACGTCTGTGGTTTAAGCTATCCAGGCTGTGATATTGTGTTATGGCAGATCTAGCAAACTAATACAAAGTGGAACAGACAGCACTTATCAAGGGATTGAATGGGAGAGTGATAGAAAATGAGGCAGCAAGCAAAATTCCCATGTTTGTAAGATAAATAATTGGGTAGATAGTGGTGCTATTTCCTATGATGGGAAGACTGAAGAAGAACACATTTCTTTGGAGTAATCAGTTTTGTTTTGATTACCTTAACTCTGAGATGACTGTGAGACTCAGAGACTATGAGACTGTGAGATATCAATTAGGCAACACACTACATAAAAATCTGGAGCTCGGAAGAGATTTCCTAGCTAAAGAAGTATACATGTGTGTGACTATGTGTTTGTATGTAAGAATGTATGCACACATACATTCTTTTTTTTGTCATTTTATTTATTTACTTATTTGTTTGTTTATATTTTAATCCCAGTATACTAAACGTAGAGTATTATATTAGTTTCAGGTGTACAATATAGTGCCTCAACAATTCTATGCATTGCTCAGTGCTCATCCTGATAAGTGTACTCCTTAATGCCCATCACCTATTTCATCCATCTCCTCTCCTACCTCCCCTCTGGTAACCACCAGTTTGTTCTCTAGAGTTAAGTCTGTTTTTTGTTTTGTTTCTTTTTTAATTTGTTCATTTGTTTTGTTTCTTAAATTTCACATATGAGTGAAATTATATGGCATTTGTCTTTCTCTGACTCATTTCACTTAACATTATACCCTCTAGATCCATTCATATTTTTGCAAGTGGCAAGATTTCATTCCTTTTTATGGCTGAGTAATATTCCATCTCCAGGGAAGACATACAGATGGCCAACAGACACATGAAAAGATGCTCAACATCATTCATCATAAGGGAAATGCAAATCAAAACTACAATATCACCTCACACCTGTCAGACTGGCTAAAATCAAAAACAAGAAAAAACAAGTGTTAGCAAGGATGTGGAGAAAAAGAAACCCTCATGCATTGTTGTTAACAAAGCAAACTGGTGCATGCACTGTGAAAAACATGATGGAGGATCCTCAAAAAATGAAAAGTAGAATTACTGTATGATCCATTAATCCCACTACTGGGTATTTATCCAAGGAACATGAAAACACTAATTCAAAAAAGATATATTCACCTCTATGTTTAGTTTATTGCAGCATTATTTACAATAGCCACATTATGGAAGCAACTCAAGTGTCCATGGATAGATGAATGGATAAAGAAGAAATGGTATATGTATACAATGGAATATTACTCAGCCATATATACATTCTTACAGTGACATTTGGTATTAGAGGATGTATTAGATCACCAGAGATGGTAGAGAAATGAGGGAATTAGACTTAATAGTTATCTCTAAGGAACTGGCATTTTAAGGTCATGTAGAAAAACAAACAAACAGAAAGTGACTGGGAAGTCAGTGTAGTCTAGGAGGGTATGATAAAATGGAAATCAAGATGGAAAGAAGTGGTTTTAAAAATGTAGGGTATAGGAAGCAAAATGGTGCTAAAAGTTGGAGTAAAATGAAAAAAGAAATTTATCTATCAACTTGGCAACATGAAGGCCTTTAGTGACCTTGGCCAGAACTTTTTCAGTGGAACAGTGAGGCTGGAAGCCAATTAGAATGAATTGAGAAATGAGAAGAAAGTGAGGAAATGAAGTGATTGTGATAGACTGTTTTTAAAGATTAGTTATGAAGGGGAAATGAGAAATAGGGATTGTTAATTAAAAATTGTTTTAGGGGGCACTCAGTCATTAAGCATCTGCCTTCGGCTCAGGTCATGATCCCAGGGTCCTGGGATTGAGCCCCGCATCGGGCTCCCTGCTCCGTGGGAGGCCTGCTTCTCCCTCTCCCACTCCCCCTGTTTGTGTTTCCTGTCTCACTGTGCCTCTCTCTGTCAAATAAATAAGTAAAATCTTTTAAAAAAATGTTTTAGAATGGCCATACTGCTTTAAAATATCTGCATACTGATAGAAATGATCCTGGAGAGAGGGAGAGATTTTTGGTTTGTGTGAGATTCAATAGAAGATCTGAGATACTTATGGAATGGATGGCTTTTGAGATAAGAGCAATATCTCCATAGAGACTGGAAGAAAGAAGAAAATGGGTGAAGACACAGGTTTAACGAATTTATTATGTAAGATGAGGGAGTTCCCATATGATCACATCTGTTTTATAAATGAAGACTAAAGAAAGTTCTCAGAATTGAAGAGTTGAAGGAAAGGTTTAAGTTTTGATAACCAAGGGAAAGTTATAAAATATTCATTGGGCATAATAGGAGAGTGAGCTTATAAATGACAGTTATGAGTGACAGCCTGTGTGGTGAGGCCATACGAACCTGGTGATTATGAACGCATAGGGACATCAGATTGCCTAAGGGTGTGAATTTCTTCACCAGGGTTCTGCTTCATGGGTGCTGGCTCAGAGAGAGCAGATGTACAGTACAGTATGCATGGTGATTCAGCCATGAAAATGTAATAGAAAGTTGAAAGTTTTAAGTAAATTATTGTAATAATGGGCATGGAATCCATAGGATATGTATTAGTTACCTATGGTTGTATAATAAGCTCTCCCTAAACTTAGCAATTGGAAACAGGAAACATTTAATATCATATAGTTCCTGCAGATCAGGAAGCCAGGAACAGCTTACCTGAGTGATTCTCATGCAGAGTCTCTCATGAGGCTACTACCAAGATATTGGCCAAGACATCTCAAGACCTGACTGGGGAAACTTCCACTTCTAAGCTCACCCACATAGCTATTGACAGGCCTTGGAAGATACGCTTCTAATCAAACTCACATGGGCCTCTCCATAGAGCTGTCTCACAACAGGACAAGTGGCTTACCTCAGAGTAAGTGCTATAAGGGAGAATGAAAGAGCTCCCAAGATGGAAGACAGTCATTTTATACCCCAAATTTGGAAGTGACATCCTATCACTGCTGCCTACTCAGTAGAAGCACATCTCTAAAGCTAGCTCACACTCAAGGGGAGTTGATTACACAAAGGCATGAATGACAAGAAGTAGGGATCATTGAGGGACATGTTAGAGGCTGCCTACCACAGTGTATAGGAGGGAAGAAAAGACAGGAGAAGAAATTAGTGGGAATGGATTAAAGATCTGAATTTTGTGGACAACTTGGCTCTGTATGGTTATCGAGCAGGTGAGTTTACAAAAGTAGGAGATTATAAGTATAGAATTGGAAAATTAAATTTGAAATACTGGAGGTGGTACAGTCATTGGTTATGACCTCTTTGGATGAAGACCATAGGAAAATATGGTTGAGTTGGTATGAAGGTAATACAGAAATGGATCTGAGAAGAGAGATAGTGTGTCATCTACATCTACATCTACATGGATGTTGAAAACATGAGAAGACTGGAAGCTGGATGGAGAAGCAAACTAAGCCAGCAGCTAAAGGTCTGCATGAATAAAAAGTAAAATTTAGAGGTCAGTATGAAGATAGCAGAGAGGCAGAGGTGAGGCTGCCAAAGGAAAATCACATAACCTCCAAGAAAAAGGGATATAAAATTGAGATAACAAGTAAATATTCGAAGCCAGCAATAGATAGCAAGGACACTGATCCCATCCATCCATCAACTTCAGTTATTCAGAATATGGAAGAAACACGCATGTTCCACTTGACATGGTTGCAAGAGAAGCCATGTCTTCAAAAAATAGCAGGTTTTAGTCAACAGAAGATACAGAGAGAACATTCTGCATAAAGGTGTGTTGGAATAGAAGAGCAAAGAGATCTAAAAGGCCCAGTGGGAGAATCTGGTGGGAAGAGAAATAGTAGGAATGAATGAGTCAGGATTGGTAAGGAACGGAGCTGGAGAGACACAACAGTTCAGAAATAACAGGTAATCAACGGACCTCAATCTCTGGTGTTGATTAAGGTCAACAGATATGCTGGTCCTCAAAACTTTAGTTCTTGACGTCATTATTGGTAGGGTTGGAACTCATTCTGAGAGGAAAAAAAAATGATCACAGTGAGGGAAGGGTAAGAATGTAATGGGTTGCCTTTACATTAGCAGGTGGCAGCCAGGAAGGAAGGGTAAAGCTGGAAAACCTACGGAGTTCTGAAGTTTATTTCATAATAAGAAGAAAGAAGAAGGGGAGGAAGAGGAATAAGGGAAGAATAAGAAGGAGAAGTTCTTTCAGTTCATAGTAAATATGCTAATTTTAAGCAAAGGTAAGTACTCACCCATTTAATCATGTAATATTTTGATCATTTTATTAACAAAAATATTAATATATTAGTATTATATATTAATATATCATATTAATATATTATTATATATTAATGAAATATTAATATATTGTACATTATAGTAAGTAATAGTTAAGGTTCATATCCCTGAAGTTGTTACATTAATTTCCTTTTATTATGGAATTAGTGGTTTTCAAAAGTCTTTGTGTGTGTGAGTGTGTACTGGAGACATTAAGTATTGAAAAATTTGAGCATATTGAAAAGGAATAATCTACAAACTTATTTGTGCTTTTTTTACATTTTTAAATTTTATTTATTTATTTTTTATTTATCTCATGACCCTGAGATCAAGACCTGAGCTGAGCTCAAGAGTTGGGCATTTAACAGACTGAGCCACACAGGCATCCCTGTTTGTGCTTCTTAAAGCCTTACTGAAGAAAAGTTCTAAAATTTGTAAGTGGTAATAAAGTAATACCACAAGGACTATGAGAGAAAGGGGTGAAGGGGAAGAAAACACTTTCTAAGACTAAGTAAGCATATTTAAAGCATATTCTTATCATTTCAGTCCGAGAATTGTGCAGGGTATACTGAATTAAGCAATAATCCTGGAGGATGGGGTTCTTTTTTTTTTTTTCTCCAAAGATAGAACGACTAAACAGCAAAAAATAAAAAGCAATAGAAGAAAAAGATAATTATACTTGGAAATCTCATTTCTCTGAAGTAATCTTTAAAAATGTATAAATAATAGGAGAGATAAATTTGAAAGACTTTAACTTTACATGCCTGGGCCAATTTAAAATACAAGTTTATATTCTGATGTGTTGACACTGGTTTCTTAATAGTCCTTTCGAAAGTTGGCAAGGAAACTTAAAAGAAAATTAGTTTGTACAATGAATCTGGTAGTTTTGGGGTTAGAATACTTTATTACCAAAGAGAAGTAAAAAGGAGCCTAGTAAAACCATGCTCCCAAATACATGTGTAATAACTGAAATACATATGAACATATTATATATATGTATGTGTATGCACTTTATATATAATGTATGCATATATACACACATATATATGTGTGTATGTGTTAAATATGGGTCTGTGTTTGTATATATACCGACATATATACACAGATATAAAACAGGCACTTGTGAGAGGCAAATGAAGGCTGATAATTATAATCTGAAATAGTGATTTTTAAAATGTATTAAAACATAAAAACAGACCAATCTCAATAGAGAGGAAAGGACACAGAGAGCCTACAGTATGTAAACTGCTGCTCTTTTTATTGTCGGGTCAATATATCAGCAGTGCTTCCACATGGAACATAGTAGACATGAATCGGGGTGGTTCTTCCTTGGTTTGCCTTTGGATTGTGCTGTTGTCAGGGTTCAGAGACCAGATTCTCCATATATGGTTCTTTTTGTGATTCTTGATTATGACCCCCTGAGGAAGTCAGACCTGCCTGGGGTTACTAGAGATGGTGTCTTACTTGGCATATTTATCATCCACAAATCATCAGCTATAAATACACCTCAGCAGGATCATCATCAGGCTGGCTCAGTAGCCTGCAATTTATGAAGGTTATGAGAAACAGTGTGAAGGGTGAAGTGCTTTATTAAGGGTGGCTTTCTCCCTGACCCAGCCCTGTGTTCTACTTGAATATAAATGACCCTAGGAATGAGTACTCCTTTCCATTTAGGATTAAGTATTTTTAAATTGTCCCCTTCAGCTGTTATTCTTATGTTACTATGTCATGACTTTAAGATTTTCTAAGAAACATCAAAATCACAGTGTTTGAAGATACAATGTGAGAAATTACTAGATGCAAGATAGATATATATCTAAACCTCACATTGTTTCCTCTACTTTTTTCCATTTTTTAGCATTTGTCATCAATCTCTATTTTTGCTTCTGGCAAAATAACAGAACTAACCAAAATGGCTTGCAAATATAATTATTATCTCTATGGAAGTTGAAATAAAGGAAAGGTGATTCTCTTTTGTATTGCTGAATGTTGTTTGTTTTTAAAAGAAAACGTGTTTGCTTCCGACACAATGTTTTGGATTATGCCCTAGACATAAACCTTTTTTTCCTTTCACATTCCCTTAAATGAATAAAAAATATTGTAATGAACCAAAAATGACACGAAACCAAATCGCCACACAGGCTGCTCTCTCAGCCAGTGAATGTTCCTGGAACATGCTTAAAGCTTGTTGGTTGGAGAATGATTAACAGTTTCCCTTACAGGATGTTATTCTGAACACTTGTCCTAGAAGAAAAAGCCTTGAAGAGGGTCACCCTATTAATATGTATTAAGAAGTAAAGGGCCAATTTTAATATTTCAAACAACTCCAGTGAATAAAAGATCCTTGGCACCTTTCTGTTTTCACTATAGTCCTCTTTTAAAATGATGTTCTTCACTCTCCATCTGCCCCAGGGGAGAGGAACAACAAGAGGAAGAAAAATGCAGAAAGAGTACAGAGAAAAAAAGGATGGAAATTTGTTTTATTCCACTTCACCTGACGCTTAAGCCACTCACCCTTAGGAAGACTCCAACATGTTATATGAATTAGCCATTGTGGTCTCCCCACCATAACACCATACTATTTGCCACTTGTTTTGCAAACCACCAACTGCGTTTACAAGTAGAGACATAATCAGTAGGCGAACGACCTTTTGCAGCATTGTATCTGAAGCTAGTTCATCAAATACTTGTCAGCCAACGGTCCAGGAGGCTAAATAAATAAATAAATAAATGTGGGGAGTGATGGAAATTTATCTTTTTTTTTTTTTTGCTGCTAAATAGAGAATCTGGTAGCCTTTCCTCCCCCTTTCCCTCGTTTTTTTTTTTTTCCACCTTTGTCCACAAACCTGTTACTAAGGAAACTTGAAAAGGAATCAGATACATTAAGAAAACAAAAGTTTAGACCCACAACCACGATCCCATTGCCATGCAGAAAGCAATGCAAGATGCCCAACCTCGGTCACCGCACCGCGGTCCTGACAAAGCCTGTATCTAGCCAGAACAAATAAGATGTTAATTGCAGCCTCGCTGAGAAAAACTAGTATTGTTCCAGCCAGAGACACGGAGCATTTCAGGAGCCGAGATGTGCCCCCTCTGCTGAGGACTGGATCAATTCATCTGAATCCCGGTGATGAAATGACAGCTCTTCGGCTGCGACAGGTCCGCGCTGAAAGAAAGAAAGACGACCAAGTCCAGTATTTACTTCCCACCCATCAGAGTCGCCTTCCAGTCTTCCGCACCCCCCTTGCCTCGCCTCCCAGTGAGTTTCTCTTACAGTTGGTCGCCGCCAGCCCCAGCGGTGGGAACTGAGGATGCAAAAACCTCCCAGACGCAGAAAATACTGCTTTCGGGACGTGCTTGGTTTTGAGTAGCCGTGACGTGCAGGCTCACGGCGGCCCTGGCTGGAGCCCCGCGGAGCCCCCCTCCCGCCCGCCTGTCTCCCGCCCTCCCGCCGGGCCTCCCTCCTTTCTCACCCCGCCGCTTCCCTCCTCTCCTCTTACACACACCCGCCCGCGCCCTCGGGAGGCAGAACTCCGAGAAGGCACAGCTACCGCGCGGCTCTCGTCGAGCCTCGGACCGGCCGCCTGGCGCACCGCACCGGTGCTAACGCGGAGCGCGGGGCGCGCCCGGGGACGCGCAGGAGCGCGCGGGAGGCCGGCGCGCGGGCGCACGCCCCGGGGACGCGCGCCCCCTCCCTCGCGCGCGCCCCGGGGAGAGCGAGCGCCGCGCGCTGACGCGCACACCCGAGACAGAGCTTTACTATCTCGCTCCCTCTCGCGCCCCTCCTCGCTGGGCATTCAAACAGCTTTCCGACATCACCAGCCAAGGATTTTTTCCCCCCTCTCCTTAGTCGCGGTCCGTCCATCAGTACCTGCGGGGGGGAGGAGGAGGAGGGAGGAAAGCGGAAAGAGGAAAAAGCATAAGCTTGAGCCTTCCGATCCGACCACGAATACTCCTGTAAAAAACCCACCGCCCCAACAAATCTGCTTTAGCAGCCGCTGCTGTCGCTGGTCACTTCTCGTCTCAGCGCTTCCTTTGCTTCTTGGCTAATCGTTTTGTTGGGGGTAGATTTGATAAAACAAATCGTCGCTTTTAAGCCACTTGCATTTTTTTGTTGTTGTTGTTGTTTGTTTGTTTCCTTAGAGGCTCTCTACGGGGGGCTTTCTCCTCCCCCCCCCCACCCGCCACCTCGGTTGGAGGTTGGATTCAGTTGGATTCGGCGTCAGGCTCCGGGGTCCTGGGGGCTTTTTTCTCCCACGCTCCCCTCTTGGATTTCCCCCCCATCTTTTGCTTCTCTTAAGTGTGCATTAAAAAAAAATAAATCCTGATTTTTGAAGCTGAGCCGGGGAAAATGGGCAACGGTGATTGGGACCGAAGGGGAGTCTCTCCGTCACTGTTGCTGGGACGCGTGCCTGTGCTGGTGTCTTAGAGCAAGAGCCTCCCTGAGCTTTCGGAGTGGAAGGTAAGGAAGGGGGGTCCAGGGGTCACCTTCCCTCTGCCAGGGGTCGCCACAGAGGAGCTCTCCGTCTAGGTGTTTGCGGAGGGAGGACAAGGAAAGGAAAGGCTGTTGCTGGCGGATGGAGGGGCTGCGAGCAAACCCGACTGTCTGCATTTACTTAAACGCCGCAGTTGAAAAGTTAGAGAAGTCTGTTTTTCAAGCGATGTGCTGGGTCAGAAGGAATAGGCAGGGAGACCTAGAAAATCTGATGGTTGTGTGTGATTGGGGTGATTTTATGGGGAGAAATTTTTAGGTTAGAAGGAAGTTAAGATAAGGGGAGGCAGTGGGTCTTCTATTGGGGAAAAAATTTTAGTGGAGTGATGGCGCCGTCTATGTTTGACTAAACTAAAGTGTCACCCAGAAAATCAGTTTGAGAATAGCTAAACTAAATGCCGGTTTGCTTCTCAGTAGGAGACAAATAAGTAAATAAATAAATAAATAAACAAACACAACATCCTTGAGACCTTGGTAGCCATCCCTTAGACACCCCCACTCCATTCTTTCTTTCTTGAAGAGGGAAATACAATTGTTTGAACTGGCCCTGCAGTCGGGGGCGGGGGTTGGGGGGACGGCAGAGTTCAATGATTCATTTTTGATTCTTTAGAAAAAAACAAGGCGCCGTACACCAAGGCTTAAGGATTAAGATAAAGAATATTATATTGAGGGGGCTCTCTTGAGCAAGCTTGAAAGTGAAATCGGAGCTATTTCCTTACTCTTTCTAATTCTTGATGAGCACAGCAATGCAGACATGCACTGTCAAATAAATGGAAGCAAAAGTACCAGATTTCATTGGGAAAAGAAATACGACCTCTTTTTGAGTTACCTATTATAAAATGAAGCCCCCTTTCATGGATGGAATTCCTAATTTAGACACTTATTGTCACATTGGCTCTCAACGCCTACACTCTATCCTGAAGAACACTGCGCAGACCTGCATTGCCTGCAAAGTGCTAGAGCAAAAAAAGAGGAAATTATTTCCAGAATTTCCTGCAACTTTCCCAATTTTTTAACCTTTAAATGCTCATTGGCTTTATTTTCTCAGGAAGAAAATGCATTATTCATTGAGCTGTATGCTTGAAACAGAGAACGCTGTTTTGATAGTCCCAGCAGTTCTGATGTTATTTTAAACTGCTGCTATATAGAGATTTAGAGTTGGGGCTGTTTTCTCCTATATCAAGACATAGAATTTGAATTATGATCTGGAAAATGCAGATCTATCTTCAGGGACTTCGGTCACTGGTATTTGTGTGCATGCGTTGGTGTGTGTTATGCAATGGGAAGGAAGAGGGTTTTATCCTTTGGTTCAGAGAGGACCCAGGCAAAGACTGGAAAACTCTTAACTGTCTATATGTCTGTATGTCTGTCTCTGTTTACAGAACAGTGGAAGAGACTGCAGCCTAAAGACTTTTATAATTAACTTGGCATCACTTTTCTCAGCTCAAAGGCTAAACAAAAAAGCAGTGTCATTTATTCTAAGAAATAACTTCTTAAAGGTTAAAGCTGAAAAAAATTCGAGTTATTTTTGGATAACAACTTACAGAGGTAAATATAACCAAGGATTACTTTATTATGCAAGGCCAGGTTAAAAAATAGAAAGAAAAGGAGCTTTGGAGCTCTTGTTGGAAAGGGAGCAATTCAGTAATTGAAATCTGCTAGGAAAGGAAATGCTAATGTCTTTTATCTACCATGTGTAAATCTTAAATTATAGTAGATAACTGTAGATAAAATAGTCCTAATTAAAAAAAATAAAATAAAAGACTGAAGCCAGCTCAGTTACCGTGGTTCTGGGATTTTTCACTGACGTTGCCTTTGGATACAGATACTAATACAGTGATCCACTTTATGTATCCCAAGAGGGCATGTCACATTGAAATGACTGCCTTAAATCCTGGTTCTCAGTGGTGATGTTGAACAAGTCTTCCCCATGTATCTACCCATCTATACCCCTTCTCAGATGATGGTTTTAAAATTCCTTTAATCCACATGAATACTGGTGTTTCTGCACAGGAATTCCCATCAGTTGACACGGTGGTCCCTGCAAAGACAAGTATGGGCATCTGGGAGATGATGTTTCATCCTCAACAAATTATTATTCATGTTTTTAAAATCGTGGCTATCCTTTATCAAAATTATTTTTCATATTTAAGATAAGAGAAATAATGTGATGACAGCTGTTCCCAGATTATCAGATTAGATTTTGTGTGATGATGTTTACTGCAGGCTGACTGAGGGAGAGAAAATGTCGTAGAGGTTGCTTAAAAATATTTCAAAAATTAAAATTTAGGTTATGATATTTTAAAAAGATATCTTTCCTCTTCTTTCAATAGATTAATAATGCACTTGGAGGAAATGCTGGTAGATAAATAGAGCATTCCTGTTAATCATCTATTAAATATTATTTTTAAATTGAAAGTGGAGAATTTGGCCCTTGTGAATGACCGCGTGAGGGCGCTGTTCACACAGCAACAGATAATTTCCTAGCGTTATAAAATAAAAAAATTACCTGCCCTTCTTTTAAAAAGGGTTTTTTACTGAAATCTTGAAAACAGCTGGCTGTAATATTGGAAGGAGTTTCTTTTTTTCAATGCGCGTAGACTCCTACTTGCATTTTACTTTCATTGCCATTTTTACAGGCCAAATGACATAGGATGAAGGCTGTTCGTAACCTGCTGATTTATATATTTTCCACCTATCTCCTGGTTATGTTTGGATTTAATGCTGCCCAAGACTTCTGGTGTTCAACTTTGGTGAAGGGAGTCATTTATGGATCGTATTCTGTAAGTGAAATGTTTCCCAAAAACTTTACAAACTGCACTTGGACGCTGGAAAATCCAGATCCAACCAAATATAGCATTTACCTGAAATTTTCCAAAAAGGACCTTAGCTGCTCTAACTTTTCCCTCTTGGCTTATCAGTTTGATCATTTTTCCCATGAAAAAATAAAGGATCTTTTAAGAAAGAATCATTCTATAATGCAACTCTGCGATTCCAAGAATGCTTTCGTTTTTCTACAGTATGATAAAAATTTTATTCAAATACGTCGGGTGTTTCCAACCAATTTCCCAGGATTACAGAAAAAAGGGGAAGAAGATCAGAAATCCTTTTTTGAGTTTTTGGTATTGAACAAGGTGAGCCCGAGCCAGTTTGGTTGCCATGTATTATGCACTTGGCTGGAGAGCTGCTTAAAATCAGAAAATGGGAGAACAGAATCATGTGGGATTATGTATACAAAATGCACCTGCCCTCAGCATTTGGGAGAGTGGGGGATCGACGACCAGTCACTGGTTTTGTTAAATAACGTGGTGTTACCCCTGAATGAGCAGACCGAGGGCTGCCTGACCCAGGAGCTGCAAACCACCCAGGTCTGCAATCTTACCAGGGAGGCCAAGCGACCACCCAAAGAAGGTAAGTGCCCAGAAGAGAGGGGTAGATGAGGCGGGAGGGCTGTTGGGAGATGGTATTAAGATGTGCGGTTTCAACACAAGGACTTAATCATTGCTTTTTAACTCTATCATCTTTGGAGTCATTTGGTTTGTGATCTTCACTAATAAAGGTCCTTTAAGCTACTTTTAGAGATGGGGTGGTGAGGATGGGATAGCTCTCATCAGCATGCCCTGGTAGTTCATCCAAAACGTGGAGCCAGTTTGCAATGGAAGTTGGTGAGGTGGGGGGTCTTTATTGGCCTGCAGCCCCTTGGGAGATCTACTTATACACATGCACTCTCTCTCATGCACACTCCTGTGAAATGGATTTGTAGGATTTCTACCTGATGCTATAGCCCTGTAAAAAGTACCCTTCACTTCGTCTGGTCTTTGCCCTCTCTGTCTCACTGTCTCAACCAAGACCCCTTTAGTTGTGCTGCCCCAAGTTGGGGAAGCAGGACGAAAAGATGACACAAACTCAATAGCAAGCCTGTTTGGACCAAATGACTTTCTGACCCCTGAAAACAAGGGTGTCCCGCTTCCCCACAGGCCCTATAATTAAAAAAAAATGCTTTGCACAATAAATCCCGTGTGCTTGCTCTTTCAAAACCCCACTGGAAGTGCAAACCCTGGGGTCTCCTGGCTGTGAAACCACTTGGAGGCAGGGGTGAAGGGTAGAATTAAAACACAGGCTGATCCTGTAAAACGTGACAGCCTTCTTGGGTGATTTTTGCTCTCCTTGGTCCCCTGTTGATACACACGAGGAGAGTGGGAGCATGTCAGAGATGAGCTAGATGGAAGAAATAGTGCAACGGAAATGCAGAGGAAAAAGAAAAGTACAGGAATGATTTATAGCTTTCACCCAATCCCCAGTGGGGGAGCTACCAGAGGATTTCAGATTGTGGATTACGTTTAATAATGCAAGAAAGAGGACATATTTTGAGAAAATGACTTTCCTGTTTGTAAGGTTAACGGATGTGTTCCATTCCTTTGAGGACATGGCTGATACGTATTCGTTCTCGCTCCCCAACCCTGCAACTAGAGAGTGTGTTGATTTTTTATGCAGGAAATGTTTTCTGATCGCCACAAAGATCCCTGTCTGTGGAAAGGGACAGCCAAGCTCCAGTCCCTCTTTCCTCCCCCTTCCCCAACAGAAGTTGTCTTTGTGGCCAATATAAAATTGACACGTTGTTGGAGAATTTTCTTTAAGAGTAGCCAAGGCTTTGTAAGGGGTCAGGGTGGGAGGGAAAGGGAGAGAAGGGCTTAACTAGCTAGATGCGGTTTCTCTGCTGAAAGCAGTTTGGGGGATGGGGATTATGGAAAAGCAACGGTACACGGGGAGAAGATGTGTTAGAAAATAAATGCAGACTAATGACAATGAGAGAGGGTTGAAAACCTTTAAGATTTCTACAGGTCAGTGTTTCACTAACAGCTGTGGCTGAAGAAAACAAAGTGGTTTTAAATTACAGGAGTTCTTTTCTCCAGTAAACATCCCAGAGAAGCACTTGCAACTGCAGGGATGGTATTTAACACCATTTAAAACTAATTAGTGTCCCCTAGAATAAGAAGCTACAGTACACACAGAAAATGTGATGCTACAAGCTGGCTAATAAGACAATTAACACCAGAAACTAGTATTTGTTTGTTTGTTTTATTGCTGTTTTAATAAAATGTAGAGAATCTTTTTTTTTTTTTTTTCCAGTGCTTAAAATTCTATCACGAAACTGACTGCCGATGAGGAGAGGAAAGTGAATCTAGTTCTGGAAGCTTTTAATTGTGAATGGTAGCAAGGCACAAAAACAAAGTTGTTTGCACATTAAGCATGATTTTCAAAGATTTTGCAGATCATGATCATGAGATGTGGGTTGAAACAGTGCTAGGATTTATAGAAGTTGGACTAGATAGTCATTTGTTTTGTAAATGAGTAAGAATATGAGTGATTTTAGACATTTGATGTACAAATCACGTGAGAGCACATCTATTTCTTTTGGCTAATTAGCAGGCAAAATGAGAAAGGAATAGCTCCATAAACAAATAAGTGATTATGTTAAAATCGTTATCGTGGTAATAGAACTGAACTAGGAAAACTTTGTATAATAGGGGAAGAATATATGCTGTATCAGTAAAATTGCACAGCCTGTATTCTCTTTATTCTAAATGTGTGTTCTTTATTTGTTTAGGTATTCTGAGTCAGAAAGGTAAGGATAAGTAATTCCTGATGACATAATTGTAGCTGATGCATTTAGAAGTAATTCTTATAAAATATATTCGGCATTCCTTACCTCCTTTAAAGAAGATCTTTTTGGCTTTGCTGCGTTATAGGAAAGGAATGTGAAAATCTGCAGACTCTTAATTTAGTAAAATTTATGCAAAGTTTATTAAATCTTAAATATTTTATATAAACACTATAGAAAATCTTATGAAAGAATTATTTAATGCCATTCCAAATAAACTACCATATAATGATATTCACGAGGTTAGAGGTTAATAATTACATACAGTCGTGCTGCTCATTCATACCTAATTTTATTCCAAAATGTCTTTACTTTATATGGTAACATGTAATCCCAGGTTTTAAAATAAGGCTTTAAAAATTCTACTTACATATGATACTAATAAATGATTTCTATTTTCTATAGAAAAATAGACTATCCTGTAAGTCGTCAAGGGAATAAATACAAGATTATTCTCCATGGTTTTTCTTTACTTCTGTTTTATTCACTGTAATAAGTACTGAAAACCATGAGTGGAAATATTTTCTACATTCATTACAGCATAGAAGTGGCACAAATTGGATAGAAGACTCTTTACATGCAATAGATGCAATTCTAGGTTGTTTTGTGCAGTGCTGGTGGTGATGGTAATGGTGTACCAAATGCTGAATATTTTGAATGTGTCCACTGAAATCACAAAATCATATTTAGTTAATATTTGAGGAAATAATAGGCTCCCAGGACAGAGATGTTGATTTTGTTGACATAGGATTTCTACTAAAATGTTTGTTAATAATACATTCATGTACTAAAGAGTTTCCTAGTCAGAAAACAGCAAGAAGAAAACTATCGCTGTGTGTAGGGATGACACCAACAATTGCAAATGTTATCTTGAATATATTATAAGAGTAAATAATTGGACTGCTGCTTTTTAAAGTAATACATTAATGTGTCTTGTTTTTTAAGATCATGTTTGACATATTTGAGGGTGATATATGATTATAAAAACTTAGTTGCCATTCCCCAATTTTTATGTGAAAATTTGAGAACCAAGTAAACCAACAAAATGAAGCCTTTTAAAAATAAGGATGTCTTATTTCAGGTAATATTTACTAAAAACTGTCTACATTTAATGTATATGAACTTTTTTTTAAAAGGAAAATCAAATGACATTGCTGTTTACCTGGTTTTCAGATACAAGTCTGAGGAGGTACTGGCATGTTTCATGAGGCCTTTACTACATTTTATAAGACTTTTTTTTTTTCTGCCGTAGATGATTCTGGACTATATAGCTAAAATATAAGATGTGCTATAAGATCTTACTTATTACTACTTCACCTAAAATAAGCAACTAAAACAGTTTTGGCAGAAAAATTCTCTACCAGGGTATCTAAATCACATAATAAGCCTTAATGGAACCTTTGTTTTCTACTTACATCAATGGTGCTACTTATGTGAAGGGAAATTGGGATCCCTGTATAGATTCCAGGAAATCTGAACACACATACTCATTTGTCTTTTCACTCTGCCTGTACTAATCCTTGATGTCCTATCACCCTGGGGAAGTCTCACTGTGCGCCTGTCTAAAATCTAGCCTGGGTTGTGTGTGTGTTTACAGTTCTAGGTACCTGTTCTGTCATCTACAGCAATATATGTCTCTATCAGCGTGTTTTCATTTCTTTCTACTCTTGCTCTTTTTGCCCTCAGAACTGTTCAGCATGTTCCGCGTTCCTCTTTAAGTGTCCTTGGATCTTACTTCCTTTGTAAATGACTGCCATGATCCCACACTCTCTAGCGGAATGTAGAAAGGCATATTGAGTCTGTGGTTCCTTGAAGATGCAGAGCCTGAGAGTCTGCTTTGCCCCTTGGCTGCATCCCGGAGTACTCATCATGAACTGTACTTCTGTTCTAGCATTTATCATATTGCAGTGTATTTTCCATCTATATTTCCATCTCCCTCCACTAGACCTGGGAATTCTTCAAGCATAAAGACTGGGTCTTCAGTTGTCAATGACAGTCTTAATAGAGCTTCAGTAAATATTGAATGTCAAATGAACAAAACAAAAAAGATCTCAATAGGAAAGATAGTAATAACATGGGTTACAATCGAAAGAATAAAACTACATCATTTGGGGAAAGAGGCCACCTTTTACTTTCTGTTTTTTTATGGAATGGAAGATGGCTACCATTTATATAATTTCCAATTCCATTAATGTATTATTTATGCCAGCTTCTGATCTCAACATATTATTTAATATCACTTTTTAAACAAGAAAAAAGAATCAGTAAGAAATTATTAATTTTATATTTATATTAAAAGATTTATGGTCCATATACCTTTCCACACATGGCTATCTACAAAAAAAAATGGTAAGAAAATTTGCCAATTTCTATTTAACTGGTTTCATTTCTCTTTATGTTTCTCTCTTCTGACTCTAGCATTACTTCTACAGTAATGACATTTCCCAATCCTCTCTTGCACAGTTTGAAGACAAACATGCAAACTCTTTCCAAGAAAGAGGAAAGGAGCATTTTTGCATGTCAAGTTCAGTGCTTCTGTTATTCACTCCTATTTACTAATCTATAATTGTAGTAATAGTAGAATATTATTAAAAGTGTAGGCCTGATCAAGTAAAGTGCCATAATTTTTACTTTTGCCATTTTTGAATTTTGACAAACAATTTAGGACATCTCATATATATATTATTTAATGAAACAAAATTCCATATATGGCAACATATTTTCTGTGGGCGATAAATTAAAATACATGAAAATTTGTGTGTGGGGACGCCTCGGTGGCTCAGTCGGTTAAGTGTCTGCCTTCGGCTCAGGTCATGATCCCAGGGTCCTGGGATTGAGTCCTGCATTGGGCTCCTTGCTCAGCGGGGAGCCTGTTTCTCCCTCTGCCCCTCCCCCCTGCTTGTGCATGTGCTTTCTTTCTCTCTGACAAATAAATAAATAAAATAAAAAAAAGAAAATTTATGTGTGTGCACATCTGTCCCATGCATGCACACATTTCCCAAGATGTGTCAGTGGGTTTTATGATAGCTGTAGATAAATGTACTGTAGGTTA
The DNA here is from genome assembly GCF_003265705.2 of Callorhinus ursinus. Lineage (NCBI taxonomy): Eukaryota > Metazoa > Chordata > Mammalia > Carnivora > Otariidae > Callorhinus > Callorhinus ursinus. The sequence goes on from NW_027397084.1 coordinate 22,255,176, forward strand.
GTTTTCTTCCAAAATTGACAAGGAAATTTTACTTAGAGTTCGGCTTCATGCATTACCTTATTGACTTCATTTCCTAATAGAAGCAATTTTATTGTTAAACTGAAGACTTTTATAAAATATAATATTCTTTAGAATCACTCTGGTATACATTACCGAAAGTCATGTGGCTCTTGGATCTAAAATCAATATTCATTCAAAAATAAACTTTTCTTTTTCAAAATGTCATTGCTGGGTTTTAAAATCTACTACTTGAGTTTGAATCTACTCTTCTATATTGTAACTGTGTTACTCTGTATTACTACCTTCCCCTTCTCAGATTAGTTAGTGATGCTTTTTTCTCGGGGTATAGGCGAACAGGAAATGACATCATGTATTGAATTTTAAGAACCTAATAAAATTAATGGCTTGGAATATTTTAGTTCCTGTCAGCCCTGTGGAAATTTCTTCCCAAATCAATTAACTAATAAAAATCAGAGAGGTATGCAATTTTTCTAAGTATATCACTTCATTGAAATGAAAGGTATTTTGGTGTACCTTACACTTGAGTCCTCAGAATGACTCAGCCTCCTAGTAGCATCTGTCAAGTGACTGAGCTTGACTCATCAATCTTTGGTAGTAGAGTGTTAAAATTAAATGAGATTGCACATGTAAAACACTTAGTCCATTGCTCACATTATATTAGGCCCTCAATTCAGTTTTTGAATGTCTTTTTTATTCTTATCTTCTGGCTATAAGTGATAGAGGATTAACAATAAATAATGAAGCAGATTGTCATTATTTGAACTTGTTTAGGAATTTGGGGCATTTAACGAAGGATCATTAAGCATCTTGAATGTATGTCTATCTTGTATTAGATACAGAAAAGGTAGCATCTCAGTACCTGTGTGTTGATGGAGGCATGACTAATATATCAAATAGATCAAGCTAGTGGTGTGTGAGTCATCCTAGGCCTGGGAAGATGTCCTTTGGATATCATTGCTGATAGCCTACAAATCCATTTAAATTAAACAGTTTCATGAGTATTTTACTCTTTGCTGCATTATGCAGAATTAAGTTCATGTTTTGAAATGTATTTTGAAAAGGAATTATCTTGAAATATTAGTCCCTATTAAACCATTTGTAAAAAAAATTAGGATCACTGGATTGTGGTCACATACCAGTAAGTCCCAGGATTCCCCCAAAGGCTTATATATTCAGATATTGAAAAGAAAACAAATTTTTTTTAGTGTTCATTTAAAGATTCTGATATTTTCTTGAAGGAAAATTACAAAATGTGATCTATAAGACTCTATGAAATGCTAAATGCTCTATGTTCAATTATCTTTCAACTATCATTCAGGAATTTTGCTCACTTGCAGAGAATGACCTAGCTATCTATCTATTAAATATTAATAAGTAATGTATCTCTGCTATACACAGAAATTATAACAAGTAACAAATGCATAATGAACACATTAGTATGGAACTGTTTCTCTCAAAATTAAGTGAATAGGAGTCTTTTCTGAAATCTGACATGTTTGCTGATACCCATTTTAACCATAACACGCCCATCCCCATCACATAATCACTAATGTTTGGAACACATTATAAAACATGAAGGTAAAATGATTACTGTTTAGTTTCCATTATGTTAAATGACATAATTTACCTGCCAGCCTAATCCTGGATATTGTATTCTCTAATTATTTCTTCTGGATAATAAGTTTCTTTGGGGAATGTTCTGTTTTTGGGAAAACAGAATAAATACGTGCATGGAGAAGATACTAGAACACTGATAGAGCCAGATTATAATACAGTTGACCCCTGAACACCAGGGAAGTTATGGGCACAGTTGAAAATCTGTGTATAATTTTGACTCCCCCCAAATTTAACTTCTAATAGGCTGCTATTGAGAGAAGCCTTACCAATTATATAAACAGTCAATTAACACATTTTGTGTATATACATATATATATGTGCATATATACTGTATTCTTTTAGCAAGCTAGAGAAAAGAAAATGAAATCATAAAAGAAAATACATTTATAATAAAATACTGTATTTATATAAAAAAATCTGAGTATAAGTGGAGTCATGCAATTCAAGCCCATGTCGTTCAAGGGTCAACTGATTTAGAATACAACTTAGATACACTTAAATAAAATAAAAAGCATTAAAACAGTTGAGGAGTTAACCAGAGAAGGCTACCTTGATGAAATTACTTTTTAGCATAAATATGTTAAGGTGATATAAATTTCACAGAAATATTATCTCTCCTGGGTAATTCATGCTGGGTGGGTGTTACACAGTATTTTTTTCATGACATTTCTACTGGTCTTCCTCCCTTTTAAGGTAATCTTAAAAATTTTGATAATTTTTAAAAAATTAATTTCTGTGCTTGCATATCTAAACAATTTGTTTTCCAATAAACGTTTTAAAGAGAAGCTTCATCATTATACTGACATTCACTCCTGAGAAAACAAGGAAATAATGCATTATAATAAGCATTTTATGAATTTAAAGAATATAATAAAACTTAACATTGAGAAAATGCTTTCCAGTTTGCCAAGCTCTGTTGCATATATTATTTTATTTGGCGAATAATTGCGTGAAACACATATTATTTGTCCCATTGATGTGTGCTGAATATATAGAATACCCTAAAGACTGTGGTTTTCCTTTCTCTAAAAACTTAATGCAGATTGGTTCAAATGAAAAACTAGAGAGAGCTATGGGTTTTCTCACTGTCTCTGGAGGGCTTGAATCTGAATCACAAATTTGCAGATATATGAGGGACTTTAGGTGTTATGTAGTCCAAATCTTACCTGATTAATGGATTCCCAGTCTGCAAATATGTGATGGGAACATTATTTCAGCTAATTTAAGTCTTCTTAGAATTTATGTTTAGTACCATTTCTCTAACATGAAAGAGGCACAGTCACTTAGGACTGTTTGATAGTTCTACAGTTTGATTAAAAAAATATATCTTGGGGTGCCTGAGTGGCTCAGTCATTAAGTGTCTGCCTTCTGCTCAGGTCGTGATCCCAGGGTCCTGGGATCAAGCCGCGCATCAGGCTTCCTGCTCCGTGGAGAGCCAGTTTCTCCCTCTCCCACTCCCCCTGCTTGTGTTCCCTCTCTCGCTGTGTCTCTCTCTGTCAAATATCTTTAAGATATATATATATATATATATATATATATATATATATATATATATATATAAAATCTGCTCTCTAAAAAAGATATATATATATATCGTATCTAGCCAGGACAATAATCAGAGAATACTTCACTAAACTACTTAATACAGAGTAGTCTCTACAAATGAAAGCTTTCATCCCTAGATTTTTGTTCTTTCTGGTATATATTATTTAAACAATGTGATGTCAATCTCAAAAAACAATTTTCAGTCTAAGTTCCTTAAATCTAAAGAGCAGTGTATTTCAAGTTCAGAGTCTGTGTAGATTTACTAAGACGATTTAGCAACATCTATCTTGGATTTTCATTTCACTCTCATTTTCTAGGGAAATCTGTGTTTTGGGGAAATAGCATGTCTTACATTTTTTAGTTATTGTATGGTACACTGAGAAATAGTGTTGAGGGTGGGAGGAGAGAGAGGTCTGGGCTCCCTTCTGTTGAAGGTCGGAGCTTCAGTGAGGTGGGCTTACCCTGGAGTTCTGACAACCAATTTCTCCTGTCACCCCTTTTGCCCTGTGGGTGGTAATGGCTTTCTGCTGTTTCTAACCCTCAATGCTGTGTTCTCTCTCTTTGGTTTCGCCAAACGCTATCCATGCCATAATGTTTTCTCAAAGTATCTTAATTGAGGACACCATCTGTTTCTTACTGGGACCCTGACTAGTAAAGCAGTGTATAATTTTGGTGGTCAAATGATTTCTGATTTCTTATGAGATTGGCTCGAAATCAATATTTTAAGTTTTGACCCTTTCTTTTAATGTGCTAAAGGTCTTATGTAGTTATTAGCCCTTTTGCAGATTAGCATATAAACCAGCTCAAGTAAACAGGGAAATAATAAGAATTTAAAGAATTGAGTTAATGAAAATTAACATCAGTTAGCCATTTTTTTTTTAGCTCAGTTGAAATGGTATTTTTTTTACACTTTATCCTCTCTCAGAATCAATGTGTTTATCTTTACAACTTCATTGAATTTAGGCCCTAAAAGTATTTTTGTATAGTTACTTGTTGGTTTGTGGATTACTTAGCTAATTCTTAAATTACATAATACATATACATTCATGTACAACATTTTCAGCGTTGATGTGAATCCAGAACATTTAAACTGGCTTGGATATTCAAAAAAAAATTGTGAATTGATCATTAAAAACAGATAACTTCAAGGTTCCCACAAAAGCCTTAAAAAATACTGACAGATTAAGTTTTTATTCTAATTTTATATCATTATGATGTAAATGGAAATGATGGAAATGTAAAATGAAAATAAAATTTCAGTTTCATTTTGCCTATTGATTTCACTATCCCCCTCAAAGCAAAACAAGAAGGAAACACACAAAAAGCATTTTTTCCTTGTTTCATTACAAAAAACAAATAGAGGTAGCTAAGTTTGCCAAGTTTCATAATAAAAGTTACAGTTTTTTACTTTTTTCTCTGTTAGTCTGTTTGTTGCCTTTCACATCAAGGAAGGGTCCCAAGAGGAAAAAAAAGAAGTAATTTCCAAAAATTATGTGCACACAATTATGTTGAAACAGAGCTTTATGATTTTTCTGAATAATACATAACAAATATTGTATATTGGATGCTTTGGGGAATGTGTCCTCTTATGTAGCTAGTCATAATAATTGTAATGTGAAAAAGAGAGCACTTTGGGAAGACAAAAATCTGTTTATGTAATCTTTCTACATAAATCTGGCAAACTTTCAAAGATCTGCTTCTGCTCTGTAGACTGAGAAATTTGAGTTTACTTTGGCTTCTCGGAGAGGTCAGCTTTCTTTATAGATATGTCAGGCTGTGGTCAGCTCTCTTTGGCTGGCCTTGGTTTTTGTAACTTGTAGGGCAAACGGTGTGTATTTTTTAATAGATGTGCTTGAGAAATTAACCAAGCACAACTGCTTTTGTAAAAAAAAAATTTAATAGGCTTTACTTTCAAAGATGATGATGTAAATAGCTGTGGAGCATCATTGGTCCATTTGCACAGCAGAGAACATTTTAATACCATCGTTTATAATATATTAAAATCTCTCTAAAAAAGCCTATGACTTTTTTCTGTTTTAGTGATTTCCCTGGAATTTTCTGATTATTATTTTGGTGTTATCATTTTTATCATATATTGGTGTTCAGTTGGTGATAAGGGCATAAATGAGTTCCAGGCATAATAAATATGATGTGTGCTTGCCTCTGACCTCTGCATCCGGAGACCATAGACTCTACAGAAATGGAGCAAAGGGGGCTTGGAAGCAGAATAGAAGTTGATCCTCTAAGTAGTAAGAACTGATTAAGGTGAAAGAAAGAAATACATGTAGAATGTGAATTAATACAACTTTTTTCTTTTTTTTTTAAAGATTTTATTTATTCATTTGACAGAGAGAGACACAGCAAGAGAAGAAACACAAGCAGGGGGAGTGGGAGGGGGAGAAGCAGGCTCCCCGCTGAGTAGGGAGCCCAATGGGGGCCTTGATCCCAGGACCCTGGGATCATGACCTGAGCTGAAGGCAGAGGCTTAATGACTGAGCCACCCAGGCGCCCCACAACTTATTTTTCTTAGCACTGAAACATTTTTTCTAAATAAAAGCCAATATATAAAGAAGATTCTAAAAAATGGAGCTGGTTGAGGTGGGGAGGAGGCCTAGAGCCCTGCCATCAATCTCCTTTCTTCCTATGTTGATCGCAGAGGCATCTCTGCTTGAAAAAGCACTGCAGAACTGTAAATCTCAGAAGCCTCCATCTGAAGTCACATAAAAGAAATGAATGGCAAAAACTAAAATTTTTAGAGTTTTGAGCACCAAGAATGTAAGAACTGTCATTTTGTTTTTATTGCATTTTGCTTAGAACAAAATTCATAATTTGTTTGGGATCCGTATGTCTATGGCCCATTTATCTGTGTTTAATTTTTCTCCATCCCATTCAACACTCTAAAGTTTGCCTGAGTCTAACTCCCAAACCTCAGGCAAGCCCTCAGCCTGTTCTGTCCTATCTTTCAGGCATCTCTAAGCCTTGTGGGGATGTCCATAAGCTGACTCTGTTACTTTTCTGCCATGAGTCTTCCAGTTGCTGGCCATTTGCTATCTTCTGCCAGCCATTAGTGTTTCTGCCTTTGCCTTACAGAGACCTAGTGTAATGACGTCATGCTGTGTTTAGACTAAAGGTGAGATCCCCAACCTTTCTCTTCTTTCTGTCACACTCCTTGTATGAGACATGTTTATGACCCATTTTTAGTGCCTGCCATGTAAACACTGCTTTCAGAGTTTCTCTGGAATCAGTTAGTCCTGTGGCTTCATGCGGTACCTCGGGGTGAATGCCACAATTCTTCATTTTTCCTTCTAGTCATCCGGATTCCAAACCTCTTTGACTGTAGGTTCCCAACCCTCCTGCTGATTTGCTTATTCCAGTTATGCCTCTTGCTCACTTTCTTGTTTGCCTAGATAAAAATGAATATTATAGAATTCTTTTGGATTTTTAACTTTGATAAATATGGAAGCCCCAATTTTAAGTCTTTATAAAGGTATAGATGTATATATATTTGGTCCTATGCATTCCTACACTCTTCCATGTTGTTTGTTTAATCCCCAAATAGTTCAGTTGCAAACTGTCAAACTTCCTGGAATGAACTAAAGATAAAAGGATAGTGAGGGGCACCTGGGTGGCTCAGTCGTTGGGCGTCTGCCTTCGGCTCAGGTCATGATCCCAGGGTCCTGGGATCGAGCCCCGCATCGGGCTCCCTGCTCAGCGGGAAGCCTGCTTTTCCCTCTCCCACTCCCCCTGCTTGTGTTCTCTCTCTCGCCGTGTCTTTCTCTGTCAAGTAAATAAATAAAATCTTAAAAAAAAAAGGATAGTGAAAATTATTTTGAGTTCCTTTGATTGTTCACATATAATGGATATCCATAACTGAAAACAGCTTATTAAAACAACAGCAAGAAGTTTATTAGCATTGGCATTCTATAGATATGAGTGGATAACTGAGATGTTATTAAGTTTCTTCATAGTTCCAGACTTCTCCCATTCTGGGCACATGGAGGAATTGTGTTCCTGGCCCACTTGTGGTTGGCTGGAGGAGAGCATGAAGGTCTCTTTACCTCTAGCATGGAGACCTGTACTTGAAGAGAAGGGGCACCTCTGTCATCCTGAGTCCTTGAATGTGTGAAATGAGAGGAGGCCTCTGCCTTATGCTCTTACTGATCCTAATAGTTGTGAAGCATGAGCAAGGAAGAACTTTTTCTATTTTGAGACACTGGGAATTTGGGGTTTGTCTTTGTTACTACAGCCTTACCTAGCATACATAACTGATACAGTGTCTGGTTGTGGAGCATAGGGGAGTAGCTGGGCCCACTGGTGTTGCTAAAAAGTGATTAGGCACATTGGTAACATATGCTGTAATTCAAATGTAATGACATGATGGCCATGTCAGTCAATGATATTTTGGGAGGAGGAACTCGCCCACATATTCCATAACGTACTCTGGGCAGCTGTATTTGAATTTATTTCTGGCAACACTGTGGAACTCGTTTTAGGTATTATTTATCAATATGTAACTATTTTATGTTTTAGCCTAATTAAAATTAATGCTAAAATAACTAGAATAATTGTATGTTTATATTATAAGAGAACACTTTTTTTTATTTATTTAAAAAATTGTTAGGTTTTTCTACATTTTTAAACTTACCCAGATTGGAGAGGGTATTGTGGTAATCTTTTGCTGAGTCATAATTATCACAGAGAGAACTAAGTAGAAAAAATTCATTTTAGCATGGCAGTTCTTGCTGAAAGGTAAAACTTGTCCTACTGTCTGTCCCGTCCCTCCCTCCTTCTCTTTTCCCTCCCTCCCTGTTTTTCTTCCTCCTACGTTACTTCTTTTTTTTTTTCCCAGATACATAGGCTATGATTTATATATGTTGATCTAGATTGCTCACAGCAATAATGTGCAACAAATCTGTTATCAATATACGTGGAGGGGTTTTTGGTAAACAAATATTTCTATGGTAGTTCATGGGGAGCTTGTAATCACTTAGTAAGCCCTGCTTCATTAATCTTAATTTTCTTGCGAGTTTAATTGTGGAGCAATAAATTAACCTTCCTTTTGAGTAGGTGGGTTTTTGTCACATTGAGAAGTATTCTTAACCTCCCATGAGAGATAGGAGGGGAAAAGCAGGCTGCTATGAACTATAAACAAGCCTGTCTGAGGTGCCTGTGGGAGTGAAGAGTTGCTCCCAATATTAAGTGTACTCTGGCAAGTTTTGCTCTACTGGGCTGTGCCTTGCATTGTTTTTCTGGCTTTCCTGTTCTCAAGAAGCTTGGATTATGGTATGCTCATTAATTATAAGAGACACACTTCAGGATTCAAAGAGGGTTATGGAAGCCATTGAGCAACTGAGAAATTAAAACAGAAGCAAAAACAAAAGCTTTCTGTTTTGTTTTTTTGTTTTTTTTTTCCCAATCTTGTGTTCTGAAGAAAATCCAGGGATGGAGTGAATTGTCATTTCACTTCCCACATGTTTCTATTGATAGGCAGCATGCACACATACATGTACTCATTTATACGTGAATTTATGACATTAAATGATCACAAGTATTATATATATATGATTTGAAAAGATAAACGTTTTTCAATAGTTTGAGAGTATATTCCTTGTTAAAGTGGGTTTACTAACTATCTACTAAACATAAATCTAACTAGAGTGACTTATAAGGAGACCACAGGAATGACAAAGAATAAAAATACTTTTTACAGGGGAAGCTTTAAACTTGAAGTTAATCTGTTGAACACTTGGAGTGTTTTTAATAAATACATTCAGAGCAGTATTCTGTGGATCTTGGATATCAGAAATTGAAGTTTTACTTAGGATTTAAGAGTAAATCATTTGCCAAGCAGGTTTCCAAAAGTTAAAAACAAATGTCAATTTCAAAAGTAGGGGCACCTGGGTGACTCAGTCAGTTTAGTGTCTGACTCTTGATCTCAGCTCAGGCCTTGATCACAGATTCTGAGTTCAAGCTCCGCATTGGCATGGAGCCTACTTAATTTAAAAGAAATAAAAGTAAACTATTTGCTTTTACATTTCTGAAAAATTCACATATATCATGTTATAACAAATTAATACTCTTTTAAATTCTCTTTACTCATTGATTATTTTCTTCCTTTGGAACTTAGTTACCTACTAGGTCCTACCCATTCCAGAGCTGTAAATTCAGTGTTAGATTTTAGATATTTCCCCATAGAAGGTAATTGCATAGTGGTTGAGTCAGACCTTCTCAGTTCAGATCCTATTTTCTATGCTTTTGACTTTGTGGCCCTGAGAATTATTACACTTCTCATCCTCGGCTCCTTTGTCTGTGAAGAAGTGATTATTATAGTGAGGTAACTAAGACATTGAATAAGGTAATTAAGGTAAAATACTTAGCATGATTTTTCGACTGTGTAGTAGAGACTCAGTAAATGTTAACTTGCACTAATTGGACAATTTTGGAACCCTTTACTGCATTACATTTCTTTAACACAACAAATAAAATTTTGATTCATGATAAAAAATATCAATTTATTTCATTGACCTCAGAGAAATGAAAATGCCTCTGGATCACTTAGTCTATAGAAATGTACTGTATCTTTAATCCTTTATTCCTTCTGAATACTCATGTTCCTGAGAAGAAGTCTGAGCTAAGTAAGCTACCATGTCTATTCTCCTTTATACCTCATTTAAAAAATGAACTAATACTTCTTCTTAATCAAAATTAGAGTGGGTTTTCTGTGTATAATAGAATTACTGCATCTTGCTAGTAAGGGCACATAGAGCATTTAGAGTTGTCTTTCAGCATTCAGTCAGGCTGAGCTGAATGTAGTGATGTTTACATTGTTTACATTCTTTATACGGTCTCCTGCTCAGACTCTACTGCTTTTAATAAATATTTATTTTTGTAAAAAAAAATGAACCACCTTGTTCACAACATCAACACTTTTCCTCTTAAAATGGACTGGTCAGTGATATTTACAGATTGTTTGACAAAGGATGATTGCCCCAACTGACTTTTTCCTGAAGATCGGGATCCACTTTAATCAAGAAGCAGTGTTGATTTTTGTCCTCCTATGCAACTTCATCTTCTGAATGTTTTCCTGAAAATATTGCTGTCCCTTTGGTCTAGTCCTTTCTCCATAATATTGTGGTTTAAATAAATAAACCAATATGAATTTGTTGGTTAAATCAAGTTAAAGTCTATATTCTGACTGCTAAGGACTGATACACATATTAAAATGAAGCAAACTATAATTTATGTCTTGGCTTGCAGTGAATCCCTTTTTCCTTCTGAGCAGAGTCAGATCTCCTGGAAAAATGTCTTGCTTGCTGCCTGCTTTTTAAAATTTGTTTTAAGGCTCAATGTAAGAAAATATCAACAAAATATAAATCCGTATTATTCAAAAGAGCATACTTTTTTATTTTTAATTTTTTTAAAGATTTATTTATTTGAGTGACAGAAAGCGTGCGAGTGGGGGAGGGGCAGGAGAGAGAGAGAGAGAGAGAGAGAGAGAGAGAGAGAGAGAATCTCAAGCTGACTCTGGGCTGAGTGTGGAGCCTGACTCGGGCTCCATCCCATCACCCTGAGATCATGACCTGAGCTGACATCAAGAGTCAGGTGCTTAACCAACTGAGCCACCCAAGTGCCCCTTTGCTTTCAATTTTATCAAACTTTTACTTTTGTCATTACAAACAAGAGAATTAGCAATGTGACATTCGATTTTTAACTCTCTATAATCCTTTGTATTAGAAGGGCACTTCGATTGGAAGACTGAACGACTGCCTTCTGGATGAGATTTGCCACTACTGTCTGGGTAACTTTAGATAAGTCATGTCACCTCTGAGGGAGAGCTTCACTTTGCTCAGATGTAAAAATAAAAATGGCTGTCTGAAACACCTAGGGTTGCATGGAGAGTGAAACTGTACTCTACATGCAGGCCATTTAGAAAAGGGGTAGCGGTGGGGCACCTGGGTGGCTCAGTTAAGTGTCGGCCTTCAGCTCAGATCATGATCCTGGAGTTCTGGGATGAGCCCCACATTGGGCTCCCTGGTCAGCGGAGCACCTGCTTCTCCCTGTGCCCCTCACCCCACTTGTGCTCTGTTTCTCTCAAATAAATAAATAAAATCTTAAAAAAAAAAGTAAAAGAAAAGGGGAAGCAGCATCCAAAAATGTTCTTATTATTGCCAACATTAACTTGAAAATTTGGTTAGGTTTATTAGTTTAAGTTCATTGGCATGCATGTATGTGAAATAATGGTTTTGTCCTATGATGATCAATATCACAAATTGTTGGATGGATTGTTGGGCTTGATATTTTTAGGTAAGACTCTGATCATCTGTCCTTGGGAAAACACTGTACTCCCTTGGTTTTTTCTTTTCTGTATCAGTGGAAGCAATAACATTTTGAGCTTCACATTCAAACATTTCAGTTTGATTCTCAGCCCTGCTTTGTGACCTTTGGCAGTTTGCTTCATGTTTGTGAACCACATTTTCTATGTCTGTAAAACAGATACCATCTGTATGCCATTTTTTAAAAATGTAGTCTGTACGAAAAACAATATTAAGACTAGTAAGGTGATGGACATGATCAGTTTTCTTAGCTTAAGTGATTGAAAACCTTGAGTTTTAGGCTGCCCAAAGTAAATTAAAGAATGACTTCAGTTGTACTCAGCTATAAATTTCCTCATCTGTAAATGAAGATCAGAAATACCTTGAATCATTTAGTTGTAAGATTCTACTCTTATGTCAATCAGAAAAACAGTTTGGGAAAATAAACACATCTTTTCTTCCCTTTTGTTTCTTTGGAAAGTCAAGCGTTAACGGTAGAGGGGAATGAGGACAGATGAATGCTGGCCAGAAAGAAACTGGGAGAAGTTGTAATCTTAACAGACCTGCTTATTTTCCTCTAGGGGGCAAAGGCTACCTATAAATAAGCAAGGGTTTTTGTGCCATATTGAGTAATGGAAAGTTAAATGTATTAATCTTGAAGGAATACAAATTAGGTAAACTTTGTGTCATGTAAATTTTTCTACTGACTAAAAAAGAGAAACATGTTAATAGAGCTCCATAATTTCATGAAGTGTTTTTGTATCTGTTCTAAAAATACTACAGATTGGAATCTGTCCTTTACAGGTCACAGGTGGGAATGTTTCGGAGGACAAATGTGTTCTAGCAGCCAGCCGTGCAGTTGTTTTGATGGGATTACTCATCGGATTTAGTAGATAAAATGCCAGCGGGTTACTTTTTACTTAAAATAATGCATCAACTTGTTGGTTTTGGCAAACCTAATACTTGGTAAACACTTTCTAAAAACTCAGTTTTGGGCGCCTGGGTGGCTCAGTCGTTAAGCGTCTGCCTTCGGCTCAGGTCATGATCCCAGGGTCCTGGGATCGAGTCCCACATCGGGCTCCCCGCTCAGCGGGAAGCCTGCTTCCCCCTCTCCCACTCCCCCTGCTTGTGTTCCCTCTCTCACTGTGTCTCTCTCTGTCAAATAAATAAATAAAATCTTTAAAAAAAAAAAAAAAAAACTCAGTTTTGTGCTTTTCACCACATATAGCAAACTTAATAGGTGGAACCATATTCAGATTTTTTAAACAAACCTTACTTAGGTTCTATGTAGCTTTCTACAACTGCATCGAACAGTTTAACCCCTAATGTCATAAACTTTTCTGTTAACCTTACATTGGTGGGGAATGGCTACTTTAGAAATCCATTAATAGAAATTTACCACCGATAGTGGATATTGCTGTGAGCAATTGTATATGCAAGTGACTTAGCAAGGGAGGCTGAGTGATAAGGCCCAGTATCACATTGAGAAAGAGCTGAATTTGAGTCCTTCTCTCAATCCTTACAGTGTGCCGCTGCTCTGTAAAGATAAATACAATCTAATATTTTTCAGTCGTTCAAAAGTTGCTTAACTCATGCAATCCTTTGTAATTACAAGATGCTTTTTGTGTTTTTGTTTTTTTTAAGATGTTATTTGACAGAGAGGGAGAGAGTGAGAGAGAGCAGGAGCAGGTTCCCCGCTGAGTGGGGAGCCTGACATGGGGCTCAGTCCCAGGACCCTGGGATCATGACCTTAGCTGAAGGCAGACTCTTAACCGACTAAGCCACCTAGGTGTCCCCAAGATGTTTTAAAATATTGTAAAGTTTTATCTTAAACTCTCCAAAATACATTTCCTCGTATGTATTTAGTAGTCTCCCGTCTCTTAATGCTCCTTCCAACTCTTAGTCTTTTCCAAAGACTTTACACAAAGCCTGTGTGTAGATCCTCAACATTAAAGGAGCTTTCTTCTTGAACCAAGTCCATTATTTAAGACCTCTTCAATCTAATCTCTCCTGGGGAATTTCCAAGTGATTAAAATAGGAGTATTGATTTTGACCTGCTCTGAGACATACAATGCTTATAAAACACTTTTTTACTCATAAAGGCACATATTTTTTTTAATTTTTACATTTGCAATTAATGTAAATATTCATTTAGATATAAGTGTAGCTGTTTTTAGTATTTTCTTCTATAAAAATATTAATTTCTTAGGTTTCAGGAGTATAGATGTTAAAGACTTTGGTTTAATTACCTTGAACTTCACTTATCACCACATTAACACAATGAGGTGCTTAATCTTTCCTGTAATTAGCATCATAGAAGATCAAAATAAAATTAGAATTACAATTATCTTTTCTTAAGTTAATGATTTTAAGTTGGTAAGATACCATTTACATTAGACAAAAATAGTTTATAGTTAGATTAAGCATCTCTAATACTAGAAAATACAGCATACCTATAAAAAGAAACAGAGGTGAAAAGTTCATTCTCTACTTCAGGGAATATGTTATTTAATCTTTGTCTTTAAATTAATTTTGGTAAGTTCTTTTTAAATTCTCAACTTTTATTTGCTTGGGCATTGAAAATGAGTACTATCCAATTGGGAAAAAGAATAAATCTTGATCCATTCTGACTAAAATCATTCTTTGGAATTTTCTTACTTGTGATAACACTCAAAATACTGAAAATCAAGCTGATGCCAACTTTTCTTTTTGAATGATAGAAATTCAATGTTTTGGAAATGGAAGGGTTTCTCGAGAGGACGTAATCAAAACAAAATTACTTTTCTTCATAAAAAGAACAGCTATTCCATTTATTCTAAGAAGGGGAATTCAGAAACTCTATGTAGGTCAACGTCAGTCATAAAACAAAAAGAGGAAAAGATAACTGAAAAATAATTATCTGAAAAGTGCAGGTATATTAGAAGATTTACGATTTATTTCCATTTTTCTTCATAATTTTATGTTTTCTCAAATTTCTTTCACATTTACATGTGCTAGTAAAACATATTCTTCCATAGAGAATTTTAGTCTGTGTTTCGTATTAATTTTTATCCATATTACATTTTATTACAACACAAATATATCTCATATTCTGGCAGCCACATATTTATTTTTATACTTTATAATTTTAAAAAATATTATATTTGAATTATTCCAGAATTCTTAGGTCATGTGAATTTTGTAGCAGAACTTTAGGTACATGATTAAAATATTCTAGCATTTGCATAATTTAACAGATTAAGAAGAAGAATTTAGAAAAACATTCCTGGGCAATTCAGTTGTCTTGAACATCTGGTTAACAGCTGAAGTAATGACTGTTAACCCAGCAGTAACCATCTTTTACCCTGATCCCCCATGCACACGCAAACACTAGGAAGGATTAACTACTATTAATTCTTGCTTTCTTTTGCTATAAGGATTTACTTAAAAAAAGATAAGAAGATTTGAGAATCCTTAATTGTACAATATCAGCTGAAATGTATATGTAAAATATAAATAGCTGATTAAAATGAGATTCCAATTTCATTAATATAAATTGAAAAAAGAAAGCTAACTCTTGATAGTTAACACAGTTATGATTGAATTTCTTTGTAATTCATATAAACACATTTTAGGCAATAAACAGTATTACAGTAATAGCCACTGTCATATTTAGTACAAACTTAATGTTGACTTGATTAGTAGATAAGGACTGAGCACACACCTTTTAAGATGTTTAATATATTTGTTAGATCACAAATTTTGTATGTAAAATATGTAATAAATATCTATAGCATGTTTCAATACTGCAAGTTTTTACCTTTTCAAATGAACCTATTTTTATGTATTTTTCTTTTTTTAGATTTTTTTTTATTTGAGAGAGAGTATGAGTGAGAGAGTGAGAGAGAGCAAGAGAAGGGGGAAGAGGCAGAGGGAGAGGGAGAAGCAGGCCCCCTGCTGAGCAGGGAGCCTGACCTGGGATCATGACCTGAGCGGAAGGCATAGGCTTAACTGACTGAGCCACCCAGGCACCCTATGTATTGATTATTCTATTTCCATTTAGTATGTTGATAACTTTGGGAAGCTTTCATTAAAAATGTTAAATGAGCTTGCATGCTCAGATTCCAGTGAAAAAGTTAATTTTCTAAATTAACCTAAAAGATAATCATTATACTCTATTATTAGAAAAAATCAGAGTTGGTGAATTTTCCTTTCAAATTCCTCAAAATCACTCAAATTGATACTCCTCCCTTTAAAATTTTGCTCCTGTTTATCTAAATCTCTAGCTATATGTAAGGCATAGTTAATAGAGTGAAAACAAAAATAAAGTAGAAATTTGTGTAAAATAAACCATAATGGACTTCTTTTAAAATGTCTCACCTCTGGATGCCTGGGTGGCTCAGTCGGTTAAGTGTCTGCCTTCAGCTCAGGTCATGATCCCGGAGTCCCCAGGATCCAGTCCCGTGTCTGCTCCCTGCTCAGCGGGGAGTCTGCTTCTCCCTCTGTCCCTCCTCCCATCTTGTGCTCCTTCTCTCTCTCTCTCATGCTCTCCCCCCCTCAAATAAATAAAATCTTTTTAAAAAAAATAAAATGTTTCATCTCTAAATGCTCCAATAGCATAGCAAGATTAGCATGATACATTGTTTTGTAGTTACTCTTATAGTAATTCTAGTTTTTAAGCTCTTGTCAAGGAATAGGATTGAGTTTTGCTGGGTGCTTCTTCTCTTTAGCAAAAAGTTGATTTAGTTCATGCTGTACAATGGTTATAGAGGCATATACATAATTTATATGAGATAAGTTGAATAATTGGCTGAAAGAAAATCATGATTCTTGGTGTTGTCCTTTTTCTTT
Organism: Callorhinus ursinus; assembly: GCF_003265705.2. Classification (NCBI taxonomy): domain Eukaryota; kingdom Metazoa; phylum Chordata; class Mammalia; order Carnivora; family Otariidae; genus Callorhinus; species Callorhinus ursinus. The sequence continues at coordinate 22,271,501 of NW_027397084.1, forward strand.
GTCTAAGATCCTTTTGCAAAAATAAAATCATATGAGGATGAACATTTGTATAATAATTCACAAATATGTAACCACTAGCATACACATAGTGGCTCAGGGTTCTATAGTGTACTGAGTTCAATTATTATATTCAAAAATGTTTGTTTTAGAACTTTATTTTCCAAGAAGTGTCTCTAGGTATGCCATTACATGAGCTAGAAATGGCAAGCAGGTTGCATATGTTACGTTCTTGACCTTGAAATTAGACTCCTATAATAGAAATTAAGAATATATTTAACATATACCCCAAATGAGAAGAGTATTTAAGACTTTTGCAATTACTGGGAAGAGGCAAACCCTATAGGTAGTCAAAAATAAAAGACCAATATGGCCCATGGCCATTAGGATTTAGATTGGGCTTTCAAAGATCGGAAAAAATATAATTTAGATGAAGGAAATAGCTTAAACAGAGGTTACATAGGAAATGTTTATGGACTAATCTTGAAAGGTGTAGAGCTTGGATTATAAAAGGGGTGGGTGCACACAGACTTAGGTGGGACAGATCAGAGGGTTCTTTATTTAGGTTAGACACCTTGGATTATGATCTGAACGCAGTGGGAAGCTTTAGAAGGAATTTGATGATGATGTGGTGGGAGGCACACAAGAAGTTATCAGGAAGAAGATAGAGGGTAAATGAAATGTAAGCTAGTGGAATTAGACTATCTGGGAAGGGATCCAGGGTACCAGACATCTTGAGGGGACTAGTGATGGCACTTATGCAGTAATCTAAGGATAATATGACTAAAACATAGTAATTCGAAAACAATGATGAAAAGCATTGTGATCACTTTGAGATATTTAAATGGCCTGAGGTGATAAATTTTCAAATGAAACACCAGAAGGGAAAAAGTAAAGGCCTGAGTTAGGATGATTGTGGTTTTGGCCCAAGATAGGAATTTGCAAAGAGTAGCTGGTTCAAGCTGAGTAAAATACGGTTCAGAAATGATGAGTGTGAGGTTTTGGCAGATAATTAAATTGGCAATGTCCTTTGAAAAAGCAAATAGGCTTTCATATTATAGCTCTGTCACTTAATAGCTACAGGACTTGCCACATAAAAAAAAAACACCTGAGATTTTAAGAATTGATGTTATTTATATTATGAAATAAAGTTACATTTCTTTTCAGATATGATATGATCTTATTTGTCAAAGAGACAATATTCATTGTATTCAGTTCATCAGCTTTTAACAAGTTACACAAAAACTAAAATAGATAAAAAATTTAAACAACTTATAATTTCTTTTAGCTTACCTCTGTTATTCTAATTCATTTTTCTAAAGTTTCATAAATAGGAAGACCATTTAGATTTTTAAAAGATTTTTGATATTTTGATGGTTTTATTGTAAACAGATTATAGTTTGTGAATATCTACATAGAACTATAACTACCATTTCCCCATCAGTTTTATTTTGAAAAAATGTTGGAAGTAGTGCTTAATTTTGGAATCAAATTTTTTTCTTCTTAGGATTTTAAAATGTATGCTTTACCAAAAATTTGCATAATGAATCAGAAACACAAATCACATGTTAGTATTTGGGAAAAAAAAACTTTGTATTTATGAGTCATTTTAGGACTTTTTCAACTTGAGATTGATAGGATTAAATTATCACTTAGCCCATGCAACCAGTTTTCTGCCTTTTAAATTGCCTGTGTTTGCTGAGATTTGCCATTAATATCCATATATGTTCTGCCTGTAGAAAGAAGCGCATTGTAGGAATTCAGAGTTATGAAAGAAACAAGTTGCCTTTAAAGAAGATAGGATTCGGAAATGCCCATTTGAAATTTTTGCTTTCATTCTTTGGAAGTCATTAGTGGCTTTGAATAGCAATAATTTTAAAATAGAAATTCTGTAGCTATCGATGAGCAAATTGCCTTGATTTCAACATGAATTAAATATGAAGAGCTGAACAGAATATCTGGCCCTCCACTCTTTCTTCTTCATCTAGAAACTTCATTATTAAATATGTGAAAGCCAAAGATGATTCAAATATTTTAGTATACTACAGATGTAATCTTTAGAGTTAACATTATCTATAAATTACAAGTAGCCTAACTAAAACATCTGCAGTATGGCAGTTTCTGTGCAATTTAATTTTCACTAAAAGCATTAAAGTCAATAGGAAAATCACCCAGTCAGCAGAATGAACACAGAAATTCCATTCATGGAATTAAAGGGTTATTTTAAAATGGAGCAAAGTAGGGCGCCTGGGTGGCTCAGATGGTTAAGCGTCTGCCTTCGGCTCAGGTCATGATCCCAGTTCTGGGATTGAGTCCCGCATCAGGCTCCCTGCTCCTTGGGAGCCTGCTTCTCCCTCTGCCTCTCTCTCTCTCTCTCTCTCTTTCTCTCGGTCTCTCATGAATAAATAAATTAAAAAAAGGTAAAAAAATAAATAAATAAAATGGAGCAAAATATGCTGAATGATATTTGTCATTTTGTTAATGATCATTGTTCTTATTTGTCCTAATTTATTTCATTTCCCTTATGCTCTACATTTGTAAAATAGAATAGATAATCACATTTTTTATATTTTACAATATTGTTACTACATAAAGCTGCATCATTCTCAAAAATCTGTGTCTTTTGAGTAAGATGAAAATGTTTGAGGTACATTTGATATTTAGGACAAAATATCTTCTCCCATTGTTTTCATGCTCTTCTGGCCCAAATGAGGAAGCTGAGGGCAAGAGGTTCTGTATATTGCTCAAGGACACTCAGTAGCAGAATTGTGGTCATCTTCCTAGAAGCAGTCAATCTCCAAGCCATGTACCCTTCATCCCTGCATTTGCCTGCCTCCAGATATTTGTTAAAAAAGTACATAGGAAGAGGGCATGTGAGGCAGTATTTTGGGGATGGAGTGTGGTTGCTCGTGAGTAAGTTGGAACAGCTTCCATCAGAATTTATAGTCTTCCACACATTCTTACTATATCTTTTTAAAAATTCCTTTCTGCTGGTTGCCTGGGGTCATGTCTCTTAGTTTTTGGTGTTGACATGCCTAGTGTGTGGATCAGATTGAATCCTTTAAGTCAAGGGATTGCCTCCCCTTCCACTTTCATCAGGGTAGGTATCACCTCTGCCCTCTCCACTGGCCAGGAGACTTAAAGGAACTCTGTATCTTGCCTGTCACATGAGGAGTGAAGTACCCCTCTGTACCAACAGTTTACATTTCATGATACTTAAAAGTTCTCTGTAGTTGGTGGTTAGAGGATTATGGTGAAAACGGAGAGTTAGTATTCCCCTTTAGATGTGTTTTATTGTGTCCATTGGGTTTCAAGGATTGAGAAGGGTGAAGAAAGATGCTGATCCTCTGTAGTCTTTAACTGTGGTCCAAAATAGTTTTCTCAAAAGCATTTTCTCTAGATTAATATTATAAGATCTTAGTATAACTTGTATACTTCCTAAGATAAAAACAAAATAGTATCTACTGCACAGAGCTGTGTGGAAGTTTAATGAAGCAGATAAACATGTACAAAGTGTTTAACCAAGTACCACATACCATAACAATTACCTCCTAATGCTTAGCTGTCATGAATATCATTATCATCACATAGTTGGGGCTTTTGCAAGGGGGAAGGAGCTAATATTAAACCTATTTTTGTTTGGATTTCACTTTAAATTTTGAATAAGTTCAAATTAAGAACTCCATTAATACTTTATTCTGAATGTAATACTTGGTGAAATAATTCCAATAATTTATATTTAATCATTAAAGTGGAATTTACTGTCAGTATATTCACATAGTGAGCTTTGACATTATTATAAGCTGCAGTCATATGGATATAAATTTATATCACAAAAGCATCAATATATTAGTGTCTAATTTCTGTATTCTTAAATTTGGCAATGCAGCATGATCTCTTAAAAGCTTTATCTAACACCAACTGATAGACATATTCTTAGGTTTAATGTAGTGTCATTTAATTATTTATGGTTGTATCCCAGCCCAGGTAGAATGTACTCAGAGGTTTTATTTACCCCTGACCTCAGATGAGACACTACCTTTCTGTGAGTCTCATGTTCTGCATTATTAAAATATCTCTCAGATGAGTTCTAGAACCATAAACGAGCAGACCTGAATTTGTCTGGAGAAATGTTTTGATGGATCAGCATTGTGTTTAAAGCATTTTTTAATTTAAACGTTTTCAGTCAGGGCATGGGGTCACCAGTTCTCTTCATACTGTGCCCCTAGCTATTTGTTTCTGTGCGGCTGCTTCTACATTTATGTGAGGTGTGTGACCCCTGAAGGAATTTGGGGCTTTAACTCCTAGACCTTCTAGCTCTTTGGTCTCTTCCAGCTTTAAGTATTTGCGTATCCATGAGACTGTTCCTCTTTAGGAGAGACTTGAAGAACCACCTGCCCCAACCATTATACTCTCTAGTGGATACCTGCAACTGTCATATTCCTCTTGCGGGGGAATGGTTGTTTCTGTTTTGATCACAGGTCTCAGAGAATAGCATGTTATAGTTTTTTTATAACATGCTTGGTACTTTGCAGTCTGTAAAGATATCTTGAGGAAAAAAAATAATGTGTATTATTAATTCACTATTAAGAAAGTAGCAAATGTCAATTTTATCTTATCTTCTCAATGTTGTCATTTGCTATTTTCATTATATTGTGTAGCATAAGCTATTTTCATTTTCTATTAGAATAATTTTCGAATGCTTTGTGAATATCAAAACTATAACTTGTTTTGAATTTCAAAATCATGATTGGATGACTACTCCCCAAAAAAGTAATGAATAAAAGATCTTGACATAAAAGTTATGGAATTTTGGTAGGCTAATGATCAAGATAATGAGGTAATTTAAATGGAAGTGGCCTGTACTCTTTGAAAAAAAGACCCAACTTAATATTATTATTTTACTATTTTATAAATATGAAGTTGACCAGCTATTGTCAGTAGGTCTGTTTGGACAGATTAGAGTTGTGGTTCATAAACAATGACAGGCCTTCATATATAATTAGTCCTTTTTTTTTTTTAATTAGGGAGAAAAAGTAATATAACTGATATATGAGGACCAAACTTGGTCTCATTAGCTGAGATCACTTTATCGTCTTAGAATTACCAAGAATATACCCATTACTTAAAAGGGGGGATTTGATAAGGTTTTACACGGTCATCTGTTCATAGTACAATAATACTAAAAATTTACTATTACAAATTTAAGCAAAACACACCAAACTACTTCGTGGTTTCCATGTCTACAAAACTGAATTTGCATGTGAAAATATGAATTCATAGGTCGTTCTGTGCTTAGAGTCAGCAGTTCTTTTTTTTTTTAAAGATTTTATTTATTTGAGAGAGAGAGAGAGAGCATGAGAGGGGGGAGGGTCAGAGGGAGAAGTCCCGGGCCTCGATCCCAGGACTCCAGGATCATGACCTGAGCTGAAGGCAGTGGCTTAACTGACTGAGCCATCCAGGCTCCCAGAGTCAGCAGTTCTGTGCCCTTTGTTTAAAACAAGGCAATAGGCTCATAAAATAAACTTTAGGAAACTTGTCAATATGAATTTATATCATAGAGTCAACCAAACAATTCTTAGAATTAATATGTGTTCCAGATAAATATTTAAATCAATATAATAAAAATTCTTTTCACAATGGAACAATAGCAAAATTTTACAACTGTCACTACAGACAACCTTAATAAAAGTGTTTTAAGAATATTTGAGGAGTGCCTGAGTGGCTCAGTCGGTTAAGCCTCTGCCTTTGGCTCAGGTCATGATCCCAGGGTCCTGGGATCAAGCCAGGCATAGCATCGGGCTTCCTGCTCAGAGGTGAACCTGCTTCTCCCTCTCCTACTCTCCCTGCTTGTGTTCTCTCTCTCAGTCAAATAAATAAATAAAATCTTTAAAAAAATATTTGAAAAAAAAGTACAACACTTTGGTAAAGAATGCAGTTTTTTAAATGGAGAAATATGATATTTTCTTAGAGGATATATCTAAGAATTATAAAAAAATGCTAATTTTTTCAAAGTGGATGTTTTTTAGGGAGGGGGGAGGGAAAGAGAGGAGAGAGAGAGAGAGGAGGGGGGAGGGGCAGAGGGAAAGAGAGAATCTTAAGCGGGCTCTGTGCCCAGTATGGAGCCCGACATGGGGCTAGATCCAACAACACTGAGATCATGACCTGAGCCGAAATCAATAGTTGGACGCTTAACCAACTGAGCCACCCAGGCGCCCCATCACTTCAGTGTATTTTTTTAATGGAAAGTCTTGAAAATTTTATTCCGATAATTTTTTTCAGTAGGAACTCTGAGGGGAACTCAATTATTAAGTGATTATAAAGCTATAAGTAAAAAGTATCAGTATTTACCCAAGAAATGACATGTCAGTGAAATTTAATATAAAGCCCTAGGGACCCTAGTATAAACTGAAACTTAATATTTGGTAAGGCATATATCACAAACAGATACAGATGGAATTAACTATTCAACACATAGAATTGGAGGGCTATTTGTAAAACTACAAATTAAGTTTAAATTTTCCTGCCAAATCTTATGCTAAAAGGGAAAAAAGTCTAAAATGGGTCATTGTGTTAAATGTGAATTTATAATTATAAAATTTGGAAGGAAATATTGACATTTAAATAATTTCAGGATATTTAACCTTAGGGGAAAAAATAAATGAAAGTACAAAAGAAATTCTTGATAAATTTGACTGCCAAAAGAGAAAAAAAAGAAAAAAACAATACATATTATACATATTAGAAAATGTTATAATCAAACTTAAGTCAATCTAGAAAGTGACATGTTTCTGAGTTCTGTGAGCCACTCTAGCAGATTATCAAACCTGAGGTGGGGGGTCTTGGGAACATCTCTGACTTATAGCCAGTTAGAAGTACAGATAATAACCTGGGTTTGTGATTGGCATCTCAAATTTGTGTATCAGGGGCAGTCTTGTGGGACAGAACCCTTTAACCTGTGGGAATCTGGTGCTGTCTCTGGGTAAATAGTGTCAGAATTGAGTCAAATTTTAGGACACCTAGCTTGTGTTCTGAGAATCGCTTGTTGGTGTGGGGAACCCCCGACCCCGCCCCCACCACCCGCTCCATTGAAATTGGTACTAGAACCTATTTAGAAGGTATAACAAATGTTGCGCTATAATCCGCCATCTACCACAGTAAGCATAGGCTCTTTTTTTCCCTTTGGTAATTGTTTTCACTTTTGTGAATTTTAAGACTAATTTTCTATACAGTTTGATAAAGGAATATATCAACACTCATTATACTTTTTATATGAGAGGATGTAATCTGTCTTTAAATTGATTAACTCAAATACCAAGCAACATAGTGCTTATTCTGTAGGACCAAGTTCCCTGCAATTTTCGTAAATTTGAAATGGTGAGAAAGGCTCATTTTTACTCAGTCTTTATCCTCATCGTCTGCCTAGCTATTGCCAAATTCCTTTATATATCTCAGAGCACACATGTAAGCTATTCCTTCTGCTAAGATCTCTAGTTTCCCTTCTCCCCACCTCCAAAGTATAATTAACATATACTTATCCTTCAGTTCCTAGTCTAAGTATCACTTTTTTCAAAGATATTTATTTATTTATTTATTTATTTATTTATTTATTTATTTGACACAGAGAGAGAGCACAAGCAGGGGGAGTGGCAGAGGGAGAGGGAGGGGGAGAAGCAAGCTTCCCACTGAGCAGGGAGCCTGATGTGGGGTTTGATCCCAGGACTTTGGGACCATGGCCTGAGCTGAAGGCAGACGCTTAACCGACTGAGCCACCAAGGCGCCCCTAAATATCACTTTCTGAGGAAGGCTTTCCTTTAGTCCTTGAACTTTGGCAAGGTCTCCTGTTGTAGGCTTGTATATTACTTCCTTATGATCTAATGGGGAAAAGGTTAGATCCATAAGGAAAGACATACCTACCAAAGGGGCTAGCACTATGAAAATATTTAATAAAATTTACCTGAATGAATGGATAAGGCCTGTTTGTATTCTGAGGAGTTGCAATCTTCTTATCTGCCTCTGTTGGTGAAGGACTCAGCTGCTTGGTATACAAGGACATGGGGTTTCTGAGTGAAGTTTGCCTTGGAATGAGGTTACTGCCTGTGCATTAGTGACTGTGATGGTTAATAGTATGTGTCAACTTGGCTAGGCAGTGGTACCCAGTTTTTGGTCAAACACCTGTCTCAGTGTTGCTATGAAGGTACTTTTTAGATGCGATTAATATTTAAATCACAGATCACTCCCTCCATAATGCGGCTGGCCCTCATCCAGTCAGTTAAGGCTCCAAAAGAAAAAATTGAGGTCTCTTGAGGAAGAAGGAATTCTGCCTCCAGATCATCCTCAGAATGGAGCTCCAACATCAACTTGTCCTGGTCCTCTAGCCACAGACATGCCCTGAAGATTTCACACTTCCCAACTCCATAGTCCTGTGAACGAATTCCCTAAACTGAGTCTCCCAATCTCTCTTCCTCTTCTTCTGCACACACACACATTCTACTGGTTCTGTTTCTCTGAAGAATCCTAATACAGAGAGAGCAAATGGAGGGAAGTGAGGGAACTTTTGCTTGGATTTCTACTTACTATTAGCTTTTTTAATTCCCATAGAAACCCTGGGAAGTGAGTTAACTAATATTGCCATTTTGCAGAAGAAAAACTCAGTCCCACAGAGGGAAGATGTGCAGTAGTATACAGCATAAAGCCATGCTGAGAACCCCGCTGTATCAGGCTGCAGGCACTGCTATTCTCAGATTATCTTGCTGCTTGCTCTCCCTGAGAGGAATGGACTGTGGATCCTTGATTAGCCAGGGAGGGCAGTTGTCCTAAAGTACAAGAGCTCTGGGAATAGAAGAGGGCAAAAGATAAACTCTTAAATGTTATTGGGAACCTAACAAGATTGTCACTTGGGTTTTACTAGCAGTCTCTTTCCTGCTACTGCCCTAGGTTTCAGAGATGACAAAACAAATCCCCCAGTTTAAAAAAAGAGTAGTATTTTTCTAGACCTTTATTATTATTTTTTTACCCATTGGTGAATTGGGAAAGTTTTTTTCTTTTTTTTTCCCCCTTTTTTTTCAAATTCATTGTCTCATTCCCCTGAAGCAGGTCCCACACTCTGCTATTTTGTGTAGGCTGGCCTACAACAAAGCTTTACACTGCAAATGGAGGGTGTTTAGGAACTTTCTATTTATTAGGAATTAGGAGCCATTAGTAGAAACAATTACTTGAAGAGTTGCCAAAGTCAGAGTAGCCTTGGGGAAGGAAATGTAAAATAACTGGACTCTTTATATCCTAAAATATGTATATAAAAGGAAGGGTTTTCTGATATTAATGTGCCTTCTTTCATTTTTGTTTGGAATTCTGTCAAATATTTTAGATGAAAATATGCACCAGGTGCAGTATAACATGATTATAAAAGCCAATCATTTTAGAAGATGCGAGACATAGAAGATTTTGTAGAAAGGACTATTTTTTTCCTCCTGAAATAGTGATAAATAAAAACAAATGGCTATAAATTAAAAATTACCATTATATAAATATGTATAAATAAATACTTGGTGTCACAGAAGGAATTCCAGTAAAAATCTTATTTTTGTATTTTTGAAAAGTTTATCATCTATTAGGGATGAAAAAGCAAATACAAAGGACTAGCATTTAAATGCACCTTGAGAGAGCTTTGGTTAAGATGCAGCTCTTGGTTTATCATGCAAGGGGAGAGTTTTAGGTGATGTGTGAGATAGAACTTGAAAGACACCTGTGATTTCAATATATTTAGTAAGGAGAAACTCTTCTAGGCAGTGGTATGGAAGCACACAAAGAACAGAAGACAGATGAGAACTACATTCACTGACACCAGACATGAAAATAGTAGCTCAGGTGAGGAACTTCTCTCAAATACGAGAACCAGTTAAGCAAAATAGGCAACATAAGTGTTTTTAGTTTCAAAAAACATCTGTTTTTCCAAAACCATATTGGTAGAGCAGAGAACATTCTCAAGGTTCCTAGGATTAGTTAGGTTTTGTCTGGCACAGAGAGTGTGGATCAAGAGTAAGAGATAAAGAGATTTAGTTTGAAGTTAAGGTTTTGGACTCTGTGTCAGAAGATGTCCTCATTCTGGTTAATTTTGCAAATATTGAAATTTAATATATATCAGTCCCAACTTTAATGCGGCTTAGTTGCAAGCAATTGATATTGTCAGGTACTAACTTCTGAACCCATGGTTAAAAGATGCTACGGTAGCTGGGAGTAAGATAATGCCCATCCTCCTTAGTCTGACACATTGACCTTCCCTCTTCCCAGCTAACATCTTAAAGCTGGTAGTCACTTCAGAAAAGAAGAGAAAATGATGCATGTGAATAATTGATAAATTATTGCTAGGAAATTTGGGTTCAGGCTCAAGACCAGTAACCAACATAAAATATAATGAAGGAAACAGGTACACAAAAGATTTAAGATAACAGATATAAAAGATCAAAAGTAAAGAGAAAAAGAAAAATGACAATGGGCTTAGAATCCAAAATACAGTATTCCGGGGCGCCTGGCTGGCTCAGGCAGTAGAGCATGAGGATCTTGTCTCAGGGGTGTAGGTTGAAGCCGGCCATTGGACGTAGAGCTAACTTTAAAAAAAAATACAGTAGAGCTAAGAAATAAAGATAAAAGTTAAAGTAAAAATAAGAAAAATCAAAGTGAAGTTAGAGGCTAAAACATGCATTTAAGGTGGAGAGCGTAAAACAACTCACAGGAAAAGCTGAGAACCTAGCAGAAGTGAGATTAGGAATGGAAAAAAACAGCAGGAGAAAGGGGACTGAGACAAAAGATTTGCAGAGATACCAATGCTCCGGGCTTTCCTCTGGCCACCAGCGACTTCTCTGGTTCACCTTCCCCAGAGGTGCACCTTGAAAACCATCCTTCTGGAACACCCTCAGTGACCTAGCCCCCTTACCTTGTACCCATTTCTTCCTAGAGGAGGAGCTTTAGGTGAGGTCTTCAGTCACTTTGTAATTTGGAACATGTTCTAATCACCCAAACCCAAAATGAGTAGTAATTGTAGAACCTGCTGTTTTTTTTTTTTTTTTTTTTAAAGATTTTATTTATTTATTCATGAGAGACAGAGAGAGAGAGAAGCAGAGGGAGAAGCAGGCTCCCCGCGGAGCAGGGAGCCCGATGCGGGGCTCGATCCCAGGACCCCGGGACCATGACCCAAGCCGAAGGCAGATGCTCAACGACTGAGCCACCCAGGCGCCCCGAACCTGCTGTTTTATAAAAGCCAGGGCTGGTCTGTGATGATTTTCTTTTTTCTAATTAGATTCATCTTAATTTAAAAATTTTATAGAATTATGAAAAGGTCCATTCTCTTTGCCACCTCACCCTTTTGTTTTCCACTAACCAAAACATGCTTATTTTCTTTCTCCCATTTTAGCATTTGTATAAAAATACTTGGTACATATTTATTCAGAATGTTTTGACCTAAATAGTACCCTCCTTTAAAATTATTTTCCAACATTTTGTTGTTTGTTCCCTAAATGAAAGTGTGCCACTTTTATGGACGGTGTTATCTTTCTATGATGTTAATGCTGTAATGAAAGTGTAATAAACCTAACTCATAGCCAAAGAACTGCTGTTTAAGCACCTACTTATGCTGTGAATCTCTTTCAAGCTACATGATTGTGCACTTGCTTTTGTTTTCTATTTCTACAGTCTTTCATTCCCAGCTAGGCTGTAAAACCCCCCAGGACAGCGACAGTCTCTTACCACTTGTATGTCCTCCGTAGCTCTTGGTGTAGTGCTGAATACAATGTGCTTTTTAATGTCTGTGTGTTGAATTAATGACACAGTGCTTATGAGCATATAACTCGAGTCATGTGACATCTCTAAGTTACTAAGGACTTTAAGTTTACTAAACCTGCACTTAAATGGAAAGAGCTTCCTCAAAAAGACAAGTTTTTTCTAAATTCTGATAGTTCCTAGTTCAATTTGCAAAAGTGATGCGATTACTTAGGAGCCAACCACTTCAGAATATTATTTATTCTATTTGCATTTTGCTGTTTGATTCTAGAAATCTTAAATAAATCCTATTTAGTGCCATCTCTTTTTTTTTGGCAAAGAGCACACATAAAAAGTACTCCATACATTACATTTTGGCAAGAATGCTTACTTTATATTGGCAAGGCTCTGTTGTTCCTTTTATTTAGATATTTGTATTTCTTAAAAGCCTCACAACAAACCAAAACAGTGTGTGTATTATGTGAAACTGAAAGTTTATTTTTTTATGCTGCATATAGACTTCTTAAATAATAAAAGATGTGCTGTCTTCAGTACATTTCTACTGGCTTTGGTTCAATACAAATCTTTTTTTTTTTTAAGATTTTATTTATTTGGCAGAGAGAGACACAGTGAGAGAGGGAACACAAGCAGGGGGAGTGGGAGAGGGAGAAGCAGGCTTCCCGCTGAGCAGGGAGCCCGATGAGGGGCTCGATCCCAGGACCCTGGGATCATGACCTAGCTGAAGGCAGACGCTTAACGACTGAGCCACCCAGGCGCCCCTCAATACAAATCTTTGATAACTCTCAGTTTTCTTAAGAATTATTTTTTAAAGTTATTTTCTTCTTATCTACAGGGTCTAGCTCAGAAGCTTTTTCATGGGACATCACTACTGTTTACCTTTTATGTCTTTTCCTCCCCTGAATGTTTCAAGGGAGCATTCAGAATTTATTGCTATAAATGGGCTACATAAAAAGAAGCATCCAAAGTTTTTTCCTTTTCCTTATTCACTTAAGTAAAAATTAAAAGAAAATGTGATGGCATGAGGTATAATACTAAAAAAAATAATATTGATAATCTATCCATTAATAAAACCATCATAGAAAAAGGCATCTTGTCTCTTGAGGGCATGCTAAATCAAAAGAAGGGCCAAAGTATCCTTACTCCTGCATGATCTTTGCTTTTTATTTTCTTCAACTGATTTAAAATATACTCTCAGTTATTTTCATAGAGATAGAATCTTTAGAACACACATCAGGGCTGTGTCCACAGTGTATTTTGTTTGCTTCTCAGTGTTTCAAAAATTAAGTTCATTTCACATGTAGCTCTGGATTGTTACGCTTTCTGAAAAAAAAAATCAAAAGATTGAGAAACACTAGACCATTATTCCCACAAAGCTTTGACTGGAGCCTGGAACATGTGCTCCCTTTAAAGGAGCCATACCCTCCTCCATTGCCTAACAAGCACACCACTCTCATTGAGTAGAACACAAAGGCATGGCTACTCAACCCCCCTGTGACCCCTGCTGTAGAACATGTGAAGTTAGTATATAGAATAAAAAACTGTGGTTTAAGGAAAGAAAGGTTGAATTCATTTGGAGTGTGGGTATGCTCAGAAGAAGGTTAAGTGGAGTAGAAGATAGGAGATTGGGGAATATACCCAGGGTCAGACCATTATTTTCAGGATCCCTGCCTGTTGGATCTAACATGTTCTGACTCTATCCTTTTTATGAATTCCTCATTTCATTAATTTTATTATGATTTTAATATGCAAGATTGTTATTATTATAATAATTTTAACACTCCATTAATTCCAGGATTCAGTTACAATCTAGAATTGGCAAATTAAAATGATAATGCTACCAATTCTAATAACAAAATCAAAGGAACATAGTAATAATAAAAACAATTTCAAAAGGATATTATTTCAAGTTGCCCAGCGACTTACCCAGCAGGTGTTTTGGTGTTAGGCACATAAATGCAAGTAATAGTTTTCTTAACTCCATTTCTTTTAAATTTATATCCCAGTTTAATTCATTGTTTAGAGTTTTACATTTCCCATGAACCTTTAAATATTTATCCTGGGATTCTCTAACTTCCAAATTGTATAGGAGGCACTTGTATAAAATCAAGTATTTGTTAGATAACTATGAAGAAAATATTCAAGTCTAGACGAAAAATCCCTGAGATTGATAGTAGAGTAGTTTGGGTAACATTTGTGTTGAAACAAACTCCAAAGTTTTAGTGGCTGAACGTATAGAATTTTATTTTTTGCTCATGTAACTTTTCAGTGAAGGGGTTCCTGATTTGTGGGTGTCTTTTCTACAGGAGGTGATACTAGGATTCAGATTCCTTCCTTTAAGGCTTTGCATCCCTTTGGAATATGGTGCCTTTTGCATCCAACCAGAGAAAGGGGAAAGCTTGCAGAGAAGGCACACCTGCTTCTTATGGACTAGAATTGCCACTTCTGCTCACATATTTATTGACAAAAATTAGTCGACCCTATCTTCCAGCATTAGTGAATTCTTCCATTGAAACCTAAGTCTGTACTGATCACAGTGGCTCTGATAAGCAAAGAGTCAACATTATTTTCAATAGAGAAACTAGTAAAAACAACTTGAGGATACATTCAAAAGAAAGGCGTCATCAAAACACTTAAAGAAATGCTATAACAAATAATGAAATATATTCTTGATAGGTATATTGTCGTCAGATAGGTATAGGAGGAGGAAAAAAGAATGCAACAAAAAGGAAAATCTTTTCATGTACCTGCTAACATTGGTATGGTTTCTTTGTATAAATATCTATTCAGATTCTTAGCCTGTTTTCTAATTTGGTTATTGATTGATTGATATTGAGTTGTTTGAGTTCCTCATGTATTTTGGAGATTGAGTCCTTCTCAGATATATAGCTTGCAAATATTTTCTCCCATTTTGTTGGTTGCCCTTTCACTCTGTTGATTGTTTCCATTGGTGTGCTTATCAGTTTAATTCAGTCTCACTTGTCTATTTTTGCTTTTGTTGCCTGTGCTTTGGGTGTCATATCTAAAAGAGTTGTTGCCCAGACCAATGTCAAGAACCTTTCCTGTGTTTCCTTCAATTGGTTTACAAGTTCAGATCTTACGTCTAAGTCTTTACTCCATTTTGAGTTGATTTTTACATATGGTGTGAGATAAGGGTCCAGTTTCATTCTTTTGCATGTAGTTATTCAGTTTTCCCAACACTATTTATTGAAGGGTCTATCCTTTCCCCATTGTGTATTCTTGGTACTCTTATCTAAGATCCATTGACTGTAGATGTATAGTTTTTCTGGGCTTTCTATTCTGTCAGTATATCTGCCTTTATGCCAGTACAATTCTGGTTTGATTACTGTGACTTTGTAATATATTTTGAAATCTGGAAGTGTGATGCTTCCAGCTCTGTTCTTGTTCAAGATTGCTTTGGCTATTCTGGGTCTTTTGTGGATCCACATGAATTTTAAAGTTGTTTTTTTTTTCTGTTTCTGTAAAGGATGCCATTGAGATTGTGATAGGGATTATATTGAATTTGTAGACACTGTATGTAGTACAGACATTTTGACAATATTCTTTCAATTCATGAATAAGAGATATCTTTACATTTACATATGTCTCCTTTAATTTCCTTCATTAATGTTTTATAATTGTGACTATATAAGTCATTCAACTCTTTGGTTAAGTTTATTTCTAAGTATTTTATACTTTTTATTTGCTATTGTGAATGGAATTTTTTTTCTTAATTTCCCTTTCAGATAATTTGTTGGTGAGGATGTAGAGAAAAGGGAACACTTGTACACTGTTGGTGGGAATGTAACTTGGTACAGCCACTATGGAAAACTACTTAGGAGTTCTTAAAAAAATAAAAAATAGAACTACCATATGATCCAATAATCCCACTTCCAGGATTGTTGGCATTAGTATCTTGGAGAGATCTATACTCTTATGTTCATTGCAGCATTATTTAAAATAGCCACGATATGGAAACAACCTAAATGTCTGTTGGCAGATGAATGAATAAGAAAATGTAGATTATATACACAATGAACATTATTAGGAATATCATATATTCTTCTTAAAAAAAAAGGAAATCTTGCCATTTGGGACAACATGGGTGAACCTTGAGGACATTGTACTAAATGAAAAAGCTAGTCATAGAAAGACAAATACTGTATGATGTTACTTATGTGTGGGATCTGAAAAAGTGGAACTCATAAAAGCAGAAAGTAGAGTGGTGGTTGCCAGATGCTGGGAGGTGGGGGAGAATGATGGGAGTTGTTGGTTAAAGGGTACAAAGTTTCAGTTATGTAGGATGAATAATTTCCATAATTCTGAAGGGAAAACTGGGTCATTCCAGAAGTAAGTGACTTCCTAAATTACAGGGTTGGATTTGGACTTAGAACTAAAGATTGTCTGCACCCAGAACCTAAACTCTTCCAATGACACCACTCTGATTCCTAGTCACAGAACAAGTCACATTGCAGATCAGTTTGTTATTGGGTGGTCAAAATGGTGACGCTAAGTAAGAAGGAAGTATCTATGATATATTTTATATGCAAAGTTCTAAAAACAAATGTGTTTCCAAAGAAGTTTTTGGAGAACATATTTTAAGTACAATCTATTGGCACTTAAGTGAGAAAATTCCAATTTCTTGGAACACTTATATAGATGGAAAAACACATTTCATAACTGCTACATTTATAACACAGAATCAAGGACTCTGTCAGAAAATTACTATGTGTTTTCTCTTGGTTATTATTTTTTTAATAAACTTTCATGTTGAGTTATTATTCACTCTATTAGTCTGGGTTCTCCAGAGAAACAGAACCAATAGAATATATAACAGAATATGTAAATTTTGTATATATATGGAACCAATAGAATATATATAATAAGGAATTGGCTCATGCAGTTCTGGGAGTTGAGAAGTCCCAGCATCTGCAGTCAGCAAGCAGGAGAGCAGATGGTATAAGTTCCAATTGGAGTCTGAGTCCAAGAGCAGGAGGGGAAAATGTCCCACTTTGGAGACAGTAAGGCAGAAAGAACAAATTCTGTTTTTTTTCTATTTAGGCTTTCCATGGACCAGATGAAGCCCACTAGCATTGGAGAGGACAATCTGCTTCATTTATTCTACTGATTCAAATGTTACTCTCATCCAGAAACACCTTCACAGACACACCCAGAACAATGTTTAACTAAATATCTGGGCACTCTGTGGCCCAGTCAAGTTGACACATAAAATTAACCATCAAAATTTCTGGGAAAATTTGCATCAGTACTGGTTTTTGATTCATTATATATCTAATATAGTTGTAGAACTGTATTAAACATTTAACATATATCAAAAATATAATTAACCAATTAGTTTTCAAAGCAAATAAAGGATGGCTTGCTCTATTTCTTTCACCACTTTTACTTAAAAATGCTTTTCTTTATCCAGCTTTATTTTTTCATTGTTTTTTCTTCTTAAATTACAAATCCAAGATCAGAAAATTCATTATAGAAGTAAACTAGATTCAGATTGGCCTTATAGTCAGGTATGATAGTAATTATAACAACAAAAGCAACAATAATCAGGGCATGATCAAACTTGGCACTAGATTAGTGAATTTTAGAACTTAATTTAATCCAGGAGAGATTCTATAGTTGTCCATGTCAAATGTAGCTATTGACAAGTACCATATTCTTCCTCCCCCCAATAGGCTTTTTTTTCCCTCAAGTTTTTATTTAAATTCCAGTTAGTTAACATACAGTGCAATATTAGTCTCAGGTGTATAATTTAGTGATTCATCACTTACATACAACACCCAGTGCTCATCACAAGTGCCCTCCTTAATGATTTAACCCATCCCCCACCAATCTCCCCTCCAGCAACTCTTAGCTTGTTCTCTGTATATAGGAGTCTGTTTTCTGGTTTGCCTCTCTCTCTCTCTCTCTCTCTTTCTCTCTTTCTCTTTCTTTCTTTCCCTTATGTTCATCTGATAAATGCCATATTCTTAAGCTGGTCCTAGGAGCCTATGCATTTACCCTGTTTGGTGTGACAGCTGGATTGAAGAGTTGGTTCTAGGTGAGGAAGAAATAGGTGCTGATAATATAAAGAGCTAGAGAAGTCAGGCAGGTCAAATAGTAGGAAGTTATTGGGAGATTTTTGTCAGTCAAGTGAGGGAAGTTCCACTGTCAAGGCTGACCATGACACCAAGGATTTAAGAAGGAAATCACTGGGTAATGTAGTTGGGGAACCCAGTGGCAAATGGGAGTCTTTCTATTCAACACTTAACAGTTGAAGCTCTGCTCCCTGAACCCATTATGGGTCATTTATATCTTTGCTGACCTTTGACCATCTTTCACAAGAATCACTTAAAAGTGAGATTTCAAACACTTTATGCTAAAGAAGTACTTAAAGTGTGCCATTAATGCTGTCTGTTTTAATTAAAGTCATTTTATCTTACCTTGTTTTACCCCCAACTCAGGAATATCCTTGAAGACACAAGCTATTATATAGATGCTGATAATAATCAGGGTGGCCAAAGATTGCCATTAAACCTAAGAAAATGAATTCAGAACATTAAATTACTTTAATGTTGTTATTTACATTGATAACTTTCTTTCAGTTGTGGAATGTACTACAAAAGTTAATTGACAGGAAAAAAAAGTTAGTTTAGAAACTCACTTCCTATCATGTACCAGATGAAGTTTCAGTAGTATTAATGAGTTATTAATAATAAACATTTATAATAAATAATAATACACAATTATAAACAATAATAGACAATATAATATTAATAAACAATTATAACTTCTCAAGAAATTTATGTGACTATCTGGTCTTATCTGGCTTATCTGGCAGTGGGACTTTTTATCATAAAAAGCAAAGGAAGAAGTCATAACAAAATAGTTAAGTATTTGACTTATATTTCACTCTACAAATTAAAAACTTTTTTGATGTATACCAGTCACCTTAAATGAAATAAATGACAGATGACTCATAAATAGTTGACTCAGCAGTTTCTAAAAACCAAATAATTAAATATTTTTAAATAAAAATATCCAATGCTGATTAGATTAAGGCTTAAAATACATTGTAGAATATGTAAGTTGTTTTACCTATCTACATTGTTTTTTTTAATTTTATTTTATTATGTTATATTAATCACCATACATTACATCATTAATTTCTGATGTAGTGTTCCAAGATTCATTGCTTGCGTATAACACCCAGTGCTCCATTCAATACGTGCCCTCTTTAATACCCATCACCAGGCTAACCCATGCCCCTCCCCTCTAGAACCCTCAGTTTGTTTCTTAGAGTCCATAGTCTCTCATGGCTCATCTCCCCCTCCAATTCCACCCCCTTCATGTGGTGTATGTATATATATATATATATATATATAGGTAGCCCAGCCCTGCCAGCCTGTCTGGCCATCTCAATTTTGGGGGACCTACCAGGCTTATAGCCCTGGGCCTGGCCTCCACTCCCGGGGATCTGCTGGAAGGCTGGGGTGGTCAGGGAAGAGGTGGGGCCATCATACACATTAGTGTACAGAGATATTGCAGGTTTGGTTTCAGACCACCGCAACAAAACAAATATCACAATAAAGAGAGTCAAATGAATTTTTTTTTGGTTTCCTACCGCATATAAAAGTTATGTTTACACTATACTGTAGTCTGTTAAGTGTGTAATAGCATTATGTCTAAAAAAACAATGTACATACCTTAATTAAAAATATTTTATTGCTAAAAAAAAAAAATTTTTTTTTCTTGTTTGTTTTTTTA
>NW_027397084.1:22291433-22334922 GCF_003265705.2 Callorhinus ursinus
TACAATATGCACACTTGGAAAATACAAAATTAAAAAAATTGTAAGCATATATATATATATATATATATATAATGGAATATTATGCAGCCACCAAAATCTTGCCATCTGCAACGGTGTGGATGGAACTAGAGGGTATTATGCTAAGCGAAGTAAGTCAATCAGAGAAAGACATGTATCATATGATCTCACTGATATGAGGAATTCTTAATCTCAGGGAACAAACTGAGGGTTGCTGGAGTGGTGGGGGTGGGAGGGATGGGGTGGCTGGGTGATAGACATTGGGGAGGGTATGTGTTGTGGTGAGCGCTGTGAATTGTGTAAGCCTGTCTACATTGTTAAATGAATTGGTTCACAGTTCTTTTTCATGTAATTTCTCTTACAAAAATAATCTAAGATGTTAATATTTTTATGATGGTAGTATTTATAATCTACTGCTTTGGAAACTGAGTACCCAAACATTGGACAATAATTAAATTATGATATATCATAAGGCAATATATAACAGCTACAAAACAAAGATGATTTCAAAAACTCTTATAGACATGGTAGATTTGTTTGCATCATCATTATTAAGTTTTAAAAAGCAGAATAACAAAAAGATATGTGCATTAAAAAACAGCATGGTGATTATTTTAGACTGTAGAATTATGAGTATTTTTTTCTTTTACATGTTTTCTATTTTTGAAGTTTTCCACAGTGACTTTGCATCGCTTCATATGAAATACATTTTTATATTAAGACTATTGAGTGGGTCACTGGACTCGAGGCTAATTTTGTGGCCTGGCAGCTGGGGTTGTGTTGATCAAGGCCTTTGGTTTCCACTCAGAGTAAAGATTTGGCATCAATAGAGGGTTGTGAGCAGAGGAGTAATATTTTCTGGCTTACGTTTATAAATGCTTGCTAACACTTCCCTGCATTTAACCTTTAAGGTGATTTCTTCTGTGAAAATGTCTCATACAAGGCACAGCAAAGGCAATGATTGTACATACTAGGCAGGCACAACACTGGATGAAGGGGCCAGGTGTAAGTGTAAGGGAATGCCTACACTGTATGAGTGGTGGGGACTCTAATAAAGTGTCTGGAGGGAGCATCTGCTTCCTACATCCAAATGATTGCTGTCATTTGGAAATGGGGCAAGCATTACCTGATCTCACATGTTATGAAGAAAAGCTAAAAATCTAGACTTTCATATGAAGTAAATATTTTCCAACATGTGGCAGTCCAGACATGGAATAAGTCTAGCCCTGCAGTGTTAGTTTTCAGTTTTTGTCTTGTTCTCATTCACAGTGTCTTAGAAATCTGTAATGTTCCAGTGTCGTTTCTTGATTGCCCTCATGTCTGCTTTCCACTTTTCTCTGTCACTCCGGCTTTCATCTACTTCACTTATCTACTATCTAATTTATTAATATGCTCTGTTCCTGAGCCCTGTACAATGCCTTTCCTGGCTATTTGCTTCTTAATTTTAATTCCACTGCATTGCTTGTTACAGTTCATATTAAATCAGTTTAAAAAAGGAAAAGAAAGCTCAATCAGTATTTTTAAAATCTTGTTAGCTCAGAGGCAAAAAAAGGTAAAAAGAAGGTATATATTTTTTAGACCCTCAACAGCCTAATGCAGAATATGGCCATTTCCTAAGAGTTGATCTTACATTTCATAATGGGGTCATTGAAATCTGAATTGAGATGTTTGGCCTACTTTTAATTAGGCCCTCTCTTTTAATATAGGCTTTATTAAGAGGGACTTGATTTCCATTGGGAGAAAAATGAGAGCAATATGATATAAATTGCAAGAATAAGAATGACAATATAGGGGAATTTTCCATAAAAAAAAATTGAGGATGTGTTTACAGTAGATAAGAGACTAGTTATACATAAATAGATTATTTTTTGGAGTAGAGCTGATGCCACAAACCATATAGCCATATAGTTTAATTTTAGGTTAATATTTATCATTAAAATCACCATAAAATTCTCTCTTTTTAATAATCAGTCTTTTTAAATAGGAGCCTATAGTTTTAAAAACAGAGTATACTTTGGGGCGCCTGGATGGCTCAGTTGGTTAAGCATCAGCCTTCAGCTCAGGTCATGACCCCAGGGTCCTGGGATCGAGCCCCACGTCAGGCTTCCTGCTCAGCGGGGAGGCTGCTTCTCCCTCTCCCTCTGCCTGCTTCTCCCTCTCCCTCTGCCTGCCACTCTGCCTACTTGTGCTCTCAATCTCTCTCTGTCAAATAAATAAATAAATAAACAAATCTTTAAAAAATATAGAGTATACTTTAAAAATATAGAAGTTGGGACCAAGGAAGGTTTGGACTTGGCTCACACAGTCATAGGAGGCTGGGATGACATGTTGGACAAACAGGATGAAAATATGTGAAGCAAGAGATCATGCTTCACTCTTTTACTCCACTTGAACACAAATATTGGTACCACTTACACGCATCAGTGAAAGACTGAACAGAAACAACTCAGATGAAAGACCTTCACATACTTGAATAATGAATGTCTCTAGTCTGAAGGTTGGATTTGTATTTCTGTGAATCCCATTAATTGGACACTCCCTGCAAAGACAGGCAGTGTTGACTCAACTTATTCAGGGCTTTACTTCTACATAAGTTAAGGAAAACCTCCAATATTAAGAACCCACATGAAAGGGAACTCAGAGGAAAGGAAGAATTTCAGAGACAAAAGAACATATTTAAAAAGCTGTCAATTATTATTCTGAAAGAAATAAAAGAACATATTGCATCTCTGAAACAAATTGAGAAATATAAAAAAAAAACAAGAAAGAACACTTAGGAACTAAAAACATGAGAAGCAAAATAAAATTTCAATATATGAACTTGAAATATAAAATTAAAGGTAATAGAAAGTTGAAGAAATACAAATATGGACAGTGAGAAAAAATTAAAAATATGTAAAATCAATCTATAAGATGCAATGTTGGATAACAGTTCCAAAAATAGAAAAATATCATGGGCAAAAAAAGAAAAAAAAGAACAATTTTTTTTTTTTTTTTTTTTTTTTTTTTAGAAATGAAGAATAAAGGACGTGGTATCCAGATTTGGTCCCAGTTTTCCAGCACAGTAAATTGGGGGGTGTGAATTACAGGCACATCATTATTAATTTCTAAACTTTGTGAGTAAAAGAAAGATCTTAAAAGTTTCCAGGAAACAAAACAGAAAAACAGGTCGCACATACACAGTAAGGATACTAGGGGCTTATAATGTCATTTCATGGAGACATTATAGGCTAGATATAAAATTCTTTCAAATTTTCATGTATAATGATTTTTTGTCAAGAATTCTATACCCAGCCAAATAATAATCCAATATAAAGATTGACTATTGACACATTAAGTTCAAAACACTGCAAACATTTGCCTCCCAAGGGCACCTGTGTGGCTCAGTCTGTTGTGTCGGACTTTTGGTTTTGGCTCAAGTCATGATCTCAGGGTTGTGGGATTGAGCGCTGGGCATGGAGCCTGCTTGGAATTCTCTCTCTGCTCCTCCCCACCTCTCTCTCTCTCTCTAAATAAATAAATAAATAAATAAATAATAAATAAATAGATAGATAAATAGATAAAATAAAAATATCGCCTCCCAGTATTCTTTCTTACAAAGCAACTAGGTGGTATAGAGTAGAATGCAATATAAAGCAAGAAAGAGGAAGATATAGGATCCAGAAAACAGAGAATTCAGGGAGCACTAAGGAGATTTTCCAGACTAATGATAAAGGGAAGTGCTATATGGTAATCTGTATCACAAGCCTAGCAAGCAATCAACTCTGAAAGAAATTCCTAGAAGGGATTGCTCTAAGAAAAGATGAATACCTTAGATATTGGCACAAACCTAAAACTATAGAAATCCAACTTAAAATTTTAAGACCTAGCTCAAATGTGATTTCTCTCTAATTTTCCCCAATCTAGAAACAAATTAATAACCCTTCATCCCTTCCATGTATTTACTAATTCATCATAGTTGGCCATATAACACTGGATGGCTTTAAGATGCTTCTTTGTGTGCATACCTAATCCACAGGATGCTAAGTTGCTAGAAATAGAAGTTTCATTTTATTTATCCTCACATCTGCAGTGCTTCTTAGAGAGATAATGGTATGATAGGTCTTTAAATTTTGGCTACATGCTGGAGAGCATGCATTTGGAAAGTCTTTGGCTGTTATTTCAACTTCAGAAAATATTTTGCTGTGGAATATATAAACAGAGCTCATTTTATATTCATTAAACTAACCACAATAGCTAACTCTTTTATATAAGGCAGATTCTATCTTATGATGTTGACTCAAAGTTGAAAATGTTAATAGTTTCCATGTACCAGTATGTATATATAATATAGGTATGTGTATATGGATAAAACTTTCAAAAGAAAAATATGTGATGTAAAGTTTAAATGTCTTTCTCCATAACTACCACTACTAATAGAATCTTACTTTTCTCTGACTTGAAATTGATATTTAGGCCTTGTTTCATATATTTAGACTATTAGAAATTTCGCCACATGTATATGGATATTTTCCTGTTATATTTTCCTGATATAAAGCACATTACTGTGTGTAAGTATAAATGTAACCCCAATCTACTAAAAGTCACTGAATGCACCTAATGATTCAGAAAGCATATATTTTTTTAAATCACTTTTTAATTTTCAGAGTTAGCTTTTTAGATTAAGTTATATCTTCCTAAGAACTAGAATCTTTTTAATGAGAGGATATATTATCCACAATTCTTCTGCAAGCTACAGATAATTCATGAAAATTGGAACTGAATAAATAAACTTAGTGTGTGCTAAGTACAAGTTTGTCGGTTACTTGGAGAGTACAAGAATTCATATGTAATTAAAGATTACATTAGGAATAGATGACCATAAATTTAAAGTTGTTATTGAGATATATAAGAATTGCTATGTTCAAGGTGAAAATCTAACATGTCCGTACCCCTAATTTTAAGGATAAAGAATTTTTGAAAAGATTTTTTGGCTAATTGGATTATTGTGGAAGATTGTGGGGACTTCTCTTTCTGTAGGTCTTTGAATATAATACATGTTTTCAACCATGTATGTTTGTGAAAAGTTGTGCCTATGCAATGGAAGTGAGCTAGCTAACTCCTTGTCAAAAAAAAAAAAATTATGCAGCCATACTTGTTTTATATTGTTAGTGAAATTCTGCACATTATTAACCAGCATTCACTCATTGATTCATGAATAATCAACGAACACATACTGTATTTTGTAATTATTGTATAACACTCCCCATGAATCTTACCTTTCAGAGAAGATGAGTACGTAACTTACATGAATCAATATACAAGTAGAAATTTTGATAAATTCTGTGAGGGAGAAAGAGAGCACTATGAGAATGCAGATGTACTTTAATTTGCTTGATTTTCATGTGTAGAATACCTGGAGTTCCCAAGCTCATTTTTCCCCTGTATTAGCATTTATAAAGTGGCTTTTTTGAAGTACATTGTTCACTAAGGTACGCTTAAGTTTGGTGTACGAACAATGTAATTTTTCACCCTTCCTGCCAAATACATGCAGAAAGAGAAATATATTGTTATCTCTATTTGTCCCTTGGGGAGATTGAGTCAAGGGCAGATTGAGTAACTTGTCAAGAAAACTAAGTCATGAAAGCTGGAGCTCTTAACATCTGGGCACTATTCACAGGACCAAATTGTCAGCCTTGGCTTATAGGTAGAGAAAGAACCTAAGAAATCCTACTCCAACCTCATCATTTTGCAAATGATAAAACTTAGATCAATGAACTTGCCCACTCTCAGAAAAGTGCAGGAGCTTAACTAGCATGCAGGTGACTCGATTCTAAGCCTTATGTTGTCTTTACTCCCTGACCTTGTGCTCTGATCAATAAGGTTAGCTTTATTTTGTATTTTTTAAATATTTTATTTATTTTTATTTTTTAAAGATTATTTATTTTAAGGGGGGCAGAGGGAGAAGGAGAGGGAGAATCTCAAGCAGACTCACCACTGAGCACAGAGCCTGTCACAGGAGCTCCATCTCAGGACCCTGAAATCATGACCTAAGCCAAAATCAAACGTCAGATGCTTAACTGACTGAGCCACCCAGGCGCCCCTAAAGATTTTATTTTTAAGCAGTCTCTACACCCAGTGTGGGGCTTGAATTTACAGCCCCGAGATCAAGAGTCACAGGCTCTACTGACTGAGCCAGCCAGGTGTTCCAATAAGGTTAGATTGGATTAAGTCTAATTTTTAAAAGTTTCAGTTTCTCTTTAAATTTAAAAAGTCCATACTCTAAGAGATGATGATTTTCTCTTTACTTACCTTTGCTTAATTGGTCACCCAAACATGAAAGCTCTCAAAAGGCGAAATCCCTAAGATTATTTAGTTTGAGTCATGATTTTATCTTTCTCCTCATGCTGGGATTTCTATTAGAGAGAAAGAGAGCACATACAACCTTACCTATTCCAATTTGTTCTTTCCAAAATGCCAAGATATTTCATACTCACTTAAGTTTATAGCTTATATTATCCATTCCACTGATTTTTATGCAATCACATGCTTCACAGTATGATTATAGCAATACATCTTGTGTTTCAGTCTTGATTTTCTGTGAAGGGCCTGTTCTAAATTTATATCCCTAATAATCCCAGTAAAGTAAACTCTGCAGTGGGTGTTTGCATAGAGAGGATGCACTGAACATAAGCATTCAGTGTTTAACTTTTTGAAAAACTCTTTTTCTTCCACGTATTAAGTATTCATTCCTTAAAATTTTAGAAACATAATTGTTATTACTCATCTGAATTTTATATTCTTTTATTAACATACTATTGTTAGCTGTGGGTTAGACATGAGTGCAAGGAGATATATACTACTTCCTCTTAACAAAAATATATATTTTGTTAATATTACGGCTAATGTTAATCCATTTGGTGATCTCTACTCGGCCATTAGCAGGGAAACACAAGGGAAGAAAATAAGCAGATTTTGTGGGATCTGAAACCTTAATCAATTTTATAAAGTCCTTTTTAAAAAGAAATAATACAAAAATATAGGTATAAAGAGAACATTTAAGACAAGGAAACGAATTCATAAGAAAATGCAAATTTTAAAAACTGATAAATGCCATAATCATTATGAAACACAAAACAATACATTAAAAATTTTAGTAAAGTGACTGAGATAGTTCTTTAAAACATTTTTTCCCTAAAATTTTAACTGCATACATTTTAATCACTTCTTCATAAGACATCAACTTTATATTTTTTCTCCTAAGGAAAATAGAAAGTTAATGCAGTCTTCCCAATAGCATGTATTTTATTACTCATCATTGAGATTAAGAAAACATACAACTTTGCACAAAAACATGTTTGCTGTTTGTGGTACTTCTATAGTTTTTTTTTGGTCTAAAAACTCAAGTGTTTTGATAAATTCTTTTTCATACAATTCCCAATGGTAAGAGAGAGGAGACAGAGAGAGAGTATGGTATGTTTATCAAGTAAGTATATTACCAGTAGCAGAGAACTTCTGTTTTGACTAGGCATTGATGAGAACCAGATCTCCACTTGGAGTTTTATATGGGCCTGAAGATTGGAATAATTTTCCACAGAACTCACTTCATGCTCTGTACCTTTCCTAGTCTTTTTCTCCCCCACTACCACATGCTTCCACTGCTGGGCATGGTAGGAGATGTTCTTATTGTGATAAAACCTTCATGTCACAAAGCTGGAAATTAACCAGTAGGAGGGTTCCAAGAATCCATCCTTACCTTGGGAACGATAGATAGCAATAATGGATTGATTATCTATGGAAATGACTATGACTACTTAAATAGATCCCACAAAACCCAAACTAAATGGATAGCTGGACCTCAAATTGCCCATGGCCATTGTATTAATGCACCACAGAGGGGACAATGTGATAGAGAGAAAGTTGTCTTGGAAAGAGACAATGCTATTAATTGATTGTAATAAAAATATCTAATGTACGCAAATTTTACAAAATAAATTACCATATAAACTTGTTGCTAGGTTCCCTCACAGGGCCTTACTAGATCCTTGCAAATGATGGGCCCTGAAGCTTAAGATTCTCTTGGGTTCACTGCACTGAGCCTCTGGCTTCTGAAAGCTTAGAATCAAATTTGCAATCCAGCTTTATCAGCAGAATGACCTGATTCGAATATATTTCTGAAATCTAATCTTTTCTCTGGCATTATTTACTCCTTCCATTAATTATTTTCCATTGTTATTGTTGCTTATTTTATTTTGTTACAATGTATATTTTTTCCCAAAGAACTTTGTATTGGAGTCCTAGCAAAAAACAAACACCACCTTCCAAGTGTTTCCCTGAGGAAGTTTAAGGAAGGGCATGTTTACAGAAGTGTGGTCAGAGTTCATGTATGCATGAGGGACTAGCAGCAGTGGGAAGTTGTGAACTACCCCACGCCTGACCTGACAGGGAAAATGAAGGAAGTTGAGCTTTGAAGCCTGAAAAAGTTCAGGCCGAAGCAAGCCCCTAAGCCCCCCACCTTAGGTCTCGTGGAAGTGCCTCCCAGCTGACTGCTGCAAATAGGAAGCTCATAGGGAAGGGACTCTGGGTGTTGCAGTTCATAGGGTACAAAGCAGAGCAGACAACCAATGTAGTGGGGAAACAAACCAAGATTAACCAGTGCAGGTCCCAAATGCCCTTAAAATAAGATCTGGAATTATGTAGTTTACCATTTGATTATCTGGATACATGTTTATATGAATTTCTAACATTATGAGAAATCTCTTTACCACCAATTAAAACTCCATGAAAAAAAAAGGAAAACTGCTAGAGGGGTTTTGTTTGGTTGGTTGGTTTTGTTGCTTGTTCTGTTGTTTGATAATGGGGATTAAAAGAAGCAGAACCATCAAAAAAAAAAAAGTCCATAACGTGCTGTGAAATCATACAGTCATGTGATATTCGGGAATTTATTGCTACACGTTTGTGAAAAGTACATATTATCAAAGGGGGGTGAATTGTAATTTAAGCACAAAATAAAGCATTCTGCAAACAAAAGTTCAGAACAGTTTCCTTGCCTGAGGCATGCACAAGCCTGCCTCTTCACCATGTATTCTGCCATTCCTGATTGTTATACTTACAACCCCTGTATCAGTGACTTCCTAGAATCACTCCTTCCTCTTCTGGGCATAGTCCCTGTCCAGCGTGTCCATGGTGACAGCTTAAGAGGGTGTGACAGTGAAGCCCTTCTCAGTGAGTGAGAGGCAGCCTTGCCTTTCCTTCCCTGAGTTCGTGGATCCTGCAATCGAAATGAAGTGAGCAATTAACGAGGTTATGAATCATAGCCTTTAGGTGCTACTGAACTGACAGGAGCAGTGAGGGGGAATCTGCACCTGAAACTGGGGACATAGTACCAGGTCCCTTTGTTGGTGTGTGTGTTTTGAGGCACGAAAACACAACTTAAACGTATGTTTAGAGGCTACAAGTTTCTCCTCATAAAATTGAAATTGTGAAAGGAGTAACTCCTTTTTGTGTGACATGATACTAGGTTTGTAGCTGTCAGGATGAAAGTTTCTGCCTACTGCTGTGCTCTCCATAAACAGGATCAAATTCCTTTGTATTTTAAGTATACAGAAAAACTAAGAAGAAAAGTTTGCATTTCTAACTCCTGAATAATTCTAATATCAAATATGGGGTTGTGGATGGAAGGTAGATTCTTTTTTTTTTTTTAAGATTTTATTTATTTATTTGACAGAGAGAGACACAGCGAGAGAGGGAACACAAGCAGGGGGAGTGGAGGAGGGAGAAACAGGCCTCCCGCCGAGCAGGGAGCCAGATGCGGGGCTTGATCCCAGGACTCTGGGATCATGACCTGAGCCAAGGCAGACCCTTAATGACTGAGCCACCCAGGCGCCCTGGAAGGTAGATTCTTGATTTAGAAAACCTTGGTTTAGATTCACTTTACTAGTTTTGTAAAATTAAGCTTAACCTGGAAGTTTAACTTTCCTCATTCATAATATGAGGTTGAATAACAGCTACCTGGTATAAGGGATAAAAACATTTACAGGGGTTAAACTAATTCTGATTTGATATCTAGCATATGGTTGGCATTCCAAATATAACAGTTCCCCTTCTTTCATCTTTTCTCCTGCTTTATTATTTTATTTTTATTATTTTTTTTTTGTTTACTTCATAGAGAACCCACTCTGGGTTACATTTTTCTTAAAGGAAGAAATTATTCAAATAAATAAAAAAAAACAATAATCATCTCATAAAATGAGTAGGATAGTTCTTCCAGACAACTAGTTGCTTTACCCAACAATGCCACATAATTTTATACATTTTAGGGACTTCATAAATGTGTGCCAAAAATTTCTTCACTGATGTTGTTTCATTTGTTATTACTGCAGACTTTAGGATAAAATAGATTAAAATACATACAGGCTTAGGTATAATCATGTGCCCATTTTAGTTCTAGAGGCATCAGTCAAGTATTTGATTGGAACTTAACAAAACTGAATGCGTTTTATAGAGTACATGATTTTTTTCCTTAATTAACTGCCTGAATTGTGGTAGACATGGCAGTAGGTTTCTCATCATGTTTTCTTTCTTCTTTCTGAAAATAGCTGCTGGCTTTGTAAGAGTGCTAAGTCACAGCTGCATGAACATACCAGGGCCTTGAAACAAGGACCTGGCATTTGGTCGATTGACAGATGAATGTGCAGTGTCTGAGTTTTATCCCTTTCAGGGAAATTTTAAAAATTGATGTGGCTATGGCTAGCAGCAGCTTACACACACTGTTGGAAGCTTCTTTATTACCAAGTATCTGAATTAGTGGGCTCCCTGGATTGAAGATATTTAAAATTATATAAATGTATAATTTATTATACACCCACCTAAGTGTAAATGATTTTAAATGCATTGATTCTTTGATTGCCACTCTCTTATCCAACAATTTTAGGTACTACGGCAGTCATTGGAAAGACATTAATATAGTCTCATTTAATTCATATTTTCACATCGTTAAAATAAATGTGTAATATACATTTCAGATCACAGATGATTTCATTACATAGCTAGTTACAATAGGTATTAATGTTGACAACTCAATAATAATAGTAAACATTTAAAGTGCCAACTTCTATTTCTCTTCTGCTTGAGAGTACTATACTAAGCCTTAATTAAAATAACCATGATTTATAAATATCTAAATAAATTTAGCTTCCATTTAAAAAATACACATCTGGATTGCTTATACATTTCAAATGCATTATCTTTTCCTAACAGATACTAATGAATTCAATAAAAGAAGCTAAATCTTAATTCACAAACATATTGTTAGTATATAGGGGATTAACAAAAGAATGACCATATTTACACAATTATACAATTGTGTATATGCACATTTATATATACAAAATCTATGATGACTTAATTTCGATATTTCGGACCACATCATATGTGTGAAAAAGGAAGATTTAATATCTATTCCTAAAAATAATTTCAGATATATCCCTAAGAAATTTAAAACTGTATAAACATTTTCTAACATTTGAAGTAACTACAAAATCTCTTGAAATCAGAGATTTTAGAGTCCATTAACTTTCATGTCATTTAAAATGCTGTTTACATATGGAATAACTACTTTGATTATTCTCTAGAAAGTTAATTTGGTGTTTAAAGCAATAAAATCTGCTTTCTTCCACATTCAAAATTACAGATGGAAAAAAAGAATAGTAGTATCAGCAAGCTAGGATACTGAAAAAATATATATATGGCTCAAAGTATGTGCTCCTATCTTCTTTCCTTCCCTCCTTCCTTCCTTCCTTCCCTCCATCCTTCCTTCCTTCCCTCCATCCTTCCTTCCTTCCCTCCCTCCTTCCTTCCTTCCTTCCCTCTTTCCTTCCTTCCTTCCTTCCTTCTTTCCTTCCTTCCTTCCCTCCTTCCTTCCTTCTTCCCTTCCTTCCTCCCTCTCACCCTCTCTCCCTCCCTCCCTCCCTTCCTTCCTTACTTTCTTCCTTCCTTCTTTTAAGAAGTGAGGCAATACTTTTAAATATGACCTATGTTACACCATTTCTGGACCTTGGTTAAAAAAAAAGAAAAGAAAAAGAAAAAGTAAAATATACCATGGGTTACTTAAACCTGTACTCTAGCTACCCAAAAGCCCATGAAATACTCATTCACCAGCAATGGTCCTTAACTAATGCTAAAATCAAACCAGCAAGGGAAGTCTTAGGGATATTTTGAAGTGGTTGTTTGAGACTAATATTGTCTGCTGGAGGTCATTGAACATTTCATTGCTGTGTTGTGTAAGTACAATTTTGAAATTGATAGAATTCTGAAATTCGATATCACTGTTTTAAAAAATTTGCCTTTTGACTCTTCTTTGAGCTGTGGGAAAATGATTTTTCCTACTGCATAGGGGGCTGTAAAAAGAAATGAAAGTGGTAGCTATTGGTGTAGAGAGAGTTGCCTCCTTAAATGTCAATAATGAAATAATATTTTTAAAAGAGCTCTTAAAATCACACACTTAAAAACATATACTGATGGGACGCCTGGGTGGCTCAGTCGTTAAGTGTCTGCCTTTGGCTCAAGTCATGATCCCAGGGTGCTGGGATCGAGCCCCACATTGGGCTCCCTGATCTGCGGGAAGCCTGCTTCTCCCTCTCCCACTCCCCCTGCTTGTGTTCCCTCTCTCGCTGTGTCTCTCTCTGTCAAATAAATAAATAAAATCTTAAAAAAAATAAGATAAAAAAATAAAAACATATACTGAAAAAAAGTCATTGGGACTTATATGACTCCTCAGCTCTATAGAATCAATTTAAGGATAATTAGAAGCTAAAAACAGCATGTTCAATTTTAAAGGTAACTGTGAGCTTAAGGAAGGAAATAATAGTGGGAAAATGTTTGAAGTCAAATTTTTCCTGATAGAAATCTCTACTCTGGTGAGCTCAATGGATGATTCAGTTCATTGACCACATTTTTTTCAATATGTCCCCATAATTCCAACTGCAGGTTTTAGGCTTATGAAAATTAATTGTACAACAAAGAGAGTGAATAAAATGTCAAGCTTGGGATATGGCCATCTATTGAAACACACCCAAGTGTGTTATGAATCTAGTGAAGAGAACATTGCACTGCTATATATTTTAGACATGGTCTTCCATATTTAAGAAATTTCAAATTATTGAAAAGATATTGTTAGAACCTTCCATGTTATGTAACATAAAACAGTTATATAAGTGATACATCACTTTTCCCTGATTCCTTAGGAAGAATTTTAGAATTGCTTAGAAGTAATGCATGATATCTTATATTCTTAGTGTTTCTTTTCTCTGATATGAATTGCTCTTTGATTTTCATGCATATTTATGCCTATGAATTACCAAAACATTTTTTTCATCCTGAACTTATGATATCAGCAGGACTGGATGTTCTATACTAATTGACAAATTAGATGGATATTAATCACCAGGAACACATGGCATCTACCCCCAAATTTGGAAAGTACTCAAAAGTATCATTTGCAAATTTGGAATTGTTGACAAAATGGGCAGTTTTTCTTTGCCCAAGGCATGATGCCAGGGAACTGGTGAATTGGTATTTTGAACCCTATTTATAAGAAAGTATAAAGGATATGAATATCATTTCCTAACTTGGGTGGTAAGACATATATATCCATTTGGAATCCAGAAGAATGGCAGAAACCTAATTTCAGTGAATCTCTGATATGACCTTTTTCCCTCAGTTGTTTAGGATTTATCTAAGTTCAGGGGCAACCACTGTCATGGAAGTGGGGAAGGGGAAAATGTGTGTGGGAGAACTAATCCATCTTGTTTTAAGTTCTCTTTCTAGGCACATAGATGTCTACTGGGATGTCCATCATGCCCTGTGGCCCTCAATTATTTTTCTTGTAGATAATCTGAGAGACATTCTGTGTTCTTGTCAGAATGCCCTCTTAAGGTCTGGTGCTCTCTTCCTCTTCATGGTTGGCAATAATTTTGTTGTTTCCAGGCTACATCTGGGGAAACGAAATGGGTAATTTGCACCTTTCAAAATTCTAACAACTGCTCACTCCCCCTATCTCTGGATTCTATCCTTTAACCACTATCTCCTTGTTTCCCAGGCCAGAGTTCCTGTCTTTGGAGAAGTTTCAGTCTATTAAACTCCACTCTTTTAAACTGGGTTTATGACCTGGACTCCTCTCTATATCCCTATGAATTTAGGCTTTTAGAAACCCAACTCAGGAATACTCCTTCCTTTTCTGCATTGGGCTATTTTGTAACTCTTGTTATGAGGCAATAGGCATAGTGTAGCCTATTGTCCATGCTGTCCAGTAAAATTTGTTGTGATGATGCAAATATTCTCTATCTCTGTTGTTCAGTGTGGTAGCTACTAGCCACATGTGGCTATTGAGCGCTTGAAATGCAGCTAGTGTGACTGAGAAACTGAAGTTTTAATTTTATTCAGTTTTAATTAATTTAAATTTAAATTGCCCCATATGGCAAATGGCTACTGTATTGGATAGCACAAGTAGCTGCTTAAAAGTAGAGAAATGACAAAGGGGAGAAATATGAGGCTTCTAAGAAAATGGCTATAGTTGCAAAACATCACGAATTCCTAAAATCATATCTGGGAAGTATTGAATGGCATGTTGAATTTGAATTTTACTCATTATAACTCAGATTGCCTGTAGGGTGGGGGAACCTTTAAAGATTTCTTCTGAGTAAATTTTCAGTCTTTCATGAGAACTCTCACCTTCTTTTTCCATGATGGCATCAGGCTGTAAAAGAAAGCCCATGGATATGCCTTCTCGTGATGGGGAAGAGGCTGCTTGATTGCATACCATTCTCTGGATCTCCTGGTCTGCTAAAGATGGGTTGGGCAGGTATGATGTTTGGGCAATGGCTTCATCCCTGCTATTAACAGTCCATCATAAGTAGGACTCCTGGTCTATTTTTAATGGCTCTTGCTGTGGGTGTCCCCTTCTGATTCGACCATAATGTTGACAGGATCAAACTGCTGGCTCTCTTGAAGATCTCTGAGAGTCCAGATAGTTTCTGCTTAATTTCTCAGTGGTTTGGATTCCACAGATGCAAAATAGCTGCCTGTGCCACATTAAATGTGGTGGGGAAAAGGAGCCAAATGCTCACATGTTCTTGGATTCTCCATTTGCACATCTGGAATTTCTGTTGTGGATTTTCTTAGCCTCTTGCTGTATTTGGCTGAGGCCCAAAGTGGTAGTCTTTTTTTCAGGTTCTGTTTATCTGAATCTCCCCTACCTCCCTTCTGAAGGCTTTCCATTCCTCTTCCTGCCTGAGCAGAACTTCTCTTAAATCCTGTTATCAATGGTTCACAGTAAGCTTTTATGATCCAAATTAGTCAAGCTTGAATCTCAATGTTTAAAAGAGGACTTTCAGAATCTCTCATTTTCTCTTTAAGCAAAGCCTGGCTTTCACGATTATTGTGTCACTTTGGAATCAGTTGCCTATTTTTGAAACTAAAACGTCAATATTGATTTTTTCCTGCATTAAAAATACAAAGGATATATACAATAGTGTCAATAATGTCATCTATGAGTTTGAGGTTTTCAATTTTTTATACTTTGCTGTGTTTTTGAAAACTGACATTTGCTACTTTTATACCCTAACAAAACAAAATCGAAAAGGGGAAATTATGAAATGTCACAGAACCGCATTTAAAAGTAAAAATACAAATCACAACCGAATTAATCGTTAAAGAAACTCTTGGGTATGATATATTATTGTTCTGACAGAGCAAAAACTCCCCATGAACTTCGTTTAAAGACATTTAAATTTATAACAAGAGTATAATATTTCACATTATATGAAAAATTCTGATTATAAACACTTACGTAATTTTGTTCTAATGATGATAAGTAATTAAGGAGCAGTTTCCAATCTGATTCCAAATAGTTGAATGTTAAGTTGTTTTAGAGATCATAGTGTATAGGTCCCTTAGTCTGGAAAATCAGCCATTTTTTGTATATTATAGAGGAGCAACATGATGCAAATTTAGTCAATTTGTAGTTAACATTACTGTGCATTTGCTTTAAAGAAAGCGTGGAAAGCCCCAGGTCCTTTTGATTAATCAAAGGGATCTTTCATTCTCCTGTAAATTGATTCCATTGTGTAAATGTCTTGGAGTGTGGTTCTTTTTACTCTTGAAGAATTATCACCTGTTCTCTTTAGTCAGGTTAGTTAGTAGGAGAAAAATAAAAAAAATTTCTGGTGACCACAAAGAATCCTATGAAGCTACTCTCTGAGGAACTGAGTGAGGGTTGGTTGGATCAAAACTTGAGATCAAAATGTTCAACCATGACTTTATGTTAAAAAAAATACAGCTTTTTATATTTCTCAAAATTAACACCATTCTCTTTTGGTGGGACATCATTCTTGAGTTTATATTGACAAAGAAATTTCATAAAATCACTGTTCCATTTTAATTAACCAGTTGCTTCCTGGTTCATTTTAGAATGGACCTCTTAAAAAAGGATTTAGATATTTTTTGAAGTTAGAAATTTTGATATATGGTCTGCTTTTGAGCATCTTTTATTGATACCCTTGTTTAGCCTAATCTAAGTGGCAGCTGACTGACTTTTTCTCTTTGAGCATATAAGCTACCATTCACTCACATTATTCTTTTAAAAACATGAAATATCTTTCCATGCTGGTTTGCTTTTTTCTCTTTTATTTTTGTTTTAGGAGGCTAAGTCATTCATAGTAACATTCTTCTGTGTTGATTATATTGTTTTTAAATAATTTTTTGACTTTTTTTTTAGAGCAGTTTTAGGTTTGCAACAAAATTGAGAGATACAGAGATTTCATATTAACCCAGTGCCCCCACACATGCATAGCCTCCCCCAATATCAACATCCCCAACAAAACTGATATATTTGTTACAACTGATGAACCTATGTTGGTACATCATAAACACCCAAAGTCCACAGTTTACATTAGGGTTCACTCTTGGTGTTGTATATTCTGTGGGTTTAAATAAGTGTATGATGACATGTATCCATCATTATGGTATCATAGAGAGTATTTCACTGGTCTAAAAATCTTCTGTGTTCTGTCTGTTCATTCCTCCCCCTGCCAACCCTGGCAACCACCGATCTTTCTACTATCTCCATAGTTTTTCCTTTTCTAGAATGTCATATAGTTGGAGTCATACAGTATGTAGCTTTGTCAGATTGGCTTCTTTCACTTAATACATTTAAGTTTTATCCATGTCTTTTCATAGCATGATAGCTCGTTTCTTTTCAGTGCTGAATAATATTACATTATCTGGATCTATTCACCCACTGAAGGATATGTTGGTTGCTTCCAAGTTTTGGCAGTTATGAATAAAGCTGCTATAAACATCTGTGTACAGATTTTTATGAGGACTTAAGTTTTCAGCTTCTTTGGGTAAATACCAAAGAGTACAACTTTTGGATCGTATGGTAAGAGTATGTTTAGTTTTGTAAGAAACTGCCAAACTGTGTTCTAAAGTTGCCGAGCCATTTTACATTCCCACTGGCAATGAATGAGAGTTCCTGCTGCTCTATGTCCTCATTAGTATTTGGTGTTGTGAGTGTTCTGGATTTTGGCCCTTCTAATAGGGGCATAGGGGTTATTTTATTAATAATTTCAATCGTTCTAATGGAATGACTTAGCTATCACCATCATAATGGTGATCACTGTTTAGAAAGCAAGGATTCCACCATCCTTTGTCTTCCTTGTCTTCTATTCAGTGAAAAATACTGTATAGCATGGTTGTTCATTCTTCTAGTGGGCAATGCCATTGCTTGCCACCTGTCATTTAATCTTTAACATTTGGGAAGAGAGATACCTTTCAGCATTTTCCATATTGTCCTGATTCCTAGACACATGACTAGTTCTTTGCTATTGAATATTTTCAGAGGCCATAGAGTTTGCAGGCAGAGGAACTTGAGGTTGAATTCTGGCTCTACCTATTAATATTCAAATATTCTGCAGATTAGTTATAATGTAAACTTGAATTTCTTTTTCTTTGTCTGTAAAACTGGATTAGTAGTATAATACCTACTCTTTAGGGTTGTCACAAAGATCAAATTGTTATTTAGGATCATAGATAAATATGGATATAGATATAGATAGAATAATATAAATTACTGAGTAAAAAATATTGTAACTATTATAAAATATTATAATGCTTGTCATTTGTGTTGAATTTATAACTAAGAAATGGATTGATAATTATATTTTAATTTTACTGAATTGTCTTCCAATTTAGAACAGTTTTAAATTGAAGGCTTTTTATTTGATTGATAGCAAAACTGGGAAAGGTCAGCAAATCAAAGAAAAGCAAGTCTTAGAGAAAGTTTAAATGAGGCAGTAATCATTTAAGAATGTGAAAGATTGTGGGGCGCCTGGGTGGCTCAGTTGGTTAAGCGACTGCCTTCAGCTCAGGTCATGATCCTGGAGTCCTGGGATCGAGTTCCACATCGGGCTCCCTGCTCAGCAGGGAGTCTGCTTCTCCCTCTGACCCTCTTCCCTCTCGTGCTCTCTGTCTCTCATTCTCTCTCTCTCAAAGAAATAAATAAAATCTTAAAAAAAAAAAGAATGTGAAAGATTGTAACACAAAGAATAGAAACCAATGAGAAAAGACCAAAAAGAGCTTCAATTACACCATGAAGAACTGAAATGAGTTTTTCACAATAAATAGAAATCTTCCATTCATAGATAAAATTGTCTATTAATTGCTCTATTTTATTAGTTTATTTAATCATCTTAGCTCATGTACTTCATTTATTTAATTCATTTTTTAAATCTTATTGTTTATTATGACTGACATCATTGTCTTACCACATGACAAACATAAAGCATCATCTTTACCTTTCTGAAGGTTAGTGAAGGGCACAGGCACATTAAAAAACCTGGTAATAAAGAGAAATGGGATGAAAATATGTTTGAGGGAGGATGTTAGGACAACAAATAGGAGAGGTATTTTGGGTTTGGGTAAGGTTCATTGAAGAGATGATGATGTAATCTGCCTTTGTGATGTCCAGATAATACAAAGCAAGAAGGACATAGGGAACTGGGATAAGATCAAAGATGTTACTTCAGACTTGTTGAGTCAGAATCTTGCATAGGTAGGTCTGGACATGTGTATTATTTGTGCAAATCTTCCCAGGGGATTCTGATGGCTATTAGGTGCTCTTGTTGCTTCAACAAAAGTCTCTAACTTTTCTGTGGTTTTTTCTCCAGAAAAAAAATTCATAAAATGAATATAAAAATATTGTTTTACAAAGAAGCATTTATTTATAATAAAAACGTTTCCTTACACACTATGTACTTTGGACCACAAATCCTGAAAAGTCAAGTCCTATAACAAAGAGATCTAAGTTTTTCCCTATTTAACAGTAACAGGGAAAACTTATTCTTTGAATGAAGAGTCTCCAGTCTGCAGATACTTCAGGCTAATAAATCTTATCAGATTGGTATATCTACTTGTATAAATTACTGCTATAGAGAGAAAAAACAGCCATGTAAATGAGATAATTTTAAGAGTAAATCCAACCAATTCGTTCCTAGAAATTTTCAGAGATCAGTGTTTCAAAAACTTTTATAAAGCCAAATAGATATTCTTGGTATGTAATGATTTATTTTTAATACTGGCATAAGGGAATGAACCTTTATAGTTTGGCTGAGGAGAGTTTTAATATGTGGGATAATTTTAGAAGAAGCTGAAAATGTATTGTCTGCAGTAGCTGGTGGTATTGGATCACATTTGCTTCTAATCAGAAAATCTTTTCTCTTAACATCCCATAAGTTCCTTTGAATTAAATGGGCATCTCTCATTTGGATACCCAAATCAGACCTGTTGGCATGGACACAATCTCAAAAAGAATACAAAGCCCCATAGCTGTGCATTAGAGTGAAAAAATAAGAAAGGGAAAGAAAATGATAGCGCATCACTACCCGGAGCCCTCGAGCAGGACAGCATAGCCTCCTACCCTGTGCCCAGCTTTAAGCTGTCTTCCCGGCTGTAGGGACATGGACAAATAGGAGACCTGAGTCCCCCTCTGCAGAGGGAGGAGGAGTTAGTGTTTCCAGTAGAGGGCAGTCTTCAACACTTGCATATGTGAGCTGCCTCTTGTTTTCAAAGGCATCTTCACTCTTGACCTGTTAACTCAAATTGTTCCTTTTATCACCTAATGGTGAAGATGTCCACTAGCCATTATTAGGAAATCTGTAAAATGCATACATACACAAACAAACCAGGAGTTAGAGGAGATGAAGAGGTAAGAGAAAAAGTCAATGAACATGGTATGATCACCGTAATGCCGAGTCAGATATTTTATATAAATAACATGAAAGCCCGTATAGGTGTGTGGGTCATAGAGCAGGGACAGAGCATGGTCCTGAATGTGGGCTTTAGTGTGGAGACCCAGCAAAAGTTCCAAGTTCAAAATAATTGTGCTCATAGCAAATTTTCAAGTAGGCATTTCATAAATACACCACCAAATATTTATATTTCTTAAAGGCAAAGGATACATGTTTTTTTTTCCTCAAGTAAGGTCTATTCTCAAAACAGAAAATTTCTAGTTTTTACTTACTGCAGTTAATATGAGAAGAGATTAAAAAGAAAATCTATGCTTAGTTGGATTCAATTTAGTGTTTCCCAATCATAGGAAATTATAAAAGAGATCTGGTGTAATATTTCTCCTCTAACTTCTGCCGTTAAAACAAATATGGAACTATAGTCAATGTTACTTTGTTTTGTTTTGAACATGTTTGTTTTTTTCCTCATCCACCAACATCTAAACAGTTCAGTATAAGAAAAACAAATAGAAAACCCTTCTATAAACCAATTGTTAGTTATCATAGAATTGAGCAACATTTGGATCTTTTCCTCCTTTGAAACTAAGATAAATAGTTTTAACATTTTTTAGATTTAGTCCAGGAATTCTGTAGATCAGATCACATGAAAGGAGTAGGTATCCTAATTGATACCTTTATTATGCTGAAGAAGCATGAAAAGCATTTTGAAATAATTTGAATAACCAGTGGAACTTGCCATTATGAAACTGTCATTTATTTTTAATTTTTTGTCAGCAAGAGAATGGTCTCTGAAATAAATCTCACAGTGTTGAAAAGGGTACAATATTAAAACCAAGAAATCAATTCTCTTACTTGGATATTTCACAGTCAATGACTATAGAGTAATTTCAGATTAATGCGTTGGTCAGGGTTGACAAATAAACATGAATCTCTGCTAGTTCCTTCCAGCCTTTTTAACCACAGCCATCAATCTCCACTCAGGGGTTCTTCCCCACCTGGCCCAAATGAGGACCTA
Source organism: Callorhinus ursinus (assembly GCF_003265705.2). NCBI lineage: Eukaryota > Metazoa > Chordata > Mammalia > Carnivora > Otariidae > Callorhinus > Callorhinus ursinus. Next base: position 22,312,746 of record NW_027397084.1, read on the forward strand.
CTGTCATACTCCGTAGAGGGCCCAGGCTGAACTGGCACATCAGATGAAACCTATTCACCTTCTTCTTATTTTTATATGTATATAAAATACTCTATATCTGTACATATATAAAATACTATATAGATATCTATGTATATAGTAAAATAATCAGAGAAAAAACTTTTTTGTATCAAGGTATTTGTGACTATGATTATAGCTCTGCATCATCTCAGATTAACAAATATCTCCTTGAAACCTGTTTATTTTATTTAATGACCTCATTTTTACCACATCTTGGTTCAGGGCTCTTGATGGACTGCTTGCAAAACACAGGTTCATTTTTCTCCTGTGCTTTGAAAGCCATGTAAATTGATTGTTCCTTATTGTTCTGCCTCAAAGAAGGAAATCAGAAGTTTCCCAGATCAAATGCCACAGACAATGGCAACAGGACAATCCTCCTTTTTCACATTTGTTCATTGACCCAGTCTCTCTTTAAAGATAGAAATTGTGTTGATAAGCACTTGAGATCTTTAGTTTGTGTTAATTTTTTCCTGAACTAAGGGAAACAAAAGAGATGAGGGAAAATTGAATCTGGTTTGACAAGATTGATAAATAGTCTTAGAGTCTGCACAATTTAATTTTAGATACAGTCTTTAAGTGAACTTATTCAATTCATCAAATTATATTTAAACTTCTTGATGATTTGAGTGTACGTAAGGTAGCCTGCAGTCCCTCTGCCCACCGAATAGAGCAGGAGCAGTCTAGGATGGGATCTGAGGCTCAAAAAGCCAACCAATGAACTGCTTTTTGCCAAATGTTGGTCCTTCTTACTATTTTAATTTCATTAACAAGAATGCATATAAAGCTGAGATAATCTCTAATCAACCAAGATACAAAAAAAAAAAGCAATAAAGATCTCATGGTAATATTTTCGTCTTTTGGAACCACTCAGAATGGTTTCGGTTTTCCTAATTGGACTCTGGCTGATGCATTTGACTGAATTATAAAATAAGTAAGATTTACTTTTATTTTCTGGATACATATATATGTGATCAGAACATGCATGCTATTTGTATCATTTTTGGCCATTATTTCACACAGTATTAAGATAGACTTACGATTTTTGAAATATTTTAAACTTGAGCTTTTAGCAGTATTATTGAAAATGTTTTTAAGTAGCCATAGGTTTTTTAAAAATAAAGTATTGAATAAATGCAGTAAACAGATTTACACTTCAGTATTGTCAATGTATTTTAATTTTTATTTATTTATTTATTTAAAGATTTATTTATTTATTTTAGAAAGAAAGAGAAAGAAAGAGCATGGGGGTGGGGAGGGGCAGAGGGAAGGGAGAGGGAGTCTTAAGCAGACACCATGCTGAGAGCTCAGAGCCCTGTGCAGGGCTCAATTTCATGATCCTGAGATCATGAACTGAGCAGAAACCAAGAGTTGGATACGTAACGGACTGAATCACCCAGGCACCCCAATGTATTTTTAAATGCATCAGAAATAATATGGATTGATGATTGGTTAGAAAGATTAGTAATGGATAGGTATTTAGAAAACAAGTATAGGAAAACATTAATAGTAGAATCAAGGTAGTAGGTATAAAATTGTTTACTGTAAGATTCTTTCAACTTTGCTATAGGTTTGAAAATGTTCCAGATAAAATTTTGGAAAAACATAAAATTTTGTGAATTCCAGAACAATTTTTTTGACATCAGAATCAATGATTTAGAGGTCTCAATATTTTTGCTCTTACTAATTTGGTAAAAATTAACAAGAAGCTTAAGTAAAATTTAAATAGTTTGTCCCATAAACTACCATTATTTGTGGGTCATCCAAGGACTATAGTTTTGAAATTTTAGGAGCATCATCTTACAGTCATAAGGGCCAGATTCCGAGATGAAATGTAAAAAATTATCGTTATTATTCACTTCACTAATTTTCTAAAATAAATTATGACTATAATTGGGAACCTTTCCTATTGCAAAGATTTAACTGATATTTTGACAAAATGCCTAAAATATTAAATACAAGAAGCCTCATTCTTTAAGATTAGTATATTGCCCTTGAAATACTCCATTAAAGGAAGCCTTTGCAGGAAGCTTATTAAGTATTGTCAATATATAAGTCCCTAATACCTATTAGTAACTTATTTGATCATATGTATTTTACCATTGAATAGCATTTCATTATTTTAAGTGGAAATTATTATAAAGCACTGTTTGCATTTAATTTTTTTAAATTGGCATACAATTGACATATTGTGTAATTTTAAGGTGCACACCATATTGATTTGATACATTTATATTGCAATACGGTTGCCATTGTAGGGTTAGTTAATACCTCTATGGTGTCACATGGTTATTGATTCTTCTAGTGGTGGAAACACTTAAGATCTAGTCACTTAGCAAGTTTAATGTTTATAATACAGTTTTGTTGCCTATAATCCTTGTACTGTGTATTAGATCTCCAGGACTTACCTAGCACATCTTTATCCATTCCTCCATTAATGGATACTTAGGTTGTTTCCATGTGTTGACTATTGTGAATAGTGCTGCAATGAACATGAAAGTGCTGATATCTCTTTGATACCGTGTTTTCATTTCCTTTGGATATATATACCCAGAAGTGGGATTGCTGGATCATATGGTAGTTCTATTTGTAATTTTTTGAGGAACCTCCATACTGTTCTCTATATGTCTGCATTTAACTTAAAGGTATTCCAGGTTTTTGTTTGTGTGTTTGTTTGTTTGTTTTGTTTTGTTTTTACAAAATATATGAAAGAGACTCCCTGGAATATTGAGGTAAGCATAGTATTATTAAAGCATCAAGGCTTTTAAACTCATATGTATCTTTGTTGTTGTAGAAGTTTTGCTCTGTTTTTAGATTTGGGGCATTTAGAGAATAATGCCAACCTAATTATCATTCTCAAGTGAGCTTTCAAGAGTTCATTAAAAGTTAAGAAGAGAACAGCATGCTCTAGGAAGCAGCTATTTTTAACAGCACCAAATTTGAATTCACCTACTTTAAAGCTTTTCACTGTTTTTAGAAAATATTTCTATCAATAATTTTTAGATTACAAGTCTATTGAGGTCGCAGTTTGTAGTCTCTCATTGCAATGATCTGACATTTTTGCCTCCTGACAGAATTCATGAGGAACAAATTATTTCACTTCAAGAGCAGTCTAAATAGAGAAGTAGAGTGTACAGGTTTGCTCTAAGCAAACAAGCAAAAAAACAAAATGTTCAGTTTAATTGGGAGTCCACACAAGTATGTATACTTATGCATTGATTTGATAAATGGCTGCTAAGTATTTTTGCCATATGAAAACATCACTTTATTAAAAGTGAAAGTTTAGGGGCATCTGGGTGGCTCAGTTGGTTAAGTATCCGACTCTTGATCTCAGCTCAGGTCTTGATTAAAAGGTCGTGAGTTTAAGTCCTACATTGGGTTCCATGCTGGGCGTGGAGCCTACTAAAATAAAATAAAATAAAATAAAATAGGGAATTTAAAATTCCATTAAAAAAATAAAATCCCAGAACATAAGGTGTAATCTGGTTTTAAATTTAAGTGGAAAAAAAAACAGGTCTTGAAAGATATCACATCTTCTTAGTAATTTAGCTATGTCATAAACTTAATATATTTTTAAATGTATGTACAACTCTTAATTATATCAATATAAACTAGAGAAACACCGGAAAAGTATTTTTACGACTACAAATGCATTTAAGGATAGTTACCAGACAAAAGAATGCTGCATTTTTGACATATTATGTCTGGAACAGATCACAGATCTCTCAGCTATCATTTACCTTATCTAGAATGTTCTTGCCTCTCCTACTTGCCCAGCTACTCTTCACTCCTTGGTACCAGCTTAGTTTTACCACTTCCCTGTACCTGGACTGGCTTAGCTGTGTTTCCCCCCACCCCAAGTATAGCGCTCTATAACACTTTCTACGATGTTTACTTGTATATTTTCTCCACTAGAATCGAAGGTCAAATCAGGGAAGGATTTGTTTAATGGTCATTTGTTGCTATTTGTGGCCCCCCATGCTCAATAATTGGCATAGTTGACTTATTCTCTGAAGCTTCTCCCTCTAAGGGTCATTCTAACATAAATCAGCATGTCAGTTGTCTTGAAAGGGAGCAGACTAATTTCAAGCACTCCCCTTCTTTATTTTTTCATAATTTATGTTTATGTGAAGGATCACAAAGCTGCAGCTAGTCTAGGTTAATTATTCTGTATCAGCTGGATGGACATGTGAAAGTTTCCACTGAAGAACATTTAATAAAAGGGTTAGTTAAAGAAGTGGGCAAGGTTAAGTCTATCAGCCTGAGGTTGGAAGCACTTGAGAACTAGTATTAAAGAAAAACAAAGTTGGACAGTACTTAAAATGGCAAAAGCAGATGTTATTGAGGAACAATTGCAATAGAGAAAGTGGGACCTCAGTATAGAACTGGGCTTAATTCCGAATGCAACATGGAATTTGTAACTAAGAAGCAAGGTGGGTGTCAGTGGATGGAATATTACTGAGAGGGAGAAAGGGGGTATTTACCTAATCTGACTCAACAGGATTCTTGCTGAAGGTAGGCTAGGGTGATCAGACATCACCTGGGGCATGGTGAGGCTAAGGAATTTGATCAGATATCAAGGTGATCAGATGTTGGGGGGATTCCCTATAAACTGAGATAGCAGAAAAATTGGTCCGTGCAAAGATAGAGAAGTCTAGAGGTTGAGGCCTAATCGAGCAGAGGGTTTAGAGGAGCCTGACTACAGTTTGATAAAGGAGAGAGCCTGTCACTAGCCATAGAGAAGCCATTGCTACCCCTAAGCCCTAGGCAAAAGGAAAGGACATTTTAGGAGCTAGGGTTTACAAAATGCAGCCATTGCTAAAATTGTGACCCAGTAAGGAAGGAGCGGGACATGGGGAGGATTGGGCAGTGAAGAATAAGTACCCCAATTGGTCAGCCCACCAGGAGGCCAGTAAGCAAAGGAGCCCAAGTGTAGAGGCCAATCTCCCAGGCATAGAGCAAGACAGAGGAGGGTAAATGGAGACTGCAGGGATCAATGGATAATAATCAGCACATGTTCTAACTCGCAGGTACCTACCTTTAGACAAGTTATTCATTTCTCTTAACTTATTTTCTCATCAATAAAATGTGAACAATAAAATCTAATCCCTAAGTACAAGATTAAAGGGAAGAAAAGATATAAGCCACATTATATTACATTAATATATCTGTCCCTATAATTTCCTTGTCTCTGGTGTTCTGGGTATGGACCAAAAAAACTACATCTCTCAGGTTCCTAAACTTTGAACTTTCTTCTGATTTGAGAGTTAATCTATAAATTGAATATATCAAGAATGAGCTAAAGAAGTGAAAGATATGGCAATGTAGTTAAAGCAGAAAAAATTTACTTTGGTGAATGTAAAATTTTGCTACACCTAGCCCACAAGGAAGAGAAGTTTGTCGTGAATAATGGAGATGACTGTATGTGTGCAGCTCGTCTGTGTATCTCTCTGTGTGGCAACAGTGTTTGAATAGATGCTGTGAGTGAGGATGGCTATGATCATATTTGGGCTGTGCTCCTTACTGTCTTTATGACCTTGGGCAAATTATGTAATATCTCTGTTCATTAACTTCCACATCTATGTAATGGGGATAACAATATTGTTTGTTGTAGGATGATATGAGATACATAAATTAAGTACTGGGAACAAGTCCTGGGACATAATAAGCACTTATTAAATGTTAATATTACAACAGGGATATGTAATTTTTTAATGCATATGTAATATTACATCGACCCATAATTTCAATTATGATTACAATTGTGTTGAACAGAGAATTTGCTGACAGTGACTATACTAGTGACAAAAAGCTCATCTGCTTGTTTTTGTATAGCCTATTTGACCTGATCATCTGTTAGATTTTATTGTAAGTGGTCTTGAAATAGAATAGAGTTTAAATCACATCTTCTTGAATCGGTAGTGTTCTGTAGATATTTTCCTTCCTAGTACCATGTCTGCATTATATATCCATATAATGTAAGAAACTCCTTAGTTAAATATTTTCTGTTAGAGTGAGGTAAAATCATTTGTGTGTGTATGTATGTGTGTGTATATTTGGAATGGAAAATATTTCAAATATACGTAATTTATTATTATAAAAATCATAGTGAAAAGACAAACGAGTTTACTTTTACCCATGTATCAGTTGCTTCCAATTTGAGTGTTCAATTAATATAACTAATCAAATGGGCTAAGGATTAAAATATAATTTCATGTAAGTATGAGATAAATTGAGTAATTATACTTATAAATTATTGAGAAGTAATCTTTGTTCTCATTCAAAATAAATTCATCAAGTCATTATAATCACATTAACCAGTACAGTAAGTGGAAGAATAAAATGCGGTGAAGATTATTTTTAGGAAGGACCCCAGCAATGTAAAACTGTAAGGGATTATTCTGACCCTCCCATTCCCAACCCCACCTCTGCCCTGATTAGAGAATGGGCCTGCCCAGGGCCTCAAGAGGATGGCCAAAGGGATGGGGCTGACACCAGGTAGAACAACCAGATTAAGTCAGTTCTCTCTGGAGATCTGAACAGGAAGGTTAGAAAGCCTCAGGGGCAAAGAATCTGTGCAAGTGGAGGGCTGTGCCCCGATGTAGGAAAGTCAAGTCACAGAGAGAAGCAGAGGCCGAGACAAGGCAGCCTTGGAGATCGAGCAAGGGCCAAAGAGACAGAATATCTGGAAATTTTCTAGTTAGTTTGAGGCCAATGGTACCGTCTATATTTGAGACCCCTGAGATTTTTATGTAAATCTCCAGAGCTGAGCCATATCTTTCCTGTCCCGAGGCACATTTGACGGCCTTAACCCCGTTAAATGGGCTTAAGCCCCAGATTAACCCCACTAAATCTGGGTTTAAAGAGTAAGGGAGCCGTCAAAGTCTTTCTTTCTCTCTCTATGATAGACAGAGAAAGAGAGAGAGAGAGATAACCTAAGCTAGATTGTATTTTTCTCCTTCTGATTATATGAGAAATTAAAACATTTCTTGGGCCCTGAAGCCGTTCCCCCCTGTGCCCAGCGGCCAAGTCCACCCTGACCTGAGCTGCTTCAGTGAAGTCCTGTGCCCTGTCTTCATATCCCTACTGAAGAAAATGCCGCTCTTCAGTGAGATTTCTAAAGGGCTCAGGTCATGGATACGTACGATCTGTAAAATTAATAGAAGTTTGAATCATCTTACATTGTTAGGTCTTTAAAACACACAAACTAAAGATACTTCTAACTAAAGAGGTCTTGAATTGAAAAGATCCTAACCACTGACATCTGTGCCGAATATTTAAAAAAAAAAATATTTTGAATTATTTCAAGAATGGCTAATTAAGAACAAGATAATGGCTGGTACAGATTTGAAGCTTCATTTGATTTCATTTTTTAAACAGTTTTGTCTTACAGAAAATTAAGTGAATATTTCATACTTACAAATGGTGTCTTAGGAACTTCTGAAAGTGAGCTTTTTTTAGAGCTTGATTAATGTCAATGCCTATTATCAATCTGTACCTAATGTCATTTTCCTGCTTAATAGCATTGAAATCAGAAAAAAAAAATCATTATACCTCACTCGTTGGCACATACACTGGGGTTTTGATGAAAGGAAATGCATTTCACATGCACTGTTTTAGTAAGGATTTGTTTAAAACGTAGGTTGTTCTACTTTAAAGCTCAATGCTCTGGACATTTTGAACCTTTTGCTTCATTAACTGCATTCATTCTAAAATACCTTTCAATTTAAAATAGGAGATAATTGTAATACCTTGAAGCAAATGAGATGTTATTGCAATAATTAAATCCAAAATGAGATGCAGATACTTTAGACCTGCCGCTGTTTCAGCTAGTTAATAGCGAATAACATTTCCATTGGTCACACTGATTCCTTTCTTTTCCAGTTGAGAGGGAGTACTGCATACTAATCGTATTCTAATGCATTTTACAAGAGGTAAAATGTGTATTAAGCTCTATCACACTATTTCAAATTAATTTAACTTGACAAAAATTATAATAATTATATGACACGATGCTTTCATCCCATACAAATATGCATCCGATTTAAGAAAATAACTTCACATAACAATAAGATTACTTGAATACTAAGTACATGTTTTTCCATTAATGAATCTGTTGGTCAAATCAGGGGGCTTTTTATCAGTTCTCTCAAGCTTCAGAAACTTTCAGTGTTTAAGATGTGCCTCAGCATTTTAGCTGGAGGTGCAGAGCCTGTTGACATGGTGGGATGTGGGGATGGCTGTGTGAAGAGGAGAGAGCAGCTCTTCTCTTCGAATAGTGTGATTTGGGGAGGGGAGAGGAATATCATTTCCATCAAGGACACAACTCTATTAAAATATTAAACTGGGATACATTATTTGTGTCAAACTACATACGCAAAGGGAAGTTTCTGTTTATAGAAATGACCTAAATTTATGATTTCTCCTAAAGAACTACTTCAGGTAGATGGAAATCTCTTTCGGTGAAGATTATTATGCTCTCTGGTTTCTGAGAAACTGAAAATCACTGTGTTCTTCCTGCCCTTCCTTTTAGTCCTTACTTACGGTGTTCCTTATTGCTTTTCTCTTTCTTTTGTCTTAAATGTTACTTTTAAATAATAATAATGATAATAATAGTAATAACTGACATGTATTAACACCTGCCAAACACTCACTGGGTTCTGGACACTGTGCTTAATGCCTTGAAAGATTACTGTACTTAATCCTCACAATAAACATGTAAAATGGATGATCATATCTGTATTCTATAAGCAAAAAAAAAAAGATGTAGGTAGTATCTTTTAAAAAAGTATTTTGAATCTATCGTTTAACCTACATTCTTATCAGAAGAACCAGGGAAACCTCATTTCCTGGAAGTACCTTTCTTCCCCTGATTCTCTTCGAATGTTATGAAATGCTTCTGCTCCAAAGCTGGTGCGATGGGCTTCCATTTTCTTGCCCTCTGGCTCACCATGCTTGCACCTGTACTGCCACATCTTTTATTCTGCGTGGTTCTTAGTATTTTGCTCCTGCCTTTATTACTAACTTTTGCATTGAGTTTGGCATTTTTCAATAAGTAGTGCCATCTCTTATTTGGGTTTATCTGATCCCTTTCCTCGTTGCTGATTTGCTTTTACTGAGTATTTAAAGAAGAACCAGCTTCCATTTCCTACATCTGCACTATTTCTGTAATATTTCTGTTTGAAGGCAGAACCTTCTCTCCTGCCACAAGGAACTTGAGGGGATGCATGGGAAACCGTCCCAGTGCACCACCCTGGCCCCTGCAGTGTGCATCTCTACTGACTGTCCTCAAGACAATTTCTTTGTGGAAACCACTCACGATTAAAAGGTCACCCTGGCTCCTACCCTACTTTCAGAGCCTTAGACTTGGGAATAACTATTCATCCAGTGTTTCTCCTCATTTCCTTAGGTTAGATTCAGCAGGGTGATCTATATGGAAATTGAACTCCTGAAGGTGTGCATGGGTAGTTTTGTATCTTTCTGAGGGCTTGCCTCCCACAATATTTTTTTGGGGGTGGGGGGAGAGACTCCTTTTCTTCCTTCTCCCCTTCCATTTCTTGGACTAAATAAAAGATCTTGGTGTACCCCCTTTCTCCCTTAAACCGCTGTGAATTGAGCCCCAGTAAGTCTCCATATGTGTCTCTCCAGTCTTTGTTTTTCTACCCAGGTCAGTCTCTTCATCCTCATGCAATGAGGGCAAGTGATGCTATATTTATCTTTCCAGATCCCAGATCCACAACTCAAGCCCTTATTTCTTTCCTCTTGCCAAGGGTGTGACCTGCTTATGTTTCTCTCTCTCTCTCCCTTTCTGTCTGTCTTTCTCTTTCTCTCATTTTCACCTTATTTATGGCATTTTCCCTGTCTTGAACCCCGTTCCCCTTCAGAACACTGGTAAACTATAATTTCTAACCCATCTTTTACAATGCAGTTTTCAAAAACAACACATAAAGTAATGTCTAATTTGTTTGAGTCTTTATGTTTAGTTCATAGAGAGTAAACTGAATTTACAAAGTTGGCAGATAATGACAGTTATGGAAATGCCAGTCCTCTGAAGACTTAATTCAAAATGAAATGGGAGCCAAGTGTGCTTTCTAATCCTGAGATTAGAAATCCCTAATTCCTGAGATTGCCTCTTGACTTTCTGCATGCCAACCTCTGGTTTTTATCTGGGGTCTCAGCCAACCTGGCAAAACAAGATTTTTAGCTCCAGGAAAAGTGAGGCTGACTTGGCTGTTGGGTCAGCTGTTAGCCCACCTGATCCAGAGAATGCTTGCTGGCCCACTTCTCATTCTCTGTAGCCACTCTCATTGATTAATTCACACTCATGGCTTCAATCACCACCAACTTCTCTCTGCACAGTTACTCATCACATGACCCAAAGAAGCATGTGTCTTGCCCCCTAGTAGTTAAGCCTAATTAACATGGAAGTTTTTTGTGAGCTCAGCACCATGAAAATGCCTTACCTACCTAGGGTGAGGTAGTGTTGGAAGAGTGGCTTTTAGGGGAATATAATTTTTGGGAAGGCAGAGTTTTAATGTGACTGTGGCTTACAGGTTCTGTCTGTTCTTGGCTTGAAATAGGCTATGGAATCAAAGAAAACTTGGGGGTGAATATTCTTAAAAATAAGACTCAAAACTCAAAGAATAATGACCAAGGCCAAAAATATTATTAATAAATGTATTGACTTCCAAAGTACACTAAAATTTTTATGAAACAGAAGTTGAGCAGAGGCTTAATTTATGTGGGGAAATCATTATTTTGCAACTTATCTGAGTTCAGCAGAGATAAAAATCTTTTAATAAATAAAGAGGCAGCAATTTTTGGTGACTATGAAGAAGAAGGGCATAGCTATATTAGCAATTTTGGTTTTGATCTACACCACAGGCATTTCAATAGCTACTATTTCAAATTCATTTTAAACTCTTTTTTTTAATTTTTGCATTTTAATAGCTTTGCTTCTAACACTAGAATGCAAATGTGAATTTTTGCCTGTAGCATATTTTATTCCCACCTTGTCAAAATCACTGGGAATCTACATTCTGATAATAGTACCTTCCACTTTTCAGAGATCTGGGAAAGAAGAAATGTAGGGTAAGAGTGAGAGGGTAAGAAAAGGAATCTTGAGAAAATGAGGCCAGAGATAGAGACAAAGAAATAGAAATACTGGAGGAAGGATTAGGAAGAAAGAAGACCCTGGAGAGAGACAAGGAAAAACAGATTGAAAAGCATGAAAGAGAAGTTCTGTAAATTATGACTTTGGATATTTAGACCAGCTGATTGGTTTTTGCTTTCTCGCATTTACTTGCATCATAAGCATTCTCAACTTCTATCACTACGATTTGGAACGCTCACTGTGTGACAGTTAAGAGCACTCCTTTCTCCCGTGGAGGGGCTGGCCACATCTAATTTTCAGAGTTCAAAATTTTGATTTTTTAAATAAATCTTATTGAATACTGATGGTTTTGCTAATGAATGAAGTAATTTTTATATAACTTTATTGTGGAATTTTACAGATTTTGGTCAATTTATTATACATGCTTAAATACTCTTTGACATTCAAACACTGGCAGAAGATCTCTTTTTGTTTTATTTTGGTTTGGTTTGTTTGGTTTTGCTTTTGGATTATTAAGGCTTCCTTATACTAAAATAGTTGAAGGTAATACTTTGAATCAGCAGATATTTTGTATTTCTCAGCCTTTTCTTTCAAATCAAACTCAGGTTTATGGTCTAATTAGGGGTGACATATGGTATGAACAACAACAATAGGATGACACTTTGATGGTACAAAAAGGTAAATGAATTAGCTTTCCCACAATTTTCAATTTTTGTGAGCAAGTCATTGTGAGCAAATCATTTTGTGAGCAAAAGAGTGTTGTTCTGAATCAAATAATCAGAGTGCCGCCATTTGTCTACCTGCTCCCACTGTAGACACTGTCTAACTCATATTTGAAAGATTCCAGTTTCCTTTTCACTGGTATCCTGGAGTTCATGTTTTTCAATTCTTAGGCATATTTTATATGATAACAAAATCATTCTGGAGCAGTTTTGTCCAGTAGGTCCTGACCTCTGTTCTGTTTCTCCCTTTCAGTTTCTCTGTCATTTCCTTTCTGAATCAAATAAAATTTTTAACTCTGCCTTAACATTTTCATTTGCTTTGCCAACTTTACTTCTACTGTCATTTCTCACTGTGATTCCTTCATGTTTACCATTCTTGTTAACAGATTGCCTTCTTTTACGTTTATAACTTCGCATCTAGTATCTTTTCTTCAGACTGAACACTCCAAGAGTAACAAAAGGTAGATCCTCTTTCAGTTACTCACATAGCTCTCTACCCCCATCCCATATTTTTTTCTAATGTGAAAGATGGGAAAAGTAAAGTGCAGGCATGAAGTCCTTGAGAAGACAAGAGAGAATGGCATCCAGTTCACCAGGGAAAGGGTATCTATCTTTAAATCCAAGTTAAAATTTTATTTTTACTCCTAGAAAATTGAAAGAAATTAATTATAAAGCATATATATATATACACACACACATATATATATAATACATATGTTCTTATCTATAAAATGTAAACAGTTGCCTGGGCATTTCCATGAAATATTTGCATGCCTTGGTGGTTTTAAGTTGTACTTCAGACTCTAATTTCCGATAAAATCTTTAAATTAAAAAATCATTAATTATATACCATTTTCAAAATTTATTGAGCATTCATCACCGTAGCCTGTGGATAACCTAGGTAATATTTTTCATTTTGAAAGACAAGAATATGTAAGAGAAAACATATCCAAACAGTTAAGAAGTTATTCAATTATGCTGAGATTTTTTGTCATAACGTTATTGCACATATTATATTTTTCACTCTCTTCAAGTCATATGGCACGATCGACAGTGTTTACAAAAGTTTTGTCACCATATGGTGGTAGTGGGATGGCTGATGCACAGGGATGCATTAACCACACCGAGGTTCATTTGTTCATTTTACCTCATGGGTAATATGGGGGGGAAAGGATGACAAATATTGGCAAGGTAGGGAAACACAGCTTGACTGAATGTTCTATGTACCACAATACTATTGGCATGCTGAAAATTTGTTTTGAAGGTGTTTCAATGTGAAATGTACACGTCATCAGGATCAAGGGGAAAATACTGAAAAGTTTATAAAATGGCAGGCTGTGAGGATATCAGTTTTATAGTTTCATATATGGCTTGTTTAGGAATAACAATGAATCATTTCAAAGAGCTGGGGAAATATGAAAACACTGTGGGTCTTTTTTGAGTCCTAAATATCTCCTATTATGATGCAGTGAAGGTTTGAAAATACGCAGACTGTAGCATTAGATCTGAATTATCTTTTTCCTGACACTCCCAGCTTTGTAATTCATGGAAAGTAAATTCACAGAAATTGAGTATTCTCATCTGTAAAATAAAGTTAATATGACCCATGTCTCATTTGAGGAAATAAGGAAAATCAAATGAATCAATGCATATAAAGTGTATTAGAAAGTGCAGAAAGTAGTAGTTATCTTTGTCATCATTATAGTTTTGTATTAAATAATTTGCTTTTTATGCGGCACCTGGGTGGCTCAGTCAGTTAAGCGTCTGACTCTTGATTTCAGCTCAGGTCATGATCTCAGGGGTCCTGGGATTAAGCCCCTTGTTGGGCTCTACACCCAGCGGGGAGTCTGCTTGAAGATTCTCTCCCCCTACCCCTCCCCACACTTGTGCATTTCTCTCTCTCTCTCAAATAAACAAATCTTAAAAAATTAATTCTCTTTTATTTATTACAAAACATAAAAGACCTAGAGCTATTTATTTCATGGCAAAGCACAGACACTAAGATGAAACTGTAGTCTGTTAAGAAAATAATTGGAAAGTACTTTAATATTAATAACAAATATACCTCTGTACATTGACATCGCATGAGAGACTTGAATGGATTACCAGGAGGTGTAATAGTTCTGTAAGCCTCTAGTTGGTAGCTCTGCAGAGTCTTTAGGTATGTCTTTAGACATACCTGCTCTTTATCCTGCTTCTATACCCCTTCTACGTAGGGGCTTGTGAAGAAACAAGTTTACTGATGTTTATCAAGCACCAGTTGTCTGTGAAATCTTTTCACTTACCTTTTCTTAGTTACTTCTCACAGTAATATTTTTCACTTGGCAAATTAGGTCCTTTCAAATGAATGGACAACCGAGGGATTGGAGAAGGTTTGGAATTCTATGAATGGAGTTTCCCCCAGTCATAGGACTAGTAAATGATGTACCTGTTCTGGCGCTCATTCTCATTGCTTAGCTCATTCTTCCATTAATCTTGCATGCTATTTCAAAGATTACTATTTATACGTCCTTCTAAATTTATAAAAGGAAGGGAAGAAATGACTTAGTAGCTCTGTGGGCAACTAGTGTACTTTGTTTCAAGCATCCCACCTGGTGCTTTACATTTATCATGTTAAATCTCACCGACTCCCTTAGCCTTTTTATTCCCATTGGTATCCATTAGGACACTATTGGCTACAATTGGCAGAAAATAACTCAACTAAAAATTGTATAATAAAAATGCAAGTTATTTTACGTAACGGTATGTCCAAAAGTAAGAAGAGGAATGGCTATTGGGTTGATAACTACTCTTTTATGGAATATTTTTGTTGTGGGGGATGTTGACAGAGTTTGGGGTTTAAAATGTTATGAGCTCCAACTAAGTGCCAAGCATTATCCCATCAGGATTGGTATTATCTAGATTAAATAAATAAATAAACTAAGGTTCAGCTAGGTCAAAAAGAGTTGTTCAAGGTTACACAAATCTGGGCATCCAAATCCAGGTTTTTCTGATTTTAAAAATCTGTGCTTTTTCTGGTGAACAAACCACCATTCCTCCATTTGTTTTGGGAATACATGGAGTTGATCTACTCATCTGTTTCCATTAATCTATAGGGTAGATTTGACTTGCTCATTTTGTGTATACATATGTATGTGTGTGTGTGTGATACACACATACATTATGTCATTTTATGTGAAGATATGTCATATATGATATAGATATATTTATATATTGTGGGGATATATATATATATTTATATATTATGGGGATACCTATATATAAATATATATATATATATATATATATATATATATATATTTGGTATAGTTTACTTGAGTAGATTTGAAATCTTATTATCCTATCTGATCCACTGCAATTTCTTAGTATGTCCATGCTCATCATGAAAGAATCATGAAGATAATAAAATTTAAATTTGTGGACCCAGTTATACTGGTCCTATAATACAAACTTTTTTCATATTTATTTGTACATGGTAAAATCTGTATCACAGTTAGTTTTGCTTTCTTTTCTAAAGGTATGGTGGAGCCAACTCCTACCAGCTCACAGACCTAGCATTTTTCCCCAAATACACATTCAGAGACATCACATTGGTAGCTTGAAGTCACACAAAGCAGGAGTATCTATACCACAGAAATTGGCAAACACTACATATTAGAGCATTCTCTTTCCTTCCTTACCCATCTCCCATCTTCAGCTGCCCTGAGAGAACTAGTTGTTACACTTTTTCAAACTCATCACTGCTTTTAACTCTTAAACTAGGAAGTTGGCTGAAGTATTTGAGAAATTTGTGAAGAGTCTGCATCTAAGCAAAATATTTTACCCTCCTGTTCCCTAGAGATAAGCTTTGACTTTTGCAAGTTATTTACTTCCTCTGAGTCTGTAAACTTAAGATTTAAATATTTTTCTTTATTGTAGGATTTATTAATTTTCTCATGTTCTTTATTTCCATGAAGAGACCTTGTGATAGAGACGGCTTTCTTCGTTTCTCACTTAGGTGCTTATCTTTCTCCATGGGATATTCAGCAGTCTTCAAGTTCTACCCAAGAATGTTTTGTTTGAAAAGGCCCTCTTTTTCAAAAACTGCCACTATATTTTGTAACATATTTATAAATAAAAGGCTTCAATTTGCCTTGACCAACCTTTCAATAAAGGACAATCTTAAAGGGAAATTTTTATTTCTGCCATATCAACAGTTTTAAATGTTAAGTATGCACAGCTCTTAAGAAGGTCCTTACAACAATAGATCTTACATAATTCACAGCATTTTATAATAATTCCAAATTTAGAACCCATATTATATATGCTATTATCACCAATTCAAATCATAGTCATTAAAAGCCTTCCCATTAAAAAATGATATAGTTTAGAATGCTGCATCATAATAAATTCTGGTCTACAAATATCTTAGATTTTCAAAATGATGAAAATAAAGGTTATTTTATAGACAGTCTGAATGGGTAAGAGAAATAATGAGTTTTAGTGTAGATAAGTGAAGTGCAAGGTAATGCGGTTAGGAAGGAGTGTTTCTACTGGCAACTCACTTGGGTCTCAGAAAGCTCTTGTACTAGGAAAGGACTGGAAAAATCCAATTTTTTTGTTTTGGTTTTTGTCTTTTTTTAATTTTTATTCATTTATTTATTTTTAAGTAGGCTCTATGACCAGTGGGGAGCCCAGGGTGGGGCTTGAACTCACAACCCTGAGATCAAGACCTGAGCTGAGATCAAGAGTCGGACGCTTAACTGACTGAGCCACCCAGGCACCCAGGTTTTTGTCTTTTTAAAGTAATTGATAAATTTCTATTTATAAGAGAGGTCTTCATTCAAAGATGTTAAAAGTAACCTAAATTTTTTTTCTTATGATTTTATAAATTAATAAAGCTGAAGTGTCTTCATTGATATGTCTCAAAAGGAAATATGGAGTAATTCCATTGGACAGATGATTTGGTCAAGAAAATGTGAAGTGAGGGATGGATGTGAGCGAGAATAATGGTAAAGGGTTATATATTTCATTGCATTTCATTCCAGAGGCCTGGAAAAGGGAATAGCTGAAGTATAAAAATTCATTAGTGGAGTGATGTGGTGAACTCAGGCTCATGCAATGAATTGAAATAAATTAGGATGAAAAGGAACTTCTTAAGAACCACTTGAAACAGTGCATAGTAAACTTTTGGAAACTTACTTCAAGAGAGGATGAAGGCAGAAAACAGGCTCAATAAAAATTCTAAGACAATTCAGCCTGTCTTAAATGTTTAGCTTGTTTTAAATGTTAAAACTCTTCAGCATGTCTAAAGTGATTAAGGAAATGTATTTAGAGATAGTTTAACTAATCATATATGTCAGTGGTTCTCAGGTGTCCATGTGCCTCACAGCAGCACTTGCTCAGAATGGGGATTTCTAAGCAGTACCACAAATCTGAAGTGGAATTTCTGGGGATTGGGGCCCAGGAATCTAAATTTTAACAAACACCAGAGATGATGCAGCTGTGTAAGGACCAGTTAGAGAAATCCTGCTTTCTGTTGATTTTTGGAAAGAACATCCCAGTATATTTTTCAAAAGAATGATTGCCTCCTACTAATATGTGTTCTGGTGCATCTGTCAGCTACAGTTACAGTGAGCTACCATGGACTCATTGAACAAGTCCTGTGCTGTTAAGCCTTTGGTCTTTTCTCAAGTTGTTCCCTCTTGCAGAAATTCTCTTCTCTCTGTATTTGCTTATTGAGGTCATATTCATCTTTTTAAGACCCACTTCAAATTTCTCACCCTCTGGGAAATTTTCCCCAGTTCATTCAGTCAAAATCTCTCTCTCAACCCTGTGTTTTCCTAAGACATTGGACATATTGCATTTATCACAGTGAATCTTGCGGCTATACAGAGTTCTTCACCTATTATGTAAGTGCTTATCTATCAAGTAGAGCAGAGGTTGGAAAACTGTGGTCTGTGGGCAAATTCCAGCCCACGGCCTGGAATGTCTTACGGGAACACAGCCATGTCCATTCGATTACACATTGTTAAGACTGCCTTTGTGGTCTAACAGCAGAGTTGAGTAGTGGTAGCAGGGATGAATGGTTTTCAAAACCTAAGATATTTACCAATCTGGTTCTTTAGAGTTGGCCAACCCCTGAACTCGAATGTGGGCTGTATTAATATACTAATGATGTATTAACATTTAATGGAATATTTTGTGGAGATTTGGTACCCTGTAAATTATATAAAATAATTGGTAAAAGAATGAAGAAATAGTTGGGAAATATATGCTTATTATACCAATAAAGGAAGTATAAACTCTTCCCCCATTCTTGCCTTTGTTTTGGGGTCCCTGTTCTTGATTTTATTCAGTGCTCCCACAGAGCTTCCTGAGATTATGGAAGGTTTTCTCTATCTATGCTGCCTTGTGCAGGAGCCACTAGGGCCACATGACTGTTGAGCACTTGACATGTAACTTGGGCGACCAGATAACTGAATTTTAACTTAATTTTAATTAATATAAAAGTAATTAAGATATAATAACTAGTGGGTACCATATTGGATAATTTAGATAGAGGAAAAAACAGACAGATTTATAAATTATTCCACCTAAAGACAAATAGCATGAAATGAGAGTGAGAGGAAGAGAAAAAAATTGTTTAATAAAATCTGTAAGAGAGCTCTGCAACCCCTCTTTTATTAATTGTTATACCTCGGAAAGATATGTAATCCCTAGTTGTATTTTGGCTAAGTACTCTAAAGTTTGAATGTAAAAAATTAGAATCCAATCCAAATTTAGATTTAAATTTTTACAGATATAAGCTCTTTAGTTTCCATTTTTCCCATGGTCTTTCTGTATTTGCATTGAAGGAGTAAAACGTGGGGCACCTGGGTGGCTCAGTTGGTTGAGCGACCAACTTGCTTGTGGCTCAGGTCATGATCTCAGGGTGGTGAGATCGAGCCCCCCGTTGGGCTCTGTGGTTGGCAAAGAGTTTGCTTGGGATTGTCTCCCTGTGCTTCTGTCCCCTCCCTCTACTTGCTCTCTCTCTCTCTCTCAGTCTCTGAAATAAATAAATCTTTTTTTTTTTTTTAAAAGGGTAAATGGTGCCAAGATACAAGTGAATGAAGAATGGAGAATTTATCACTTCTACAAGTGGACTTGTTTGCTTATGCTGAAGTTGAGCATGGGGTAGCTGGAAGGGACAGACAGATGGGGGGGAGAGGTTGGCTAAGGGCTTTGGAGACATTATCACCGGTAGTGAAGCAATGGAGGGCTTTTGTGTTTCACCAACTTATTTGTGTAGCTATCATCCCTCCACTTGTGTTTATTGAACTTTAATTAAACTTCTTGTGCATATGCACATATTTGATAAGAATCCCACAGCTTTGGAAAAGTGCAAATTCAAGGATTTGATTGTGAATTGATGTGTTTAAACCTATACACCTGCTTTGGAGCAGAGACAAGAGACCTATCTAGCATATGATGAAGTGGAGCAGCGGGTGGAAGGGAAGTTGTTTGTAATGTTACCTTGCAGAGTCTGAGAATAATAAAACACTCATTGAATATTTTGTTTCATTGAGTCCTTAGAAGTGTCCTGTCAAGCAGTGTAGACAAAGCCCAGTTTAGCAAGATGGTATTTTTTCTTTGTAGTAGTCACATTAATGTCTTAAGTAGTTAATTTAATATGGTGCTCAAGCTTTCTGAGAGTTTCCCACTCTTCAGAATGGGTGACGCATCCACTTAAATTATGACCTCAATCTCAGTATGTCTATATATCTCTATCTCTCTATAGCGATGTAAATATAGATATTATATACATCATATATAGAGAGGGACATCTATGTCATTTGATGAGTGTGTACACACACATATATATTTAAAATATATTTATGTATACCTTTAAAATACTCTGCTCTCCTCTAAATTGCCTAAGCAGAGCAGAGGAAGGGAAGACCCTATTTTATTTTGTTATTTAAAAAAATTTTAAGTCTGTATTTTAAATGGATCTTTGTACCTGAAGGGGTAGCAATCCCCAATATTAGGTGAATTCTCCTTTTCCAGCGTGAAGATCTTTAAATTGGGGAGGGGAGAAAAGGACAACGGAATAAACTTTCAGAAATGTAGAGTAAGCATCTATTTAACTTATGATATTTATCAATATAACTACACAATAATATTTTATCAAATATTTTTCTTTACTCCCATTTATGAAGCCTCTTTTTTCATCCTTTTCATATGCATTTCTACAGCCGTGACAATATCATCATCGGGGTTATTTTTTTTTTTTTACTTATGTAATGCAGATTTATAATATTATCACTTCCAACTAAATTGGTTGAAATATAGCACTTTTTGAATCATGTGTGATTTTATTCCAAGCCACAGTATTCATTTCATTTAAAAAATTGATCCTGAAGCTCATAGGTACTGCAAAACATTACTGCTATTTAAAAGGTGAGGTTATACTGCTTTGAATAATGAATGAATTTGTGTTAAAATTTTTTCCCTTTTCTAACTGAATCTATCAGATTACTTCTGTGTCCCACACCATCATTGTTTGAGGTCATTTCAGGCTGATGTATGTTTCCAAATAGCACTTTATTTTGAAAAATAAAGTGACTAGTGCTTGCCCCATAATATGAAGCACTGTGTGAAGGTTCAAATATCTATCAACTCTTTCTTTCCTAGGGGATAATTTTAGGGAGTGACCCCCCCATCTTGTCTACATTTAATTGTTACATGTGGTGAGGTTCATTTAGAAATGAGGCCAAGAAAACAAACAAAAATGTTAAGGAAAAAATATAGAAGTTCCAAGGAGAAAAATGTGTGGAGCAAAAGGTTTCTGAAGGTGTGGTGCTCTCTGGAGGGCTACTCTGAGGTCTTTCAAGACTCCCATTTGGCAGCATTCTTTCAGTGAATTTTTGCCTGTGGACACAGCTGTATTCAAGTAACAGTGCTTGTGGATATCACATATTCTGTCATATAACCAACTTCCGTTGTTCTGATTTTATGCCGTGTTACATGGAGTCAGTCTTTGGATGGTTAGACCCCACGTTTGCCTCCATGACTTTCCTTTTTGTCCCTTTTTCCTAGGTTGAGCAGCTCTCTGTTAACTGGTGTTTTCTGTCTTCAGATGTTAATACGTTCAGTGAAGTTACAACCAAGGTCTGCCAATCTGGGAAACATTTGGCCCCTTCAGGATGATTTTTTATAACTTCTGTCTTATCTGTTAGGTGACGGCTTGACAGTTTAACTCTCAGAAAGTAGTCTTATTTTCCACTTGGACTAGGCATCTGTAATCCCTGAAAAGGAATGATTGTAAATTGTGTTCTCTTTCACACAAAAAATTGTGGAACTTGCCTATAAGTAAGTGAGACGATGTTGATCTTCTAAGTTCACTCAGGAGCAGGGAGAGTGATCATCTTCTGTCAATACTTATGAACTAAATACACCTTAGAACTTGTAATTGTAGGATTGCTGAGATAGACTACAACATGTACTCTTCAATATTAACACTCATTTTTTTGGGAAACATATTAAATACCTACTGTGTACCAGGTGAGGTGTTATGTGGTAAATATATAAAAAATACATAAACAATGGTCCTCACCATCCGCAGCAGTGGTTCTCAACTGGAGGTTATTTGGAAATGTTTGGAGACATATTTGGAGGTCACATCTCAGGGGTGGTACCATTTAGGATTGTTGCTAAACATTCCACAATGCACACGACAGCCCTCCATATCGAAGAAATATCCAGTCCAATAGTGCCAAGGTTGAGAAAGATTGACCGAGATGTTAAAACAAATATAAGTAATTTTTTTGCATGACATGTTAGTGTCCTTACAGAAGTACATATGACTTTAAGGGAGCAGCCTGAGCAGAAATGTTGTTTTTACCCAATTGATATTTATTTTATGTGTTCTTTATTACATACTGCTCCAGGAAATATTGAAGTCTCCGCAAGTACTTTCAAGATTCATATAGATGTCATGTTATCATATTAGGAAATCCAGTTTCCATACATTGATTCCTTTTAGTTTTTATTGCACAGATTCCAAATTCCTGACTAAAAACAGATTTTAACAGTAACATAGAGAATATGAAATTAATTTAGAGGTTCAATGGTCTTCTACTGACTTTTGGGAATAGGCAAAACATAGATCAACTACAAGTCAGTTCTCTAAGTCTCAATAGTTTATTTTCCTAGGAAGTATTTAATTTAATAACGTCTTGCTTGTAGTGAAAATAAGCTTTTCTACCTTCTGGATGCTAGCAACATCTTTTAAAATAATAATGAAAGAAACCTACTCCACACA
>NW_027397084.1:22335322-22543864 GCF_003265705.2 Callorhinus ursinus
TTGAAGTCTCCGCAAGTACTTTCAAGATTCATATAGATGTCATGTTACCATATTAGGAAATCCAGTTTCCATACATTGATTCCTTTTAGTTTTTATTGCACAGATTCCAAATTCCTGACTAAAAACAGATTTTAACAGTAACATAGAGAATATGAAATTAATTTAGAGGTTCAATGGTCTTCTACTGACTTTTGGGAATAGGCAAAACATAGATCAACTACAAGTCAGTTCTCTAAGTCTCAATAGTTTATTTTCCTAGGAAGTATTTAATTTAATAACGTCTTGCTTATAGTGAAAATAAGCTTTTCTACCTTCTGGATGCTAGCAACATCTTTTAAAATAATAATGAAAGAAACCTACTCCACACACAAAAAAATTCCCACAAAACTGTATTAGAAGTAAGCAAAAATAAATAACATTAAAATTTTAATCTGAAATTTAATTTAACTTAATTTAATTTTTTTAAAGATTTATTTATTTATTTGAGAGAGAGAGAGAGAGCATGAGGGGGGGAGGGTCAGAGGGAGAAGCAGACTCCCCGCTGAGCAGGGAGCCCGATGCGGGGACTCGATCTCGGGACTCCAGGATCATGCCCTGAGCCGAAGGCAGTCGCTTAACCAACTGAGCCACCCAGGCGCCCCTGAAATTTAATTTTAACTTAATTTTAGTTTTCCAAAATAAGAGAATTGATTACTGACTTTGCACATCCTTTTGTCTTCTAAATTTATGATCTTGGCATATCAAGCCTAATGCATATAACAAATAAGCACAAATAAACAAGAGTGAATTGTGTGTAAAAGCTCATGTCTCTTGATGAGTTCTTGTGAAGAGCCTTTCTCATTCTTCTCTGTTTCTTTAACTTTTGTCATTGGGAAAAATAAATCCCAGAACCATTTACTTAATTATCAAGAAAATGCTTAAGTATTTTGTGAGGCATGAGGGAAACAAACAAGAGCAAGACGTGATCTGTACACGTGCACTTAACAGAAATACAATTACCAACAGGGTAACAAAGGCACTGATACAGCCACCGCGCATACCAGAATTTCTAATGCCCTCTTAATGCTTAATGATCTGACCTACAATCTCCACAAATATATTTATATTTGTCAGACCTCATGGCTGTGCTATTGGGAGCCAGAGAACTGTGCAGTCAGTCACCTTTAGGAGCCAAAGAAATCTTCACAGATTAGGAAGGGGTTGGAATATTCTAGGCAGAAGGGATGGGACCTTCAAGAGCACTCCAGTATAAACATACATCACAGTTTCATCAAGAATAAATCTGTGCCCTGAGGCAAAAATGAAGTATCAATCTAGGATTTGAAATATGCTGCAGGATATGTTGAGAATTTTAGGGTTTATCCCATATGGAATTTAGATTCTTGAGTTTTTAAAGAAATGGGAATGATGTGATCAGATTTTTGCTTTAGAAAGATAATACAGACAGTAGTTCATTTGATGGATTAGATAGGAGAAAAATAGAATGATGGAAATTAGTTAGGGGGGGGCCACTGTGGTAGACTATGTGCTGAAGATCCAAACTAAGCCGGAAGGTGAATTTACCCAGAAGGGTGTGTTTTTCAATAGTGTTTACACCACAAACTGAATGGAACTGATGGCCCATTAGATGTCAGAAGTAAGATTAAACAAGGGCTCGAGAATGGTTCTAGCCTGGGTGACATGGAGAATGTAGACTGAAGAACTGTTTTGAGAGTAAGGATGGTTTTTAGTTGCCTGTGTCACATTGAGGGAGCAGTTAAGAAGACTGATCTGATCTTAGGAGAAAAGAGAGTAGGAGATTAGACCATTAGCAACTACAGATGGTGGTTCTGATTCTGAGAGGGACTGAGGCTGTAGGAGCACAGAGCACAGTGAAAAAGGGGACAGCTGACAGAAGTTGAAGGGAAGGGCTGAGGAAAGGAGCCAAGATTCTGGAATTAATTAAATTAATTAAAGAAATATAGATTCTGGGAAAGTGTTGTCATAGAAGTCAAAAAGAAAACAGAGGAAGGCTGGAGGATTAACAACAATGTTAAATTTTGCAGAAAGTCTAAGAAAGATAAAGACTGTGAAAGAGGCCATCAGTTTGGCAACTAGGAAACTATTAATAATATTGACTATAAATTTTTCCATAATATATGTGGATAAGAGCCAGAGTGTGGGGTTAGGGTAAGTGTTGGTGGGTTGCTGTTTATTTTGATTAGTCCTGGTGAAGATTATTTATCAAATATTGTATGCTATCAAACATTATATTTTATTCCATGACCTTTTTTTAATCATCTTAGAGAATTTTATTCATCCAAAGGTATGTACAGCCACATAAAAGAAAGGAGAGGGATAATGGGAAAAGGCCTTTGTAGATTATTTTATCTACTCAATTCAGAAAGAAGGAAATCAGAATCAAGAATTTAAGTGTCTTGCCCGATATGTGCACACAGTCAGTCGCAAAACGGAGTCTGCGATTGGTCTCCCGATTCCTGGTCTGGTATTTTATCCATTACTCAGTGAACAGAAAGATAGAGGTCATTTCTATGCAGAGAAAAACAAATGAGCTGTGTCATTGAAGAAATGTTCTGCATGGTTTGCTCCCATCTGTCTTAAAGCTCAATCTGGACTCCCAGGAATTGAAACTGCTGAACTGCATTTAGATAGACCATGTGACAGGGCATGGAAAATATCTTATTTGGAGGGTTTGGTTATTCCCATATATGGAATATGGGAGATACAAAATATTCAGGACAAAATTAAGACCCTAGAGCTATGGAATTTTTGAGGACTGACTTTGATTTCCTGTTGTGTAAGATTCTAGAACTTTATGTCTTCTTGTTAGACCTGCTGTATTTTATGCATGTTAAAATGCTGTTGGAGTAAAATAATAAATGTTGCTTTCAGAGGGAAAAATGATAAAGCATACAGAGCACTAAGATGGAAGTCGGGTAACCTGGATTTTACCCTTTGTGCCTCTGGGTACTTCATGCTTTCTGAGTCTCAGTTTCCTTATTGGGTCAGGTCAGGATTTGAAACTGGAGGTCTTTTGAAGTCCCTTGAAGAGTTGTTTGGTCAAGCCCAGACAATTTTTGGAGTTTTAATGTCCTCAACCAGAAATGCTTTTTTTAGGATACCTTAAGTCCTCTTGGTATCCCATATATGGGAATGATGTACATGACCTTGGTAAGTATTTGGCTTTGTGACCCCTGATATCTACTTCTCTTTCAGTTTGGCCGTTCAGTGATTCTACAATAGAAGGATTCAGAGTTAGCAGCTTTGTGGAGCCAAGTTTTCAAAGTATGACTTTACCAAGTTGAAACTGTCAAAACAAATGCACTGAAACTATATCTATGCAACAACAACAAAAAAACAAATATAAACCTAGAACTGTTTCCCTGGCTTCTTATTTGTTGCCCATAAGGATATACTTGCAAACTCCTGGAAGAAAAACTAACCTTTAGGTTAAAGAAATATATATAATTGAATGTAATTAAGGTAATTCAAAGATTATCAGAGGAATTGCACCAAGAGGTGATCAATAGGATATTCTTTCTTGGTTGATTGTGTTTAAACAGCCTTTCCAAATTACTTTCAGTACTATTCTGTAAACTAAGGAGAAAAAGCAAAAGTGGTATACATGGAAATCTGTGGTGGTACATTGTAATTTAACTGCAGAGTTACTGCAATTCTGGATTTTTTTTCCACTGGGACATTCTCAATTTAATTTTAAAGGGCTCATAAGAGTCGTCTTATATATGGAACATTGGGGTTTTATATTCTATAGAGACATTCCTTGAAAATCCAAATGTCACATGAAAAACTAGAAAATTGGTGCTAGGAATTATCTGTGCAAATTTCCTTAAGTGAACTGCATCCAGCCAGCTGCCAACGGGCCTTTCTGGGTGACAAAATGGTTTTCTTCCCAGTCAAGATGACAAAAAACAATTCTCCAGAGTCCAACTGAACTCCTTCACCAAAGAGGACTGTTGAACTTTTAATAGTTTTTGAAAATGAAATAACCAGGCATTTATTTGTCAGAAGCTTAATATAAATATATTTCATTTGATTTTATCTGGGCATTTTTATTGAATCTTACTTGATTTGATTTTTCTGACTCTTCTATGAGAATGGCTTTTTGCTTGTAAGTTTCACTCAAATTGACATTTTGATGTTTTAACACATTAATGAAATTCCTAGAAGATAGGCTGTGTTCTTTGAAAAATAAAATATTGACCGAGAACACTAAAGGGACATTTTAAAGTACATTTTTATTTCCTTTGCAGCTTGATAACATGTTTGCTGCTGTCTGGTAGTTCCCTAAGCCATACTTCCCGCTACTTGTCCAGATGGTATTTGACCGTGTTGCAGTACACCTTTCTCTGTCTATGTTTATGTATGCAGATTGAGTTCTTGGCAGTCTGTGGATGCCACCAAACCTTCATCTCCCAGTCTAGCAGTGTGGAACCAAAAAAAAAAGTACTTTCTGAAACCATGAAGGGATTTCTTCTGCAACCCCTGAATCTTCCAGAGCGCACAAAGAGTCCAATTAGCTACACAAAATTCTTTATTTTATATATATATATATAAATCCCACAAATGCATACACATAAACACTTTCAGAGCACTATGCGCAAGGCACTCTTTTAATTATATATATAATTCATTTCATTTGTTCTAGATAGCATCCCTATGATATTGGGTCTATTATTAGACCTGTTTTACAGATGAGGAAATTGAGGCACAGAGTCGCAAGGCCAAAAAAAGAGACAGAGCCAGGGTTCAACAAAATAGCTGGCTCTCAGGGTTGCTAAACCTAACCAATAAACAGTGCTGAACAGCCGTGACTTAAGTGGGCAAAATGCTATGTAGGAGTGTAGTTCTCAGTCAGAAAGTATAATTATCAGAAGTTCGTACTCAAGCCAGAATTCTGCAATGTACAATTTTTTTTTCCATTAAGAAGAAATACGTAAGTTCTTTCCCTTTTCACTAGTGGGTAACAAATTAAGCTAAGCCACTCTGAAATAGGCAAGAAATTTAGAGAATGTAAGGATAGGATAATCCAAACTTGAACTAGTAAGTAAATCGAGGATTTTTTTTTTTTTGCATTGCAAAACAAAACAAAACATTAACAGTATTAACAGTGTCGTATTAGTCCGCCCACAGGAGTTCTTGTCCCTCTGCCTGGTTGCCCTGCTCTGAGCCCTGCTCTCGGATGGCAGAGCTGCCATGAAAACTCTTCTTGTTAGCTTTGTTGGTGTCACTGATGCTAAATCTAGACGTCAGTACCCAGAAGAGAACCTTTGAATAAGTAATCAGGAAAATATGAGGTCCCTTTGGAAAGTGTAATCCTGAGCTTAAAATCCTTTCTAAATGTTCAAGTTGTCATAAAAAGTATTATCTAAGTATCAAAAACCTTCTGTTCTTAATTGTAAGGCATTGTTTATCCTTCTATTTTTAGTAACCTTATTTATACTAAGAAAATGATACCCCATGTCATCTCTCATCCAGGTAACCAGAGATTGGGAGTGTCCTATCTAGTGTTGGAGAGCATGATGGAATTGTGGATAAAAGGCCAGAGCAGGAAGATTCCAAATGACAGTATGCAGCAGACCCTGGAAGGATTTCTCTGGCTCTTATAGATCTATAGCCTGAATTTTCTATGGGGTTTTTGTGCTCTAGAGCAGGCAGCTAAGGGCACTGAGCCAGGCTGGGGTCATGAAGAACCCCTGAGAATCTCTTTCCCATGCTAACTACTTACAGAATCAGAGCCAAAGTTTCAGTTATTGTTGTGTGGTTGTTGCAATTACTGTTGCTATTATGGTGGCACTTTTCAGAACAGTTAACATCAGTGCTGTGCTGAGGGAAGCATAGTCAGATAATGGCTTTTCTCCTTGCTTTATTGATTCTCCGTTTACAAATACACATTTTTTCGCTATATTCTTACAGTATGGAACCATTTCTAGAAGCCAAAAATCTATTGTGCTAAGTTATAAACTGGTAAAACACTGTTCTCAGCCCTGGGAATACAAAGATGAATAAGAAACTGCCTTTGCCTTAGAGTTTACAATCTAGTAGCAAAAGAATGTTCGAAATATAAGGCAATTGTTATTTGAAAATAAGGCTGTATTTTATTCCATTGGTTCACTTGTCTGTCTCTATGATTAAATAGTGAAATATTGGAAAATGGGGCCAGTGTCCTATTCTTCTTTATATGTACAGGACCTAGCACATTTACAAGCCTTTCCAAAACTGAATCAGGTGGACATCTAAGTTCTTATGTTCAATTAAATGTACAGTAAATTAATATTTAAAATTTTAGTAAATTATTAATCACATACAATCGTGTGACCTCACACAAGTTTCTGGCTCTCTAAACTTCTCGAAACGTCCATCATAAGAGATCAATATACCATCATAAGACAGAGAATGAAATTAATCCCCTAAAAGAAGTAAGCTTTTATTCGTGTATAATATCTGCAGTGCTACACAGAATCTACATACCATCATGCCTCTTTCCTCTAGAAATTTGCATTTTTAAGATGGAATTATGACACACAGCCAGCAAACATACAATATAGTTGATGACTCAGTTACTGTGGACCTAGAAGAAAGAATTAGAAAATATGGACACATAAATATGGAAATGATCCACATGGATGAAATTCACATGCAACTGACTCTAGCTATTAAAGGATTGTGAATTGTAGAGTTATCTTTTATTCTTACCAGTTTACTTGTTGTTTTTGGCCATTGTTCAGCTTACCCTTCTAGCAGGTGGGCAGGAAAGAAGGAAGTAAAACTTGAAAGACAATTCCATAATTTTCAACAACTCAGTTATAAAGAGAAGTAGTAGCAGAAGATGCTAAAACTAATGATTTAAATGAAACTTTTTAATTATAGGTAGCTTTCCTTGATGCATAAGTATTCTCGTTTTCAGTTAATCATAAATCTATAGGTAACTTTTATTCTAGGTGTTAATCTACAGTTTGAGACAGTACATTACTCTCTAGCACTGCTACTTGCTTTGAGATCATTCATAGACCTCAGGGTTATGGTAGAAGGAAGAAAAAAATCTTAGTTATTCAGAAAAGCAACGAAAATCTTCTTTAGGGAAAAAACAAGAAGGAGTTAATGATTTTTCTGAACCATGGCCAAGCAACGAGTAAGTCAAATGCATTGTTTCAGCAAGTTACTACAGGTCTATTATATGTTCTGTTTTTTTTATCATAAAGAAACTTAACTCCATTAGGGTTTGATTTAAATTATTTCTATTTGAGTTTTATGAATGATACTTTGATGCAAAAACATAAACCATAACATAATTATACTTCAATGCATACCTTATGCTCCATTTCAAGATGTCAAGATGAGTACAAACCAAATTATACAAAAAGAGCCACTGAAAACACAAAAGCTTAAAATTTTAACCTATGATATTAGAATATGATCTACAATGCTGACACTTATATTAGAGAGCTTAAAGTTTAGAACATAAATGTTTTAAAAGATTGTATCCTTCAAATAAATATATTTTGTACTTTCTAATATGTATCATTAATGTTCAAACTCATAATTTTTATACACATTTTGGATTACTGAGATTTTAGTTACAGACATAGTTTAAAACATACACTGACATATGCCTAAACCAAATTATTTTTATTTGCAGTAAAACAATGGATCATATTATCTTAATTACTTTTACAATATAAAATCATATTTAATTTCAGGGATGAGAAAGAAATGAGATATCTATATTTGGATATTACTAATTTATAGACATGTGGATTATATTATCACTATATACCAAAATTGATGACTGTTATAAACATAATGGGCTTGATTAAATTAAATAGTATTCCTTAATAACTTAAATAGATGTATATACACATATGGAGGTGTATATAAATAGATACGTACATACATATATCTAATCAATGCTTTCAGGTTGTTTTTCTACAATTTTATTGTTTAATGAAGTGAAAAAACATGAACAGTACCTACATGGGCATATTTAGCTTATCTACTCATGAACATACTGTATTTTTATAAATCAATTTAATCTTGTTATTACTCCTTATAATAACGAAATAATTGCTTATGAAACAATTGGTCATTTGAAAACAATTTTCTAATCTTAAAATTTTGTTCCATTATTTAAAACATTTTAATATTAACTATTTTTAAAAGAAAGTTGTTTCTAGTTATAAAAGCTATAACAACTTGCAATTCATCAATGAATAAAGAAGATAAAAAGCCATGCTCTCATGTCATACGCCCAATGATAAAATTGTGGTGTGGTACTGGAGAGATGATGAGTAACGTGAGGACTGAGGTCTGAGGAATTGGAAAGCAAGAAGTTCAGGATGACTTTGCAGAGTATTTCACTGAGGGAGAGCAGGAAGCAGGTTGAAGTGCAGGAGATCTGTGTGGGAGGTGAAGGAGACTGTGAGGTTCCACTCTCACTGTGTATCCGATTTTTTGTAAAACACAGGGCTCCCACACAGAGATTGTATTCACATGGTCTGTGGTGAGTCCTAGGTGGGCATTACTTAAAAGCCCCTCAGGTATTTTTTAATGTGCATCAGGGTTAAGAAAAATTATTCATGGTTTTCAAACTTTGGACAGTATCAAGCTGGTTAAAACCAGCTAAAGCCAAAAACAGATTACTGGACCCCGCCCCAGAGTTTCTGATTCAGTCAGGCTGGGGCTGGACCAAGATTTTGCCTTTCTGATATTATCTCAGGTTGTGATGATGCCATTGATCTGGGGACCCCACTCTGAGAACCACTACTCACTATCCTGTGAAAAATTTGGTTTTAAGATATAAGAGAGTGCTGTTTAGTAATTAGAAAATGTACTTTCTCAAATCCTCCATGAAAGAAGTTGGTATCATAAATGGATATATAAACATACACACTTGAAAATAAAACAAAGTTTATAGAAATATTTTTGTGTTAGAAAATAGTTAAGAGGGGCGCCTGGGTGGCTCAGTTGGTTAAGCGACTGCCTTCGGCTCAGGTCATGATCCTGGAGTCCCTGGATCGAGTCCCGCATCGGGCTCCCTGCTCAGCGGGGAGTCTGCTCCTCCCTCTGACCCTCCCCCCTCTCGTGTTCTCTCTCTCATTCTCTCTCTCTCTCTCTCTCAAATAAATAAAATCTTTAAAAAAAAAAAAAGAAAAGAAAATAGTTAAGAAAGAGTAGGATATGCAAAAGTGTCTCATGGGACTTGAGAAGGAACTATTAATGGTGCTGTGTATCAGAGGGATATAAATCACAGGTGGAAAGGAGCAAAGACATCCCCCCAACTTCCCCCAGACAGAGTGGTTTTGAGCATTTCATTTTTGAACATTCCTTTTCTATTTTCCCTTTTTGAGCACTGCAAGCCTACAAATTATCTTCTGTCAGGTTCTTACTCCCTATTCATAGCTAAGCATTCACACTCAAAAATTACATTTGCCCTTTTATCTTGACTGGACTTTATCCATGCTGGGGATATCCTTTGGCAAAGGTAATACTTGATGGTATTTTAACTTACCAAGAAGACCAAGGAAGTCAAGGATGTGGAGTTCTGTGGTTTTTGAAAACCCAGGGAAAAAGGACCAAAATACTGTGGTGAGTGAAAGGAAATTATTCCTCTTACCATAACAATGTGAGTTAAGTCTTGGGCATATGTGGAATGAGAAAATAAAAGAAAATATTGAATTTGAGGTCATGAAGCTTTGAAAGGGCCATCCATATTAGATATTAAAAATATACCCAGGGTGATGCTAATTAGAAGAAAAACAGGTTCTGTAAGAACATTGAGAAGTAGACTCAATACTGGGGGATGGTAATGAAAATGGGTAGATGTGGACATAACCAGATGACAAGAACATTCAAGGCTTTAAAAGGCAGCTACTAGGCAATCTGACTAGTGTATCTGTCTTGCAGAGACAACAGGAAGAGAGAAGAGACTGTTGGACTGCCATTTTAACAAGACATATGGAAGGATGGTCAACTCTTAGAGATGGGTTTATAGGAATGTGGTATGGGAAAATCCAGGTTTGGGTTCAGAGTAGGTTTGTTTATGGAAAATTCAGAGATCAATTTATCAGGCCAGCTGCAAGGTCTCCTATTTCTATCATATTGATAGAGTCTAATTTGGGCTTCTGCTAGGAAGTTCAGTATTTGAATGAGGAGAATGAAGTGATAAAAATGTAGAGATCACACAAGGTCAATACTACTTATGAAAATGACCAACACTGATACAGATACTCAAGAGAAATTTCAAAAAATTGTGATAGATTATAGCACTGACCATGTCACTCCTAAGTCAGTATCGTTAGTTTCTCGTTTCAAGTAAAAAATAAAGATTAAAGAAGTAAATCTTCCTGTCTCCACTCTCATATTATTCATCTCCTCCCTTATTCGCCATTCTGTATCAAGCTATCTGGGACTCATTTTAATTATTAAAAATTCACCTTGACTTTTCCTGCCTAATGGTCTTTGTTCTCTCTACCTTTAATACTATCCACTTCACCTCTCTCTGGGATTCTCTTTAGCTAGGGTCACTGGTTATGAGCTCCATGACCATCTCCTTTATACACTTATCATACCTGAGATTATTTGCTCAGCAGTTGAGTCTGTCTTACTGCTCTTACATTACATGTGATAAAAAATGTTAGTTGAACGAATGAATAATCAAGTTCTAGAATCAAATTCTAGAATTAAGGTTATTAAATAAAATGTAGAATGTAGATAGTTGAATTTCAGACAAGCCTCACATGAAAAATAGGTTTACCCTGGTTTCTAACCTGGATACTAGAGGTTACCCTGTCACCATGCCTTTCATGAAATGTTATTCAGTGGAGGCTTAAGACATTAGACTGATCTGATTTGTAGAGAAAAAGAACTAGAGATTGCATAAGCCCATATTAGGGGCAAATTCTTAAAACCTACTTTTTTTTTTTTTCCAAATTTCTGTCTTCAAACAGATGAATGCTTCAGTTTTGGTGAAAGGTTTTGAGTGAAAGATTTGTAATCTGCATAAGACAGCAACCATTCCTCTCCCCCTCAAAAGTATTTTATTAAAATTATTTTCTCTGAATTTTGCATTTTGGGTAGAGAATGCTGTGACTTTAAATAGTTTATCAATATTTTACAGTGAACATTAAGAAGCCTTATTACTTGCAGATATATTATGGTTCTGTGTAAATACTGGTAAGATAAATTTAATACTGACCCTAAGGTGAAGACCACTGGATGGATAATTAACAGGGGGGCTGGGCGGGGGTCCCCAAAACAAAACTAGGATGCTTTGTAGAGGGCATTTGTATGACTAGGGGAGAATAAAGATTGAATTATGTGAAAATAAAAGACTGGATATCAAATAAATAATTTTAGTTGCTTAATTAATATTAGAACCTTTGGATTTAGCTACATTCCTTAGGGGAGTAGGCAAATTTTTAGAAATTACTATTAATGTAGTAATTTTTCTCAGTATTTTTAATAGTAAATGTAATTTTTATAGCATTACTATTAACGTAGTCCCAACATCTAGAGGCACTCATTACTAATAGTTGTTATATTTTCTGTCAGTCTATCTCCTTCATTTTAAAACATTCTTAAGTTATTCATGTTAGCAATTTAATACACCCCATACCTTTCAATAAGAATATTTTTCCTTAGGGGCTCCTGGGTGGTGCAGTTGGTTAAGCATCCGTTGTTTGATTTTGGCTCAGGTCATGATCTCAGGGTCATGAGATTAAGTGCCATGTCAGGCTCCATGCTCAGCACAGTCTGCTTGAGATCCTCTCTCTCCTCTCCCTCTGTCCCTGCTCCCACTCATATGTGCTCTCTCTGTCTCAAATAAATAAATCTTTAAAAAAAAAAGGAATATTTTTCCTTAATACAATATACTAAGCACTTTCCTATATAACAGGAAATATTACACATGATTATGATATACTCTAGTCTGTGAACAAACCATGATTTTCTTAGTATTTTAAAAGATGTTGGTCATTTTTTAACATTTCAGTATAACAGGTGACAGTGAGTATCTTCGTGCTTAAATCTTTATGTGCACCTCAGATTATTATTTCTCATAGTTGGAATTACTGTATAAAGACTGATTAATACTCTTATAGGAGTTATATCAAATAATTTTCTCTTCAGGAGGAGCCAATTCCCCACAACCTTCAAAGCATGGAGTATTTTCTAATATGTTATTTAGTAGTGAAAAAATTGTATCAATATTGTTTTGCATTTATTTCATTAAGTGATGTAGCACATTTTTCACATGTTTAAAAGTCATGTCTTTATTTCTCAATGAACTTTTTGTTATTTGTTTATAAATCTCCATTTGAAATGTAAGTGCACTGTTCCTTAATAATAAGTGTTCAGCTCCTTAAGGCTGGCATCAGGATTTGAATTCAGGTATTGAGGCTCGTAAAATACAAGTTCTTGCCACTTTCCCCATATGCAATATGGATGTTACTGTCAGGCACTAGATAGAAGGCAGGAGTGGGGAGGACAGTGGAGATCCGTGCTGGGAAACTAAGGCCAGGGAAGCTGAGGGCCCTGAAATAGGAGGATTCAAACAGAGATTGTCTCTTCTCCCTTGATGATCTAGTAGTAATCTCAGTGGTCAGAAATCAGCTCTGCTTCCCATAAAGACTCTTTCAAGCTAATGCTAAGAAATGTCAAACTGGAAGTCTCCAACAGTAAATATTTATTGAATGCTTCCTCTGAGCCAAGCACTGCTTTAGGGGTTAATGATACAATGGTTCACAAGGTACACAAAAAATAATGGGAGTCCATATGTTAGTGGGTGAGAGTCTACAATAAACACATTCATCAGTTACTTATGTAATCTGCCTGGTGGATGGAGAAAAATAAAAAAGGAATAGCGTTGCTGGGAAGAATGGAATAAGGTTCTAATAGAGTGTTCAGTAGGGCCTCAGTAAGAAAGTGAAATGTGAGCAAGGATCAGAAGGGAAAAAGGAGTGAACCATGCTGCCATTTTGGGGTAAACAGTTCCCAGCAGAAGAAATAGTAAATGAAAAGATATAAAACCAGAGCATTGCTGGCAAGCTAGAGGAAGCATGGCAGACCACTTTGGCTTGTACAAACTGAGTAAGGGAGGGAGTAGTACAGACGAAGTCTGAGTTGTAAGGAGAGATCCAGAGCTCGTATCATCACACAGACCATTGTGAGAACTCTGGTTGTTTCTCTGAGTGAGATGAAGAATCATCAGAGGATTTTGTGTAGAGGAGTGACATTTTTCTGGCAGATATTTTAAATGGATTACCTTGGCCGCTAGGCTGAGAAACAGTTGGGAGGACAACATTGGAAGCTGGGAGACCATTTAGTTAAGAGGGTATCCCTGTAACCCAGGAGAGAAAATGACTTTGCCTGTGCCGAATGAGGGGGGTAATTATGGTGGTAGGGAGAAGGTGGTGGAGATGGTGACAGATTATTAGAGTCTGGCTGTTTTGAGGCAAGAACCAACAGGATGTCATGAATGCTTAGGCATGGAATTGAAGGTAAGAAGGAAATCAACAGGGCTGATCTTAAGGTTTTCGGCCTGCACAACTGAGAGTTGCTCAGTTATTTACTGAGACAAAGAAGACCATGGGAGAAGCAGGTTTTGCAAGGAGAGCACTAGTTTGGTTTGGTTCCTAATAAACCTGAAATATGTAGTTCACATTCAAATAAAGGCATCATATATGCAACTCTGGAGCTCAAGAGAGGTCCAAGTTGTGATAAAAATATGAAGGTTGTCCATGGATATTTCAAATTAATAAAATTGCATTATCTTACCAAGAACGTGGTTGTAGATAGAGAAGAGATCTGAGGACTATGACGCAAAGAGGTCTGGTTACTCCAACATTAACCTTTGGACACATAAAAAGGACACAGCAGAGACTGAGATGGACTGATCAGTAAGACAGAAAACTAAAGAGTGCGGTGTCCTGTACTCCAGGTCAAGAAAGGGGAATGGCATGAGCAAATGTTTCAAATAATGCTATCAGGCAAATAAATGAGGACAGATCACTGACTGATGACTTAGCAGCATGGTGGTCATTGATGCCCTTCCTGAGAGTTCTTCCCTTCTGTGCAGTTTTAAAGGGAAGAAATCTGCATGACATAAATGGATTAGGTTTAAGGGTGAATGGGAAAGGGAGTGATTGGAAGCAATCCGTAAAGATACCTCTTCCTAGGAACTTTGTTGGAAAGTGGAGTAGACAAATGAATTGGATATTGGCAAGGTATGTGCGATCAGGTAGGAGCTTTGTTTTGATTTGTTTTTAAGGTGGGAGAAAGTTTAACATGCTTTATTATGCTGGTGATAATTATACTGAAGAGAGGAGAAGTTTGATGACATAAGGAGCCAAGAGGATAAAAGCTTGCCCTTAAGTAGGTGAGAGAGGGGTTGTTTCTGGTGCACAGTTGGAGAACCTTTCTTCAGGTAGGAGCATGGAGGGAGAGGAAGGAAACCAGAGTCTACAGTACAGATGCAGGTAGATAGTATATATGCAGGGGAGAACGCTTGGAGACATTTTTCTGCTTGTTTTATTTTGTAACTATAAACTCAGATGTGAGTGGGGATGGGTGGTGTTGAAGGTCAAGAAAGAAAGGAGCTATGGTTTAGTTGACCAGGAAAGTGAATTTTCTTTCCTTAACTCCGAGTTTTAAAAAAAAATCCATAGTACTAAATGCAATTTACATAATGTTTACATATCAGATCGTAGGTTAATGAATAACAGACATTAAGCCATCCCTTGTAGTTCACTGTACTTTAAGCTATCAGTAGTCTTTCAGTTTCATTATCTCACCTACTTGTTTATAACCAACTCTCTTTGCTTTTGTTCAACTTCCTGTATTAACTGCTTGTAAAAGATTGTAGCTTGTAAAGGAAGATGTTCAGTTAGCATTTTCAAGTGAACAAAAATATTCATCAACACAGGCGAAACCATAGGAGATTAATGCCAATTATAGGCATGCGTTTTATTATTGTCCTTCACTTTACTGTGCTTTGCAACATTGTGTGTTTTACAAATTGAAGTTTTGTGGCAACCCTGCATTGAGCAAATCTATCAGTGTCATTTTTCTAACAAGATTCACTCACTTTGTGTGTCTGTGTCACATTCTGCTAATTCAATATTTCAAAAGTTTTCATTAGTATGATATTTGTTGTGGTGACCTGTGATTAGTGATCTTTGATGTTACCATTGTAATGTTTTGGGGCATCATGAACTGCACCCGTATGAGATGGCGAACTTAATAAGTGTCCTGTGTGTTCAGACTGTTCCACTGTCTTGCAGTTCCTTGTCTCTCTCCCTCTCTTCCAGCCTCCCTATTTCCTGACACAAACCAGTATTGCAATTAGGCCAAAAACCTACAGAGGCCTCTAAGTGTTCCAGTCAAAGGAAGAGTACAGGTCTCTCACTTTAAATCAAAAGCTGGAAATGACTAAGCTTAGTGAGGAAGGTATGTCAAAGGCTGAGATAGGCTGAAAGCTAAGCCTCTTGCACCAAACACTCGCCAAGTTGTGAAGGCAAAGGAAAAATTCTCGAAGGAAACAAAAAATGTTACTTCCGTGAACCCAAGAATAATAAGAAAGTGAAATTGTCTTGTTGCTGATAGGGAGAAAGTTTGAGTGGTCTGGACAGAAGATCAAAGCAGCCACAACATTCCCGTAAGGCAAAGCCTAATCCAGATCAAGGCCCTAACTCTCTTCAATTCTATGAAGTCTGAGAGAGCTGAGGAAGAGTCAGAAGAAAAATTTGAAGACAGGGGAGGTCGGTTCATGAGGTTTAAGGAAAGAAGTTGTCTCCGTAACATCAAAGTGCAAGGTGAAGCAGCAGGTGCTGATGTAGAAGCTGCAGCAAGTTATCCAGATCTAGCTGAGATAATAAACAGGTGGCTACTCTAAACAACGTATTTTCAGTGTAGACAAAACAGCCTTCTACTGAAAGAAGATGCCATCTAGGACTTCCATAGCTAGAGAAGAGAAGTCAGTGTTTGACTTTAAAGCTTCAAAGGACGAGCTGACTCTCTCAGGGGCTAATGTAGCTGGAGACTTTAAGTGAAAGCCTGTGTTCTTTTGCCATTCTGAAAATTGTAGGGCCCTTACGAGTTATGCTAAACCTACTCTGCCTCTGCTCTATGAATGAATAACAACACCTGAATGACAGCACATCTGTTCATAATGTGGTTTACTGAATATTTTAAGCCCACTGTTGAGAACTACCGCTCAGGAAAAAAAAAGCTTCCTTTCAAAACATGCACATTGACAATGCACCTGCTCCCCCAAGAGCTCTGATGGAGATGTTCAATGAAATTAATGTCTTCATGTCTGTTAACACAATATGCATTCTACAGCCCATGGATCAAGGAGTGATTTTCTTTCAAGTCTTATTTTTTAAGGTATATATTTTGTAACGCTGTATATGCCACTGATAGTGATTCCTCTGATGGATCTGGGCAAAATGACTTGAAAATCTTTTGGGAAGGATTTACCATTCTAGATGCCATTGAGAACATGTGTGATTCATGAGAAAAGTTTCAGATATCAACGTGAACAAGAGTTTGGAAGAAGTTGATTTCAACCCTTATGGATGATGTGGAGGAGTTCAAGACTTCCGTGGAGGAAATAACTACAGATGTGGTGGAAACAGCAAGAGACCTAGAATTAGAAGTGGAGGCTGAAGATGGGACTGAATTGCTGTAATCTCTTGATCAAACTTGAACAGATGAGGAGTTGCTTCTAATGGATGCACAAAGAAAGTAGTTTCTTGAGATGGAATCTACTCCTGGGTAAAGATGCTGTGAAGATTGCTGAGGTGACAATGAAGGATTTAGAATATTGCATAAACTTAGCTGATAAAGCAGTGGCAGATTTAGATGATTGACTCTAATTTCGAAAGAAGTTTTATGGGTAAAATGCTATCAAATAGCATTGCGTGCTTCAGAGAAGTATTTGTGAAAATAAGAGTTAATTGATGTGGTTAACTTCAATGATGTCTTATTTTAAGAAGCTGTCACAACCACCTCAACCTTCAGCAACCACCACACTGATCAGTCAGCAGCCATCAACATTGAGGCAAGACCCTCGACCAGCAAAAAGATTATGACTTACTGAAACTCATATTGATGGTTAGCATTTTTTAGCAGTAAATACTTTTTAAATTAAGAACTTTCTTTTTTCAGTGCTATTGCATCCTTAATAGACTACAGTTTAGTATAAACCTAACTTTTCATTTGGCTTGCTTTATTGCAGTATTTGCTTTATTTCAGTGGTCTGGAACCTAACCCGCAATATCTGTGAGGTATGCCTGTATTCGAATGTAGTAGATCTACCCAAAGCATTCTGGCTTCTGTCTTCTGTCAGTTACTGTGCACCTGATTAGGCCAATATAATGTTTTCTGCATGAATTGTTTTCTGTTAATCAATAAAGAATTCCTTTCAAAACAAATCTCGGTATGTTTAAGTGAGTGAAGGTCTGTGCCATTTATAATCAGACATGGTGTTATGTGTTTGGGCAAGCTTTTCAAAGGGCTCTGGTTATACTAATCCTTAAAGTGATAAATAGAAAACAGGGACGCCTGGGTGGCTCAGTCAGTTAAGTGTCTACCTTTGGCTCAGGTAATGATCCCAGAGTCCTGGGATCGAGTCCCACATCGGGCTCCTTGCTAAGCGGGGAGCCTGCTTCTCCCTCTGCCACAGCTCCCCCTGCTGTGGGCTCGCTCGTGTGCGCGCGCGCGCTCTCTCTCTATTTCTCTGACAAATAAAATCTTAAAAAAATAAAGTGATAGAAATCAAATAACAACAAACAAAATAGTTAAGTAAAACACCTTTTAGAAAAGCTTAACTTGTATCATTAACTTCAGATGGGGACAGCAGAAGGGTGGTTTTAGAATTTGATACAGTGTTTCTAAAAACATCCCAAGTTGGCTAGTGAGAGTGAATCATAAATTTCATGGGAACCATGGCATTATATGGGCCACAATGTCAGTGTTAATTTTAAATGTACTTTCATTTTAAAAATATGTGTCCAATAGTTGCAGTTATTTTTTCACATATTATATTGTTAGTAAGACATAATATTTACTTGTATCGATATGTTTTGAAAAACTAGCTTCAATCTTTCAAAAGAACATCAGTAATTTTTTATAGAATTTAAATTGGGACACAACCTTTTCTTTCATTTCTATTCTTATAAAACTATTGCGTTTGTGGGAACTGAAACATAGAGGGGAAGTTGGAGGCCAAGTAAATCCTTCCCATGATCCAACCCTTGCTGCTACTTGTTGTGCAAGTGATGATCTGCATTTTAGCTGAGGGAATTAAGAAGTTGATCTGGGTTATTACCCCACCCCCTGCAAAAAAAAGAAATATTTTTGTTTTCTAGGAAATACTGTTTTTATCCACACCATACAGATTATGAAACTGAGGCAGAAGAGACCAACTGACCTCCCCAAGGTTACACAGCTAGCAGGTGGTGGTGCTGATACTTGAACACAAGCAGTCTGGTTTTCTTTACCATTAGGGTCATAGTGGCTTTTCCATCCAGATATGTGAACAGGTAATCTAATATCAAACTGGCTTACTGAGGGAGCATGTTGAATTCACGTCGTTGACTCCTTAGAGCCTAAAAATGTTTGCTTCTGATGAAATGTTCTTTTACATATTCTTTTCTATCTTCCTATTTTACATTCTTTTCCTTATAAACTTTTAGCTAAGTGTGAAAGTTATCTCATCATCACTCAGAAATGATTATGTTCCATTAGTAAGAAGGGGAACATGAGAAATTTCATAAAAATTTTGAACCCAAATTCCTTTGTTAAAAGTTCAATTAAAAAACTGAACACACATGTATCTTATATGAAGAATTTAGCCTAGAAGTGAAGAAAGCTATACAACAACACTTTCTCTGAAATAAGAGTTGTAAGACTCAATGATGTCTTACACAGAGTACTATAGCCTTGCAACTGACTTTTGGAGAAATCCTGGAAAATCAGTTGCTTGTGTGTTATTTTTTCAGTCTTACCATAAATCATTGCTAATGAGAAGCTTCTTCATGATGTAAAGTAGTTTGAATTCAGCATACATTGTAGATTTTCCAACTCCTAATTAAACATACTGTTTCTATAGTATATCACAACTTAAATGTCTGAAGGAAGAGTCGAGCCTTTCCAATAACAGGTGATATACATTTAAAAATAAATCTGACAGTTTTCCTACTTTCTCTGCGATTTCTCTCTGACAGAGGAGAAAGAAAAATAAAAACAGTCTCTATGCCCTTCATTCTCAGAAATAAGGTTTTCTTTGAAAAATGAGTTGGTACAGTTGAAAGAGAACAGAGAAAAAGGGTAGTTATGGTTTAATGGGTATAGATTTTTTGGGATCAGAGATGAAATGTTCCAGAGTTGTTTCACAACAGTGTGAATATATTCAATACTACTCAACTGTACACTTGAAAACAGTTAAGAAGGTAAATGTTATGTGTGTCTTCACTACAATAAAAAAGTATTTAAAAAAATCCATATGTATCCTTCCATCCTTCCACAGGATTTTTGTGCATCACATCCATATATGTCACTTATATATTTATCTTACATCATGTATCTGTGTCCATATATCTGTCTATATGTATTTAGAAGTGAATTTAGAACATACCTATTAATATAATAATATAATATAATATAAACATATCTAGTTCCTGTTTTTTCCCCGGAGAGGTCTTATCATTTATTTTGTGCTGCAGCTGGCCTTTTGCACTTCATAATATAACACAGCTTTCCTTCTGTGGCTTTTTTTTTATAGTTTGTAATAAAGGTGATGTTGATGATAATGTTACAGTTATTGACAGCACGGCATTTGTCAGTCGCTGTTTGCCATTCTTCTGTTGATGGCCATTTTTATTGTAAAAAGTGCTACAGTCAATGACTCTGTACAAATTTTCTTACAGATGCATTCCTGTATTTGGAATTCTCAATCACAGATATATATATTTTTGTTTTTCTGTTTTTTATTTTTAATTAGTCCTGCAAATCAACTTTCATAAAACTTGAGAATATCTTTTCTGGTATTGCCTTGCCAACACAGGATATTATCAATTTAAATAATTTATCTAAAAATGAACAATATTTGCTAATGTAATTTTAATGATCATATTATTGTTTTAATTTACCTTTCTTTGATTACTAGTGAGATGAGAACTTTTTCCTATGTTTATTAGTGATTTGTATTTTTCCTGGATACCTCTTGTTCATATCTCTAGACAACTTCTCCTTCTTTATTATGATTATTTATGTTTTCTTATTGATTTACAAGAACCTTTCTGTGACTTGTTAAGGAAGAATCTCACTGTAGAAAGTGTTATAATTTTTATATAATCAGATAAGTTAATAGAGCTCAGGCCATGGTGCCTTGTGAAATGAATGTTGTCTTAGTGGCCCTCGAGCATTCCTTTCTTTGGTTGTAAAACTGTTCTCCTTCTTCACTCTTCCTTTCTCATAGAGCATTTTATTATTTATCCTTGGGCTTTCTGTCTTTTATTTATTGATTTTTTCTTATGTAGGTTTTCCAGACTCTCCAAAAGTATTCATTTGATTTCTTTTGTAATTTTTTGACTCTCTAATCCTTTTAAAACTAACATTTAAATTTTATTTAATACTCTTTGAAGATAATTTGATTTTCATATACTCTAATGTTTCACTCTATGTTCTTAGTCCCAAAGTCCACTTGTTTTCCCTAGTGGATTGTTGAATTTGCCGTTATTGGGTTGTTGTGTCTTATGGACAGAATATATCTGTCAAAAAAGCAGCAGGCTCAGAGTCATCTTATAGCTTCCGTAAGTCACTACCTTGTTAAGGCTGCATGTACTAGTGATGGTTCACACAAGATTCGGGTAGGCATGACAAGAGGCAATGAGGCCCTCAGGAAATTGGAAACTAAATTGCCTTCTGTGAATTAAATTATATAACCACATGTAATATGTAAATTTGTTTATATATAAGTATATGTGTGTGTGTGTGTGTGTATGTATATATCTGAATGAAGACTCTTGTGTGAACAGAAAAATAGGCTCACGTAGATGTGATGTTCTGCACTGCTTCTCAGAGAGCAATGAATTATCTGTACATGAATGGTGCGCAGCAAAAATGGTGAAATC
The DNA here is from genome assembly GCF_003265705.2 of Callorhinus ursinus. NCBI lineage: Eukaryota > Metazoa > Chordata > Mammalia > Carnivora > Otariidae > Callorhinus > Callorhinus ursinus. Next base: position 22,356,475 of record NW_027397084.1, read on the forward strand.
ACTCAAAGGCAAACATTTATATAACGTTCATATTCATGACAGAGTTTGTGGTAATGGACCAATCGATTAAGAACTCCTTGTTACGGGAGATAAAATTTTTAAAAAGAAGCGTTATTAAAACTGCCAGATTCTAGTGCAAAATAAACAAGATTATTGTCAACAGACCCACAGAAGCTGAAACAGAGCACTTTAAACCTAGGCCCTTTGTTGGTATCATGTTTTGAATCTCTACCCTAATGGGCTGTTGAAGTAACACTGGAGTAGCACAGGTACTTTTGAATCCAAAACAAGGCTCAGGCCTCAGAGATTTTGGTCTTAGGGTCTAAAAACACAGCTACAGGACCTGGCACAGGAACCTCAAAGACCTCACTTTCCTGAACCGTGTCTACAGAGCCAGGCTTTCTTGAGAGAAATCATTTTCAACAGGCACAGAGCATAAGAAAAAGCTTCAAACTGATTGATAACAAACAGAGTAATTGCTAGAAAATCCCTTCTTTCCCTCAGCACTGAGTATGTGCTGGATAAAAAATTATTTCTTTTTTTTTTTAAGATTTTATTTATTTATTTGACAGAGAGAGAGAGAGAGAGAGAGCACAAGTAGGCAGGCAGGCAGGCAGAGGCAGAGGGAGAAGCAGGCTCCCCGCTGAGCAGGGAGCCCGATGTGGGGCTCGATCCCAGGACCCTGGGATCATGACCTGAGCCGAAGGCAGACGCTTAACCGACTGAGCCACCCAGGTGCCCCTAAAAAATTATTTCTTTTTAAATTTTATTATGTTAGTCACCATACAATACATCATTATACGAAAACAATGGATCGTGGATCACTACATCAAAGTTAAAATATTTTTAAAACAAAACATGTAAATATAATCACCAGTGAAATGTAAATATTAAATAAAATAAATGTCTGTCATAGAATCATCATTATTTATTCTCCATGCTTGAGAATTCATTCCTGCCCTTTATTTCTCTTCCAAATACTCATCCTACTTTTTTTTTAAGTGACTGTCTATCACTGGATTAAATCTAAGTCTTTAGAAAATAGAAGCTGGTACCACATACCTTTCTTTACATACAGCCTCTAGTGAACTCAATTTTTTGACCTTATTTCGCTTTCCAATCCAGTGAGAAGTAACTTTATTTTAAATAAAGGAGGAAGTTACTTATCCAAAAAAAAAAAAAAAAAAAAAAAGAACTTGTGGTCTGTGGTCAAATGGCATGCTTTTTGATCAATTATTCTTTTTATCCATTTGAACCTATAGAATCCTTTCTCAGGCAACAGAAGGAATCTTCTAGAATTGACTCAGAATCTGAATATACCATTTCCATACACTTCAGCATATCTCAGAACTGTACATAAAATTATTTCAACAAATCGCGTTTGTAAATTTGGTGTTAATCATGGAGTAAGGAAGAAGGTTGATATGAAAGTGTGAAATGGAAGAACCTTTGACTAGCTTATGGGACGGCTTACGGCCATACCACCTGAACACACCCGATCTCGTCTGAATAGTTTATGGGAGATTATGAAACCTAGAAATAGAATTATCTAGTTGAGAGTTTTCTTGGCAACAAAATGCCTGCAAGCCTTCATATTACCATTTGGCAAAAAAATTGTCATTAGCAGTATTACTATTTCATGGGCAATACTGTATGTAAATTAGTCCCATATTGTAATGTTGAATAGAAGTGGTTTCGAATAACTACATCACGATTAAGTTTTATGTCAGCGTGAATCTGTCCAATGACACTGGTTGTCAGGAATAGAGTGTTGTTACATTTCATAAATCACCATGGTTTAATCACTGTGGTTACCTATTCTAACATTTCTGCAGCAGCAGCTGTGGAATAGTTGCAAAATACACACAAAAAAAGGACTCTGCTATTCAGAGTCAGGGCTTATGACCACTGATGAATAAGTCAGAATAGTCAAACATAGAGTAGTCTTCTGTACTTGGTGTAATACGCAGCATTTCTACACAGCTGTAAGGATATACATGACCCTATAATAACATGAGCTCCTGAAACACAATCTGAATCAATAAAAACTTAGAATGCTTATAACAAATGAGGAATTAACTCTTTTAGTGTACTCAAATTCTTGGATGATTGGTGACCCATATACAACATCTCTCTGCAAACCAAGATATTTGATTAATGAGCATCTACCTTGTGATTATACTGGATAATTGAAAACAAATTACATCAAAGTTTCAGCAGCTATATTATAAAACTGGGTTTATTAAAAGTCAACAATTAACATTGCTGCCATAAACATCAGCATCCACATATTCTGTGGTAAGAATAAAAACTATTGCTCTAGAAAGAAGTAGCAATTTGTAGAATATTTTTAAATTTAAGTTAGTATTAAAGCAAGGGCCTTTTATTCAACACTGGGATTTCTTGTAATTGCTGAGCTGTTATAAAAGCTTTTTTATGTTTCTGACTTACACAGCATTGAGTACACAGTTTCAATCTATGTGACTTGGGGGTAGGATGGATTTGTGGGAAAGGATAAGTCAAAATAGGTCATATGCATTATTGACTGCACAAGAACAGTGTTTTTGTATTCCTATTCTTTAGAGCCTGTGAATAACGGAATCCATAAACTAGAATACATTAGCCCTTATTCTTCCATATTATCAAATGTAGTTCTTCTAAGTAGTTGCACTGAAGCAAAATAGTAACAAGAAACTGGTCAATTAATTTTTAATTTTATCTTGCTTATAACTTTGTTTATCACATTTTTTTTTCTTTCTGGCATTTAACAACAATTTCTTTATTCTGCAAGATTTCCATTCATCTCTGCCTTATTTTTAACAACCTCTTTTGCTGTGCGTTTTAAAACCTACCAGTGACCAGCAGATGGAGTGGGGGTAGAGATGTGGGGTAGAGGTGGGGGTGGTATGAGTTGATGGAAGATGTGTATAATAGAGGTTAGAAAAACAGCACATTTTTAAAGCATTTCACTGAAATGTTGCAGATATCAGACATCAGACATCAACCTTTAAGGACCAAAGAGCCATTTGCCTAGATTGCAGCATGCCGAACTGCAAGAAGTGCGTCCTTTCCCAGGCTCCTTTTTCCATGTATTTTTGGGAGTTCCAAGGAACTCGTACTTCTCCCACCCATCTGCCCTGGGTTGCTCAGACTGTTGTCCCACTTTTCTGGGGTTGTTTCTTGCCCCTCAAGTTCAGCTTCCCTCTCGTAGGATGGCTTCTCCTCCACCTGGACAAGCTGCTCCTCTAACCTGTCCCTCAGAGCACAGCTAAATCCAAGCTTGACTATCTCACAGTACTTACTGAAAATGCCAGCCACAGGCAAGAATGACCACAACTCAGTTCTAGATATGACTGCTCTCAGGCTCCATAAGATAAGATGTGGTCCGTTGTTGAGCAAGCGTCCCTTGCTTTGCCTTCAACCATGTTTCATAGGCCAGTTTTCCTCACCTCAATAAGGCTATCCTTAACTAGATCACTCCCAAACAATTTATGACCACTTGACTTCCACCCCGTCCCACTGCCCTTAATATGCCAAAGTTTAGCATAGGAAAGCACACTTCCACTGCATCTCTCTTTTGCCCAGTCACAGACCCGCCTTCATATTCAAATAAAATAAAATAAAACAAAACGGCAGAATTATAAGTTCATGGAGACAGGAAGAACCTATTTAAAAATATATCATTATGCAAAATGGTTGTCTCCTAGGTATTTTAACACATTTACATAACCAAAAGCTTATTAAATTTTCTCCCATATCAAGGAAGCATTTTGCATGCAAATAATTCAAAATGCAACCTGTTAGAGAAATAAGAAAAACTGATGGTTTACAAAGAAAACACAAATATACTGTATCCTCCCTCCCCCATCTGTTTGTAGCCATTGTCAAAATCGGGGTCCATTCACTGCTACAAAATCCTGTTTCATATGTAGAGGGAACATAAGTGGAAGAAGACATTTCTCAATTACTTTAAGTATTAAGTATATATGATTATTTATAGAGCACAAACTTTGTGTGTGACACCACTGTAAATCCTCTGTCCACAATAACATAAAGTGCCCTGAGGATGTAATGTAGTAATATGAATGACTGGGAACTAATTACATATTTCCTGTAGTTCTGTGTTAATTCAATTCAATTATCATTAGCGAACTATCCCACATCAGCCCATGCCAGATACCATCAAAAATACAGACATTTATAACAAAGGTTTTAGATTTTCAGGAATATATGATCTAATTGGGTAAAAATTTGTGTATGAAAATTTGAAGTGGTAAAGTAAGTATATATAAATAAATTATAAGGGAATGCATTATGAGTATTATAAGAAATTAAAATTGGGATATGGAATCAGCTTATTAGAGGTTATAGGAAATGGCTTAGTCCCAAAAAAGTAATGGCTTTTCAGTTATGGTAGAATATTCCTGAAATATAAAGGCATGAATTAGCAAGTCTCAGAGCTATAAAGACTAAATAAGGGAAATATGTGAAATGAGAAGATGGATCCAGTTGATAGACACTTTTTAAGTGTCAGACTGAGCCTTTGGGATTGAGTTTAAGAGGCAACATACAAATTCTTACTCCAGAGGGTACAGGCACATACATTCCATGCTTGAGTAATTGTTTTTGGTTGATAAAAGCATATTTTAGTGTGTACATCTGGTATAGACCTGTGAAATATTTTAGTGGTGGGAGAAACTGGAAGCAAATTAACCTCGAAGACTCAGGTAGGCCTTGGGTGATAAAAGAACGGAGTTGGCTCTGGAAATCCTTAAGTAGATGCTGATGGAAAGTGAAGGAGTTGTATTTACTTTTTTTTTTTTTTTGATATTTTGCTGTGCCTTTTTTTTAATTTAATTTAATTTTATTATCTTATGTTAGTCACCATACATTACATCATTAGTTTTTGATGTAGTGTTCAATGATTCGTTGTTTGCTTATACGTGCCCTCCTTAATAGCCATCACCAGGCTAACCCATCCCCCTTCCCCTCTAGAACCCTCAGTTTCTTTCTCAGAGTTGTATTTACTTTTAACAGAGATAGCATTTGAAGTAGGACACAAGAAACAGAGGTACACGCGGAAGATGTTAATAGGGTGAGCCTGAATAAATGACAACACATCATTTTCATCAAAACCAGGAAGAGTTACTGTGGAAAAGGCATCACCCTAGATGATAGGATAAATTGTGGTAATATACACTATACATGATTTATACGGAGAACAGAATTTGTATACAAAAATATCAGTGACAATGTGAGGGTAGGATAGTGAAAGTAAAGAAGAATCATTTTCCTAACCCGGTACATTTTTAAAATGATATGTCATTGACAAAAATAAAGTAGCCTGGTGCTGATTGGAGGGGCTGGTGAATCCCTAAGACAACATGACAAATTTGGTTTGAGGTCTTGGAAGGGTACCAACTTGGAAATTTTTGCTAGACTGTTAGAGATGCAATTTTTAAAAAGCACAAGGTCATTTTAAAGTGGGATTTAGAAATTAAATCACCTTAAATAGAAGGACTTTGGGAATCAGAGAGGCTATATTACTCGTCTGAGGTAACAACTAAAAATATGAAGTGAATATAAATTCAGAGGAAATGTGAGTTCTATAAAAGAACAGGTCCCTGGGGGAAAATCTTAGTGTCACATTGTGGTTTGGGTCACTCCTTCTAGTCAGGAAGCAAGTTTAACTTTTCTCTGGAAGTCAAAGATTAAAACTAAGGATAAAAATACATATAAACTGCTTTCAGGTGCAATGTGTATTTGATCCTCATGTTAATCATGAGGTATGCAGGATAGACAGTGTTATCCCCGTGTTGGATTAGGAAAATCAGACTTCCATTGGTCTGTGAACACTTTCTTTCTCTGCCAACCCTCTGGTTAGAGGAGGAGGATCTTGAGGGAGGGAGAGAGAGACAGGGAATTTGGGAAAAGGTGATCATTAAGTGTAACGAAGTGAGGCCTTCGTGTCTCCCGTTCACTCCTGTCGCACTCTGCGCTCCTGCTACCATGCCATTCACAGCTTTGTGCCTCTGCTGGTGGACTCTGAAGACAAGCACTGCGTTTTATCTGTATTCTTTACTTCTCAGCATTTAACATAGCACTAATGGGAGATCAGTAAATTTTCATTGTAAGGTCACTATCTGCAAAGTGTGGTTACAGGGGAATTGAGAGGTAAGCAGGGTATAAAATAGAAGATATGGTTCCTCAACTCAGGTACCTCAGAACCTAAACCTAGATGAGACTCTATTTGATATTAGAATGCTTACTGTGAGATGTCACTTGTGAGTGGAGAATAAGGAAGCAGAGGGAAATTTGAAAACCCACCATTTGAGAAGTTGTAGATATGAGCATGGATGCTCTCACTGAGATGCAGAGCAGAAGATTGAGGACTGAGTCCTGAGCAGTATTCTTGACTGGAGGGGTCTTGGGGTTGGGGAAGGAGACATAGGGTGACACCATGAGCAAGAACAGCCAGCCAAACAGACAAAGTATTGAAGGTATTGGAGAAAAACTAGATAAGTTGAATGTAACGGTGTCAAGCAGAAGGAGAATCCTGAGAGGGTGAAATGTGTGCCCGTCTGCTCATATGAGTTTTGTGTGTGCGTGTGACTACACGTGTTTGCGGTTGAATGGATCTATAAACATGTTTGCATTTGACACAAATGAGTGGGAGCAGAAGCCAGTTTGAAGGCACTAAGGAGAGAAGAACAGAGGCTCAGAATGGCTACGGGAATGAGCGGTAAGGTCAAGTACATTTTGATGGTAGAGGATGATCCTTCCTCATCTGTAGATATGATTATGTTTAAAGACATAAAGGAAGGAGACAGACAAGTGAGACAAAATATATGCTGCCATTGATGAGGGCAGGTGAGAGGCCACCTCAGGAGGAGGAGATGTTGGTCAGGTGTCTGGGAAGTTGTGGCCTGACCAAGCAGGATAAAGAAAGTATGGGTCGAAGTAGAGGGCAGCTCCAGGAATGAGCTCATGATACATTTGATGGTCTGTGTGTATTTTTCTTAGAGAATTAGATGGTGAGGTCTTCTGCCTAGGATGAGCTTGATGTAGACCTAAAAGAAATGAAAGTCAGTTGAGAACAGCCACGTTGCGGCAGATGATCAATGAAAGATGAACAAAGATAATGGGAGTTTGAAGGGAGCACAGATCAGCCCAGGGAAAATTGAACATTCAGTATTTGAAGGAATGAGGGAGAGAAAGATTCAAAATATTTATGATAGAAGAGAGAAGAGCAGCTTTGTTTGTCAGGCAGGGAAAGGTTGCAGGCAAGGGAAATATTTTTCTGAAGAATTTACTCAGGGCATTTGCTTTGTAATGTTGCACCTAAGACTTTCCATTTTCTGATAAGCAGTGTTTTGTTGTTTTGTGTCAACCGTCTGATGTAGACATGGTCCATTTATTTAGCTTCCTGCTAAAATAAAATTCTTTTTAAAAATAAGTGCTTTAAAGGAAGATAATTCTCAGGTAGAGGAAAAACTCTTCTGCCTTTTTCCAGGCCCTTTTAGAAAGAGCTTTTAGAAAACATTAATATATGTGTTCTCTAAGTCTAGAGTTCCGATTAATGGGCATGTTGGCATGTTTCCGCTTCCTTCACCCGCTGGCTAACTCAGCTCTGGGAAATCTCTTCAGGTCAAATTAAGGGTAGAGGACAGAGTACTAATGCCCCAGGAGATGGCTGTATATAACTTCCATTTAAATGCCACCAATGAAAAAATTGTTTTGGTATAATTTAAAACATTTGGTTAAGGAGAGAGTTACTTTATAATTAAATAACACTGCTTCCTTCCTATCTACCCCATGGGTATGAGAGTTAAGAACTAAAACAATTTAATAAGATAATATTTCAAGTGCATACAGTACTTCCCTTTCCATGTGCAGAGCACTTTAAATCCAAGGGGAATGGTGTGTGCAGAGCAATATAGAGCTAGGCTTGTGGAAGAAAGCCATCACCTAAATAAATACGCAAAGTAGTAAATAAAATCACAGTCTCCTTGTTTTCAAAATCAGTTTGATAGAATGGCCATGGCTTATTTTCCTGCAGTGCAGGTGCTCACTTTACTGCAGGCCATATTCAATAGCCCCCCCCCCAGGAAAAAAAAAATCACTGAGGGTTTACACAGGCTGTCCATGCTACACAGAGACCAGATGGGAGCTTGGGGCTTGTTTTGTTTATCATAAGGCCTCCAGTGTTGGAGGAAGTTGCCTCAAGGAAGAGAGACTGTTTAATTCCAAAACCCTTGGTATTCTAATAGTTGCAGATATACTGCTTCTGCACAGAACACATTTTTACATTTATGGAGTGATTACAACTGTTTGGGTATAGTTTTCCTCACAGTGTGATAATAGACATTTAATCACATAACATGTGGCTTCCATTTGTGAAATATCATGTAGCATTCAGCCAAGTTCATAGGGTTGTTACCAGCTCCATATCTCATATCTGTAGCATGGCATAATATCCCCAAAATGGCTGTTGCATAACTTCTGGTTCTTCTTACACCTTTACACTCTCTTCTCCACCGTGTCAGAGTCCTACTGTCTGGAAAGTTAGAAACCATTTATTGAGGATTACTTCAACTTCTTTCCAGTTTGGGCATCCCTCCCCTTCTTTATTCTTTATCAAAAAAGTATGCAACCCCTTTCAGAGCATAATTTCTGTTTCTCCCCCTGCCCAGATGTGTGAGTATTATCTCTCCTGATTTCCCCATTGCTGTGTTTTGTTTACCTCTCTCAACTTTATATGAACTCTTCATCTGCCTGCACTTTGAAAAATGATTTCATTCTTGGACACTACCTTTCTCTAAGCAGAGCCTCTGAATTTATTGCTGAATCTTGGCAGTTCCCTTACCTCCACCCCATTGCTGTAACTAATTCTTAGCCTAAGATTCATTCTCTACCTGACCATTTATTTCAAAATAAAATACTTCAGTTTCTAAATCTGTGGCTTTGGCCAGCTTAATTGCCAGTGTTTTAATCATACACGGTTCCATTTCCCCAGTGCTATGCCCCTTCATTTTCCCATATACTCCAGAAATTTCCTTCTCACTTCTTACAGTTTTTTCTGCAAGCCCTGAAGATGCTTGAGACTTTCCTGTTGTAACAAGCAAAAGAGGAAAAAAAAATCTTTTGATTTGCTTTCCTCCTTCAAAATAACATCCTGTCTCTCCTTATCTCCCTAAAAACTCCTGGAGGCTTACCACTAATATTTCTGTCCCTTATACTTAGGGAAACTCTTCTCTGACATCATGAATGACCTCAAAAATGACTGATTTTAGTATTTGTTTATCATATTTATACACTTGTTACTTGATTCTACTTGAAGCTTTGATAGAACCTCCTCATTACATCCTCTGGTTTTTAGAATGTGTGCCCCTTTTCTATCACAAATGGGAATCACCATGGTGAAAGTCTAAATATATGGGCTGCTGATTTGAATGGCACATGCACCATGACGTTTATAGCAGCATTAACAACAATAGCCAAATTATGGAAAGAGTTCAAATGTCCATCAACTGATGAATGGATAAAGAAGATGTGGTCTGTGTGTGTGTGTGTGTGTATGTATAATGGAATATTGGTGTGTGTGTGTGTGTATATATATATATATATATATATATATATATAATGGAATATTACTGAGCCATCAAAAAGAATGAGATCTTGCCATTTGCAACAACATGGATAAAGCTAGTGTGTATTATGCTAAGCAAAATAAGTCAGTCAGAGAAAAACAAATACCATATGATTTCATTCATGTGTGGACTTTAAGAAACAAAACAGATGAACATAGGGGAAGGGGAAAAAAAGAGGGGGGGGAACAAACCATAAGAGACTCTTAACTATAGAGAACAAACTGAGGGTTGATGGAAGGAGGTGGCTGGGGAATGGGCTAAATGGGTGACGGGCATTAAGGAGGGCACTTGTTGGGATGACCACTGGGGGTTCTATGTAAGTGAGAATCACTAAATTCTACTCCTAAAGCCAATATTACACAGTATGTTAATTAACTAGAATTTAAATAAAACCTTGAAACATGGAAAATACATATATGGACTGTGGGGCCATTCTGGCCTCTGATACTATGTGACCTTAACAGAGCTATTTAATTCTTCCAAGGCTCCTTTATTCATCTGAGGGAGATAAATTGTCCCCAGAGACTTGCTATTAACATTAGGGATAAAGGGGGAAAAAAGATTAGTGATAATGGATATTGACTTTTAGCAAGTTCATGATCCATGTACTCGGTAAGTAGTCAGTGCTGCACTCCAGGTTGCTGACGTCACTAACTCCACCCTCACCATCACTGTCACCATCAACATATAATCATTATCATCACCTTAGCTGTCACACAGCAAGGTCCTCTGTAGCCATGTTTTCACTCAATTATTCCTTTCTTGACACATCTGCTTCCATCAACGGTAGCACAACAAATGTAACAAACAGTGTTGAAAATAGCCTCATTGTATCTCACTTTCTTTGTAAAAAAACAAAAAACAAAAACTTCTAGTTGTAACCCATTGCTTTGTAATATGTCATTTATGTCATCTATAAAATAACTATTCTATACCTGTCATGTTTCAGCCACAGGACATCACATACTTTCGGTTGTCTGCACCTTAGTTTTCATTGTCCTACCAGTCCAAAATGTTATTTACCTATGCTTCCTGCACATGCAGTCCAGCTGAATTATTATCTCCTTCTTAAAGCAATTTTTACAGCCCCCCCCATTTGGGAATGAATGATTAAATATTCCTCCTGTTATGTTTATTGAGAACTTTTTACAGCTTTATGGCATGTATGTTATTCTGCTTTGTAGTATAATGAGTTATTTATATGTCTGTTAGACCACCCTTCTCCCTGTTCTGAAAGCTGCTTAGGATAACTACATTGTTTCATTCATTTTTGAATCACAGCCAGCTTACCCCTCAAATGGGTGATTTCTAAGACTCACAGTTTTACATATACCTGCCTGCATATAATTTATACACATAATTTCGAGGCTATTTAAGTATATACACACAATTTCAGGGGTATTTAAATATCATTAACTGTCCAGAATATGAAAGTCTGGGTCATGAACTCTTGTGGGCTTGAAGAACCTGAGAGATCATCCCATTGGAAGAGGCACCTATGGTAAACTATCATAAAACAAGCAACCTGCCTTGATTTCCTTACTTGCTGAGAAAATAATAGATACTGCATTATAGAAGATCTAGATAGTTTCAATTTATGTTACTTATTGGTTTGTGGCCTGCTCATTGTTATATAGAGTACATAGCTATTCACAGCCAATAAAAAGCCTTTATTTTTCTATGTATTTGAGGCAAAATGAGAAGAAAATATAATTGATGTAGTCTAAAATATTTAAATTAATTTGTTATCCCTTTATGTATAAAAAAGGATTTATACATTACTGTGAATTTTTTTGTTTTAGTTATTTTATTCAGTTCTTGAAAGATAATTCACATATCCTTACCGAATAATTCTTATCCTTACCTTACATGACCTAATTTTGTATCAAATGTGCTCATGAAATCTTTATATCAAATTCATTCATTTGTTTCCAAGATGTTTCCAAAAAAGTATTTCCTTACGGTGTATATTCTTTATTTTTTTAAAGATTTTATTTATTTATTTGAGAGAGAGAATGAGATAGAGGGAGAGAGCATGAGAGGGGGGAGGGTCCGAGGGAGAAGCAGACTCACTGCTGAGCAGGGAGCCTGATGCGGGACTCGATTCCGGGACTCCAGGATCATGACCTGAGCCAAAGGCAGTCGCTTAACCAACTGAGCCACCCAGGCTCTTTAAACACAACACAATTTAAATATAGAATATTTCTTCTATTAATAAAAATCCTCTCAATATGTAAAAAATAATTTTCTTTCCAGAAAAATCAAGGAAACTAGGTCAATTGAGAGATGAAAAATAAGAGCTATAGTTGAAGAAAATGAATGTTGATATCGTAAATTATTTCATTACACTATCATGTATCATAAAATTTAACCTAAGAAAATTTCACAAATTTTTATTCATTAACTAAATTATTTCTTTTACTTCAGTTTGGGTACCTCACCTTTGGTTTCATTCTAGTCAGTGTTTTTACCTTGGAAAATTATGCTAAATGACATAATTTGAGAATTAGGGCATTATTTTTTATTAAAACTTGATTGAAAGCATAAGATATAAACAGAAACAAACAATTCAGTACATTTGAGCATCATATAATGTATATGTACAGCATTTCATTTATCTATTTGACAGAGAGAGACACAGCGAGAGAGGGAACACGAGCCGGGGAAGTGGGAGAGGGAGAAGTGGCTTCCCACCGAGCAGGGAGCCCGATGCGGGGCTCGATCCCAGGAATCTGGGATCATGACCTGAGCCGAAGGCAGATGCTTAACCTACTGAGCCACCCGGGCGTCCCTGTACAGCATTTCATAATAAAAGTCATTTATTGGTTGAAAATCATGCCAATTCCTTATGTGGTCAATGTGGAAGGGAAAAAAAAAATTGGTATTCAAGTTATTTCTGACAATGGCAGTTACACACACACACACACACACACACACACACACACACACACACACATCTCAAGGACATTTCTCCCCTAGGGGTGGTTATCATATCCTTCAGTAATGCAAATTAAATTCCTAGTAGTTAGTTGAATAGGTCTTTTCCTAACAGAGAAGCTAAAATGTATTAAAAGCTAATTAGGAATGTATAGGAAGTTAATTTTCCGTGTTAATAAGCCTTATTAAAATAAGTAATTCATAAAGTATCAAAAGATTTTTTGGACAGAACTAAATATAATGACCCTACCAAGTACTGTTTCCTAAAAATAAACGAGGAGCTAGAAAAAGCAAATGAAGGCAAAAACTCACGTCCAGCTTATCTTGCTTTTTGTCCGAAGGAAAACCGCAAACACAATGTCCACACAACTCTATTATACTGGCTGCTGGCCAAGAATCTGTGAAGTAGCAGCTGTCCATGCAGGTGGACCGCATCCCGTTTAGAATTCCAGCTAGAAAAAATCATGCCATTTGCCAGGATAAATTTTCCCTCAGCAAAACTTAACTGGGTATGAATCCTAGCTAGATTCAATGTCCAATTACTGAGCCTACCACAGGACACTATAATAGCCGTATGTCCAGTTCTCTGCATAAATTTGTCAGCTGCATTTCAACGTGCAATTTAGCTATATGGCATATAGTGGCAACCAAAAGGAAATATTCAAATACTCTAATTTTTCTTTTGGCCAAACTTATAATTTCTAAAACATATTAGCATCTTTTTTAATCTTGCCTTCTAGCTAAAGAGCTTGGGTTATTTCCATGCTGGAAAAATAAAGTTGATTCCACTGACACGCCTTCCTATTACCTCCTACAGCGGGGGTTCTCCCTCCTTTTAGTGGTCCTAAGGGACAGAGCAGCTGCACACTGCAACAAAGAGCCGTGCAACCCCTGCAGTCCCAGGTCAGCTCGCGTGCCCTGGGGGGCAGTGAATTCCGCATCTCCCAGTCTTCATGTAAGGGGAGAAACAAGAGACAGGCAGTGCCTTAAATATTCTCAAACAAGATGCTTTATTTACGTTTTTATACAAATGCCCTAAACCTTTTTGTTTGTTTCCCTATTTCGACTCTGCACAGGTTCTCGGTTAGTACCTTCTCATGGGCGGTCTCTGGCATGCCCAGTTAGTCCTGCAGCGCTGTCTCCTTTGCATCTGAATCAGACTTGGCCATCTACTGGTATTTCTCACACATGCAAAGGTTGCACTTTGGCATCCTTGGCAGCTGGGTTCAGTACCTACGTGGTCTTTGCTTGGTTTTCTTCAGTGGTCCACATTATGCAGGAGCCATTTTTTTTCTGTCCTCTCATATAGACTGTAGTTGTTATATTGGCCTATTTTCTCATCACCCTTTTCTTTAGGTTCTGTTATTTTTGAGGCAAGTACAATCTTGTTTTTCCTTCGATTAAGTTTTTAAAATATGAAAATGCTAATATATTTTACTGCCAGATTTTCTCCTCATCATTATACTTGCCTGTCTTCCCAACATGATAGTTGAAAATGGAAAATGTTCTTATGATGCCAATTAGATAATGCTTGTATTAAGTTTGCATTTATCTGGGAGATAATGTACATGACCATTATATTGCATAATATGTTTATATAAGAATGACAGATTCCCATTATTATTCCTAGAGTGACTTAAGCCATGACACCGCACTGAAAGTCTACTTTAATGTAAAATGTCCACCTAGTAAATATAGAAAAACATGTAAATATTGGAGAGACTGGCCATGTCCATGGATGGTCAAACTGAGTAATGTACAAATGTCACTGTTTTCCAAACTACTTTATAGGTTGGATGCAGTCTTTTTAAGGTTGAGCTCTTCCCCTTTCTCCTCCCCTGTCTGCTTTAGTCTTTTCCTCTTCTCTCTCACCTTCTCTTTGACCTCTTCTCTTTTTCCTCCTTCTTCTTTTCCTCTTCCCTTTCCTACCCACTTTTTTTTTTTAAGATTTTACTTATTTATTTGAGAGAGAGAGAGAGAGAGCATGAGCGGGGTGAGGGGCAGAGGGAGAAGCAAACTCCCCAATGAGCAGGGAGCCCGACATGGGGCTCGATCCTGGAACTCTGGGGTCATGACCTGAGCTGAAGGCAGACGCTTAACTGACTGACCACCCGGGCAGCCTGCTACCCACTTTTTAAGAGCTTTGAAAAATAATACAGGAGTTTATATGGAAGGGCAAACAGATGAGAAAGAGCATATGTTTTGTTTTTTAAAAAGTGAGTAATAATGAGCAACTTGATCTACTAAGTGCTAAACCTTACTGTGAACTCACAAAAATTAGCATTGTACAGTTAAAGCATCAAGATAAGGGAAAATTATCTTTTGGCTTTTGTCTCGGGGAGGCAAAGGTGCAACTTTCTTCGGTCGTCACAAATCTGGGTTCATCCGACACCAGCCCCCTCTGCCATGCTGCATAAGTTCGACCCCAACGAGATCAAAGTCGTGTACCTGAGGTGCACTGGTGGTGAAGTCACTGCCATGTCTGCCCTGGCCCCAAAGATTGGCCCTCTGGGTCTGTCTCCAAAAAAGGTTGGTGATGACATCACCAAGGCAACTGGTGATTGGAAGGGTCTAAGGATTACGGTGAAACTGACCATTCAGAACAGACAGACCCAGATTGAAGTGGTACCTTCTGCCTCTGCCCTGATTATCAAAGCCCTCAAGGAACCACCAAGAGACAGAAAGAAGCAGAAAAACATTAAGCACAAGTGGAAATATCACTTTTGATGAGATTGTTAATATTGCCCGACAGATACGACACCGATCTTTAGCCAGAGAACTCTCTGGAACCGTTAAAGAAATCCTGGGGACTGCCCAGTCTGTGGGCTGCAGTGTTGATGGCTGCCACCCTCATGACATCACAGATGAAATCAACAGTGGTGCGGTGGGATGCCCAGCGAGCTAACTACAAAGGAAAGTGTTTCAATAAAGGATCATTTGACAACCAAAAAAAAAAAAAAGATAAGGGAAAATTAATCACCCCCTCATAAGCCCAAGTATGAATAAAACTATAGAATGATAAATGTGAGCAAAGAAATTGATAAATCAAAGAATTATTCAATAAGTAGGACTGGCAAATTAATTATTTGGAAAGTAAAAAAAAAAAGTAACAATGGAAAGATTGCTTTCTAATCATTCACCTAAACAGAAAGCAATGAAACAAATCATAAGCATATTTGCATAATTTTTAAGTGCTATAGAATATATTTAAAGTTAAATAATATTATCATATGGTAACTGATAATTGGAACCCAAATAAAATTTTCAAAAGATTATAAATAATAAAATGAGAATTAGAGTAATAGTAATAATAATATAGTACAAATATAATATAGATTAATATTATATAATAATATAGTAATAAAAAATATATAAATAGTACCTATCATTTGTGGAAACCTTACATTCTGTCAAGAACTCTAATAAGTGGTTTACTTATAATTTCACATTTAATCCTCTATGAATCATACATTGTAATCTTTATAATCTTCAGGAGAAGGGTATTGGACTTAGATTTCAAATACCTCAATGAACTCTGAGTCGTAATTTAAACCTTAGCCTGACTCCTTACATTTGTTGAAAACGCTTAGTATGTAGTCACTTAGGTTGGTTTCACTTTAGCGCTCTTATGCCAATGAGATGAACTTTATGATACACACACACACACATGTGCTTATTTAAGAGAGAAATATCACTTTAACTGTTGTGTTTTAACCATTCAAAAGAATAAACTACTCTCATTTTATTCATTTAATGTCATAATGGTAGATATTTATATTGCTTGTTGATTTTTCCCTCTACAAATAAATTAGCATGGTAATTTTCTTTTTTTTAAAGATTTTATTTATTTATTTGAGAGAGAGAATGAGATAGAGAGAGAGAGCATGAGGAGGGGAGGGTCCGAGGGAGAAGCTGACTCACTGCTGAGCAGGGAGCCCGATGCGGGACTCCATCCCGGGACTCCAGGATCATGACCTGAGCCCAAGGCAGTCGCTTAACCAACTGAGCCACCCAGGCGCCCTAGCATGATAATTTTCTTATACCTCTCTTTTGAAACATATTGAAGGATTTCTTTCTCTAAAATTACTGGATGAAATGGAATGTGCATTTTAAATGTTAGCTATATGTGATCAGAAATGATGTTAGGTACTTAAAATTTTTTGAACTCATATATTACTTTTGAATTTAATGGGAATGCATCTGAACATTGACCATTAATCTCACCTTAGATTTGTTTGTTTTGGAGGAGGAGTTATTTATTTGTTTAGTTGAAGTTGTTTCTATTCTTTTTTAAGAAAACTAATATTTTTAGGGGTACCTGGGTGGCCCAAGCGGTTAAGCCTCCAACTCTTGGTTTTGGCTCAGGTTGTGATCTCAGGATCATGAGGTAGGGCCTTGTGTCAGGTTCTAAGGCTCAACACGGAGTCTGCTTGAGATTCTCTCTCTCCCTCTGCCCCTCCCCCCGCTCTCTCTCTCTCAAATAAATAAATAAATCTTTTTAAAAAGCTAATATTTTTAGACACAAACAGGCATTGGCTTTATAAAATTTTACTCCCAATTGTTCTCTCATATGATTCTTACAATCAGTGTTTAATGCTAATACAAAACCTTTTTGACCAAAGATCTTCTGGTTCTGTTGAATCAAGTTCTGGAGCAAGTAAAAGATAGAACATGTCAGAATTTTGGAGTAAATCAAGATTTAGTTAGAAAAAGAAATGAAGAATACGGTAACTGAGCTGTAACATCTCAGGATGCCAAATATATTATGACTATTATTCAGAATGAGGGTGAAAAGAATAAAGAAGTATATATAACTCCTATCAGGGGTATAAAAGCAACTTGAGGATCAAAATCCACCAAGCAAAAGATTAACAGAAGACAAAGAAGAATGATAAATTCAGCTAGGGTCGACAGGATATCAGATTGCTGTGGCTGATTCTGAAAGTGATTATGAAATTCCAGGACCAGAATCAAATGAAGATGAGGTCACCAAGAAAAGCCAAAACAACAGCACTAGAAAAAATAAAGGAATTTGACACACGTTTTCGGTGAAGATATAAGAGCCAGGATGATGGAGATGAAGTCCTTTTAAAAATGCCCTCTAATATGCAGAAATCTGCTCCATCTATACACTAATAATGAGGCAGTAAAAGAAATTAAGAAAACAACCCCATTTACGATTGCAGCATAAAGAATAAAAGGTGTAGGAATAAATTTAACCAAGGAATTAACAGACCTGTGCTCTAAAACTGTAAGACACTGATAAAAAAAAAACAAAAAACAGAAGATGACACAAATGGAAAGATATATCATGCTCATGGTATCGATGAGAATTAATATTGTTAAAATATCCATTCTACCCAAAGCAATCTACAGATTCAAAAATTCAACCAAGTTTTATAGGTAAAAATGCCAATAGTATTTTTCACAGGACTAGAACTAAATAATCCTAAAGTTTATATGGAATCGCAAAGACCCCAAATAGCCAAAGCAATCTTAAGAAAGAAGAACAAAGCCGGTGGGGATATCACAAGTCCAGATATACTACAAAGCTGTAGTAATCAGTATGGTTCTGGCACAAGAGAGACACATAGATGAATAGAACAGGACAGTCCAGAAATAAACCCACATTTATATGGTCAATTAATCTATGAAAGGAGAGCAATAATCTACAATAGTGAAAATACAGTCTCTTCAATAAATGGTGCTGGGAATATTGGACAGCTACATGTAAAAGAATGAAACTGGGGGTGTCTGGGTGGTTCAGTTGGTTAAGCATCTGCCTTCAGCTTAGGTGATGATCTTAGGGTCCAGAGATTGAGCCCCACATCTCCCTGGGATCGAGCCCTCCCCAAAGCAGGGAACCTGCTCCTCCCTCTCCCTCTGCCCCTACCTCCCCTCTCCACCAGCCGCTTGTGCTCTCTCTCTCTTGCTCTCTCTCTCTCTCAAATAAATAAATAAATAAATCTTTAAAAAAAAAGAATGAAACTGGACCACCTTCTTATACCGTACACAAAAATAAAATGGATTAAAAACCTAAATGTGAGACCTGAAACCATAAAACTCCTTAAAATAATTGTGTCTCCTCAGGCAAGGGAAACAAAATAGGAAATAAATTGCTGGAACTACACCAAAACAAAAACCTTTTGCACATTGAAGGAAACCATCAACAAAATGAAAAGGTAATATACTGAATGGGAGAAGATATTTGTAAATAACATATCTGATAAGGGTTTAATACCCAAAATATATAAAGAACTTACACAGCTCCACACCAAAAAGACAAATAATTTAACTAAAAACAAAAAATGGGCAGAAGACTTGCATAGACACTTTTTTCCCAAAGAAAACACACAATTGGCCAACATGTGAAAAAATGCCCAGTATCACTAATCATCAGGGAAATGCAAATCAACACCACAATGAGGTATCACCTCATACCAGTCAGAATGGCTAGAATCAAAAAGACAAGAAATAACAAGTGGTGGTGAGGATGTGTAGGAAAGGGAACCCTCACGCACTGTTGGTGGGAATGTTAATTAGGGCAGCCATTATGGAAAACAGAATAAAGGGTTCTCAAAAAATTAAAAATAGAAATACCATTTGACCTAGTAATTCTACTGGTGAGTATTTACTCAAAGAACACAAAACACTAATTCAAAAAGATATATACACCCCTATGTTGATTTCAACATTATTTGCTATAGCAAGCTATAGAAACAACCCAAGTGTCCATCGATAGATGAATAGATAAAGATGTGGTATATTTTTACAATGGAATAATTCTCAGCCATAAAAAAAAGAATGAATTTTGCCATTTGTGACCACAGGGATGGGCCCAGAGGATGTAAATGCTAAGTGAAATAAGTCGGGCAGAGAAAGACAAATTTCATTTACATGTGCAATCTAAAGAACAAAACAAATGAACAAACAAAACAGACTCATAAGACAGGGAACAAACTGGTCGTTGTGGGGGATGGAGTGGGCTCAGGGTGGGGGGATGGAGAGAGATGAAATAGTAAAGGGGATTAAGAGGTACAGATTTCTGATTATAAAATAAATAAGTCATAGAATGAAAAGTACATGTTAAAAAAAAAGAAAAGTACATGTTGCATGGTGACAGATGGTAACTACACTTCACATGGTGAGCATGTGCCATGTATAGAATTGTCTAATCACCATGCTGTACAGCTGAAACTAATATAACATTCCATGTCAACTATACTTCAGTAATACAAATTTTTTAAAAATCTCTCCTTTAAAATTATGTTCCATTCTTTGCTTTAATAACATTACCCTTATATCACAAAAATGTTCTGATAATTCCTGACGAGATTTTGATTAGAAATGAATTCATTGATTAATTTAGGTCAATGAACATCTTTAAATATTTCAACATGTTACATTACCTCATTTATTCATGTCCTTTTTATGTCTTTCGATAAAAATGTATAATTTCATTTGCAAAATGTTTCACATTTTGGTAAGCTTTATTTCACTATATTTTATAAAATTTTATTCCTCAACTTTTCTCTACTAAAATTTATATTCAGTTACTGCTGGTTTAATAGAATGTTGTTATATTTAACATGCTGACCTTTTATCCAGCAACTTTTTGAACTCTCATAGAATAGTCTAATAGTTTCTCTATAGATTCTCTGGGTTCTCATCATGATCATAAATGTCTGTTTTCTGCAAAATATGTTAATTTTTGACTCTGCTTTATGATTCTTATACCCCTTCTTTACTTTTAAAACTTTTTTTGCGCTAGCAGAAGTAATAGCTGGTATTAATGCATTGATTCTTATAGAATGCTTGTAAAGTTATACCATTAAAAGGTCATATTTATTTTAGATTTGTCTGTTTTGGGAAGAGGGAAAACTATTTTTAATAGATTAAAGAAGTTACTTTCTATTCTGGTTTTATATAATGCTTTTTAGTCACGAATAGGCATTGAAGTTTATCAAATATGTTTTTTGCATCTATTAACATTGATCGTATTTTCTGTCCTTTATGTGATGAAATTGCATTGATAGATTTTCTAAATGTGGACTGTCATTGAGAAAACCCTCCTTGTCTGTGATATATATAAATATTTTAAATATACAACTGGAGCAGAAGGTTGGTTAATTATGCTCCATAGTTCACAGTGTGTTATCATTATTGATCCCTGCAAGGTTCTTGTCTTGTTTAATTCATCTTTATTTATAAGTTTGACAAGCTTATAATTTCATTTACATGTGATGCCTTGTAGTCCTAAGATCAAGGTTATACTAGTTTCATAAAATTGGATACTTTTGGATTTTTTTCTATATGATGTATATAAGGATTATCTATTTGTTGAAATTATGGAAAAAAAATCTCTGCTAAGCCTTCTGGACTAGGCACCTGTTTTAGTTCTTTGGTCAGTTTCTGATGATTTGTATATTTCTTACATGCTTACAAATTTCTTGAAAAGTATTGTTTCTTTTAAGTTTTCAAATCTAGTGACATATTTTAATCAAAACTTCCAAATTTTAGAATCACAAGTTTATATGTGGTTATATCCATTTATATTCTGTTGTATTATGTGAGTTTTTAATTTATGTTTGTTCAGTCTTGCCAGATATTTTGGGGGTTCTTTTTCAGAAAGAAACAAGAAATTATTTTTATTGACCATATCAATCGTATTTTTTATTAGCTTCTATTTCATTTATTTACTTTTTTCTCTTAATTATTTCTTTCACCTACATTTCTTGTGTTTATTATGTTTTTTCCTTTTGCTCAGATTATTTATTTTCAATATTTCATGTTTTCTGTTAAATTATTTTTTGGCTAAATATTTTTCAGAGGTATTGTACTAGCTTCTTCGTACATAGTATGAGCTTTTCTAAAGGACCATACACATATTGACCATTATTTTATAGAGACTATGCCAGTTTATACATACATCAGCTCCATGTATGAAAGCACATGGTTTTTGGTACTATATCATTTCTAGATTTGGAATTATAGACCTTAGAAGCAATTTGCAGTTTAATGAATAAAAATAATATGTTATTATTACTTTAATGTGATTACCAAGTTTTCTGGGTAAGGCTGTTTTGAACATAATTTTATATTTACTTGGTTAATGTTTTCTTGATTGTTTTAATAAACTGTTCCTCTTACAGACTATTGTTTTTTTTTTAAGATTTATTTATTTATTTTGAGAGAGTGAGAATGAGAGAGAGAGAGTACATGAGAGGGGGGAGGGTTAGAGGGAGAAGCAGGCCCCTCGCTGAGCAGGGAGCCCAATGCGGGACTCGATCCCGGGACTCCAGGATCATGACCTGAGCCGAAGGCAGTCACTTAACCAACTGAGCCACCCAGGCGCCCCTCTTACAGACTATTGTTAACAAGTACATTAAATGATCCTGATCAGAAGTTACTACATCTTTTTAAATTTCTTGTCCCATTCCTCATTAGGTACTTCATAGCCACTAGTCCCACTTGAACAATCTTCAAAAGAGATACATCCATAGGTGTATCTTTATAGAAAAAAAATGTTATAGCTTATTCATGATGCAAATAAATCCTATCTGTTAATGATAAATTTACAAATCAACTACTGATATAGAAATCAACTCAATGACATCTGATTAAGGGACAATAACCCATTTGTAATGCACTGGTTCATAACACATTGTTCCCAAGATAAATTATATCAGCACACTCTTCTTTAGGTTCTCATATACATTCTGACTCACATAGTTATATGTCCTAATGCCAGGTGAAGTAAAGTCTTTCTATATTATCTATTTTCTCCAACTCTAGACTTTCTTTAAAATAGAAACTTTTTAAAAGGCTCATTATTTTTAGCTTCTTAATTGTATGTTTCTAGAGGCATCAGTTGTTTGTTTTAGTATCTACACATCACTGACATAGAAATAATCAGAGTATGTTGGCCCATTTTTCACATTTTATGAATTAGAATAAATAACATTACAATGCTGACTTAGTTGCAGTTAAGTCAGGAAATTGCCACTTAAGAGATTTCAGGAGCAAAGTTGTACATAATTGCTTCCTTTAAAATAATAGTGTAATATAACTTTTTGCTGAAAAACAAGTGGGTTTTAAGTTTTAATTAAAAATCTTAAACTTAAGTATTTGTACTGTTAACATTTATAATAAAAATAAATGGCTATATTTTATGTCAATATATTCTAGTTATTTTTTTAAAAAAGATTTTATTTATTTATTTGAGAGAGAGAGAAGCAGACTCCCTGCTGATCAGGGAGACCAATTTAGGGCTCAATCCCAGGACCCTGGAATCATGACCAGAGCTGAAGGCAGACGCTTAACCGACTGAGCCACCCAGGCGCCCCTGTTCTAGTTATTAACAGTAAAGAAAAAAATAAAATTGGAAAATATTAGTAAATACAGCAGTTCCATCATGAAGCATATCACACTGAATAAGAGAATAGGTTAAAAAAAGAAGAAGAAGAAGAAAGTACACATGTATTTTGAGCAAAGTAAGTGACATTAAAAATACTGACATATTTAAAAAAAAATAGGTATTAAAATATTGTGCTTGTTATATTTTAGGATTTCTACCTCACACTAAATTATTTTTCTAAAGATAATAGCTGAATTTATTCTAGAATATTTCAAATTATTTTTTAGTTACTTTATGTCAATCTCCTTTAGGTTAAAGAAGGCAAGGAAGAAAGATGTATATTCATGGTCAACACTTAAAAAGCTTCATCTAGGGGCACCTGGGTGGCTCCGTCGGTTAAATGTCCGACTTCTGCTTAGATCATGGTCTCGGGGTCCTGGGATCAAGCTGGTTGGGCTCTGCACTCAGCAGGGAGTCTGCTTGTCCCTCTCCTTCTGCCTCTGCCCCTCCCCTCACCCGTGTGCGTGCGTGCACGCGCTCTCTCAAACAGATAAAAATCTTTAAAAAAAAGCTTCATATAATTATAAAAATGAATATATAAAACGCACATGCCAGTTTTTTGTCCCCATTCTAATTTGTATGTAAATAAAGTAAATTAATATGCAGCATAAATAAGCTTACAGAAGATATTTCAGCCTATATTAAGAACTCTAGAAAAAAGGTTCATAAATCATTTCTATTATATTGATAAGAATTTTGATCTAATATAATTATAGCATTATTGTTTTTGAGAATATTAAATATTCAGAATTAAGTTTCTTTAAATTTCTTTTGCTGTATTTAGGAAATGAAGCTCTGATAAAAAATTTGAAATTGTATTTATTAAAAAAAATTAAGAGAAGCATAGCTAATAATCAGGTAAGAACTTATTTCTAGACTTTTTCTCATCTTACTCAAGATAGAGGAAACTGAGAATTCATCATTGAGAGAATGCCCTAAATTTTTAATGATTTCATATTGCAATTAACCGAGGCTGAATCATTAAAAACATGGCATGGCATATCTTTATGCTTTCTGTATTTTGAATTACTCTGGCTGTTGTTCATTTTCAACTGACAATCACTGTCTTTATCATCCTAATAGCATGAGAAAAAGAAATCTGCATACTTTGTTTTCTGCTGTTTTATGCACAAACCTCAGTAATTGGATTCTGAGACTCCATGCTCATTTTTATCCCAGAGTTCTTATTGATTATTTGGCCAGTAAAACAAGCACTCTGGAAGGAATACATTAAGGGAACAACAACACTGTCTGAGAAATGTTTGCCAAAATCACCGATGTCGTAATTTTGGTAATGAACATCTCTGTCTTGAGTTATAAGGTCGAGAATATGTAGACCCTTTTCTCATCACGTTATGTATTATCTGTTGCCTTTTTGGTTCTTATTAGCATCTGCAATGTATTGTGTGACACCCCCCCCAAAAAATTAAAAATAACCTAAAGGAACTAAAACTTTTTAACAGAACAGTTGGTAGAATTTTATATTTTTTTTTACTTGATCCATAACTGCTGACATCATACTCACAAGCAATCTAGATGAAATAATTTTCTCTCCATGTGGGAACTTGTTACTAAACTGGGCTGGTGGTTAGATGCAAGGAGGACTTCTGTTCTTCCTGTCATGTAGGCATATCTTCGTTGTGTTTCTAAAAGAACACATAAAGGTTTGTTCTCAGTTTTAAGAATATAACGTAGCAGTATTCTTTAGATCTCATTTTATTATAATTAGAAGAGTATTTATCCAATGTTACCAACCCGTGAATTATAAGTAAGAGGAAACTGAAGTTCCAAGAAGTTGAGGTTAGAGGGAGGGCTAGTGCTGGAACCCATGTGTTGTGATCCCTGAGAATGGGCATAGGGTAGTAGCTTCATGGGGAGAGCTGAATCCTTCCTGCAGTCAGACACACCTGGCTTTACATCCTTGATTCATTGCTTTGTGACATTGGGGAATTCATTCCTTCAGCAAATATTTGTGTAAGAGTTCCTTATTATGCATTAAAAAGTAAGTTACTCCTTCTGAGCTCCCTATTAGCATTCATATAAATTTAGAGAGCGGCTATATGCAGCGTGACTAGCCTAGCATGGGTGGTCAGTAGATGCAGTTTCTTTTTCTTCGTCCACCAACACTAAGCAAAGGTTCTTTTATGTTGATCAAGTGAAGAGTGCAGCCATTAGTGGATCATAGTGAATGATCTTAATATTCCATTTACAGTTTTGTTGTATAAACTTTTACTTTGATTATGGAAATGTTTCAGTTTTCATGTGTCAGATTTTGGTGACTTCAAAAACAAAGTAATTGAGCACAGAAAGTTTTTTTTTTTTTTTCTTAAGGAACTGAGACGTGAGCAGTAATAAAAATCAAATACCCAATATATGCACATAATTTGATTCGATTCGCCATTTTCTGAACATCTCTAATATGCCAGAAACCATGCTGTGTTCTAAACAGGATATAAAAAAGACACGTGACTGTGCTCATATATAGATTACAATCTAATTGAAGAGATTTAAACGTGTGTATCTGATTGTATTTTAAAGGCTAATATGATAACAGCCTTATTCATCCATTTCTCCAATAAATATTATTTTGGTCCTTAATCTGAGTTTAGGTTCTGAGAATACAACAGTAAATGAAACAAAGTCCCTGTGCTCAGTGAGTTTATATTCTAACAAGGAAAGAGAGACGATTAACAAGTAAGCAGGTTAACAACATCACACGGTTTCAAGTGCCACGTAGAAAACATAGCAGCATAAAGAGATCGAGAATGGCATGTCCTGGGTGTACTAGGCCAGATAGGATGGGTAAGGAAGGAGTTCTCTGATCACCTTGACATCTGATTGGCAAGGGGAGGGAGAGATTGTAGCACTGGGAAAAACAAACAAACAAACAAAAGTAGACCTTGAGGGAGAAGAGGTTATTTCCCAGGCACAGTAGATCAGACCGTATGGGGTTTTGAGTTCTTGATAAAGGAGTGTGTCCCTCAAAGGCAGTGGGAAGCTCTTAATGGCTGTGTTTATTGCTTGCTTCTATGTATAAGCAGAGGACCACCGTGAGGAGAACTGTACTTAGGCATGGAATATTGCTCCATGGGTACTTTGTGGGAGGAATTGGAATAGCAAAGAACCCAGCTCAGGTAAACCTGTTAAGAAGATTTAGCAACTCCCCAGGCGAGTGAGTAGTGAGATTGTAATGGAGAAGACTGATTTGAATCTTTGCAGAAGCAAAACTGAAAATGCCCACAACCTGATGTGTGTGCAAGAGGAGGTAGGTGGCAGGGATAAAGGCAGGGAGGACTGGAGGTTCTTCTGAAGTTTTGAACCAGGTGAAGTGAAGGGATGGTGAAGCCGTTAAGGGAGATATGAAAAATGGTTAGAGGAGCATGTCTCGGGAGTTGGGACAAGCCAGGCAATTTCAGATTTGAGCTTTTGAGGTAATGATAGGGCTCTTTATTTGAGATATCCAGGAATATCATGCAACTATAAGCCGAACTTTGGAAGAAAGTGTGAAATTCAAGATGCAGATTCAGGAATGGAGATGTTCAGCATAAAAAGGGCCTATCTGGAACATGTGACTTTAAAACATGCCAGTAATTAATTATCATACTGGTAATCAGTTCTGAAAGATTTGTAATTCTGTCAGTTACTCTAATGGGAAAAGTTAAGATATTTTAAACAGAATAAAAATTGAAAATAAAAATTAAAAGGCAGCTGGGTAGTGTTGGCAAAAATGGTTCTATTCAACTTAGTAATTACAAACACTACATAAGTAGTTCTCTATAGGTTAAATACCTTGTCTCATTTTTTCCTTAACAACAGCCTGTAGATTCAATATTACTAGTATTCTCATTTAACAGAGAAGGAAGTTGAGGTTAGAGAAACTAATTTTCCCAAAGTTACCCAATTTGTACATGGCAGCATCAGGATTCAAGTCTGACTCCTCTTACTACCATTTCACAGCAACAACAACAAATGCAGGTTTATCTTCTACTCTGTTTTGTGCTCACAGAATTAATATTGTTCTAAACACTCCCAACTCCGAATCCAGAGACAACCCTGAAAATAACCAACTCTTTGTAGCGGCGGGCAGTTCATGAACCCTGACAGGACCCATTAGTGCACAGTGAGGTCATTATGTTCACTAATGCAGCCATTCTTTCAACATTTACCTCTGCTGTGTGCTGAGCACTATACTAACTCTAGAGCTTAAAGAAGAGTGGGAAGTGAATCCTTTCCTCATCTGCTTGGTGTTCAGGGAAGGGTACAGACAAGTAAACAGGCAGTTAGGAATATTATGTGACCACTTATGTTATGGCAGGTCTGTGGCGTTATGAGAACTCAGGAAGAGCATGTCGTCCAGATTGGAGGTTCAGGGAAGACTTCCTACAGGAAGTGACATCTAAATTAAAACCAGAAATGTGGCGTGGGATGAATTGGGTTCACTGAAGAGGTGACAAGGCCTGAAGATCTGGATGTGAGACAGAGGGGCAAAGAAAGGCTGATGCAAAAGCCCAAAGAGGGAATGTTTTGGAACAAACAGTACGGTGGGTGGTTCACATGTAAACTCAAAGAGGTAAGGTGGGGAAGGCGATGGAAGGCCTAAAATTATATGCAGTGAATTGTCTTTAAAGAAGACAGAGTGATGCCAAATACATTTCAGGTTTCTATCATTTTTTAAGTTTGTAAAGCTTCTTGTTAAGTTTTTATTTTTATGGACTCTTACCTTGTGTGAACTGAGGATTTCCTGAATAAGTGAGGTAGCCCTGTGATTCTTTATATGATGATCTATTAAGTCACAGGGTCCGAGAAAGGGGCAGAAATGTTGGAGAGAGCAGGGTTGAGAGTTGGATTCAATAATTCTGATAATCTATTTCTGTGCACGTTGGAGGCTTTTTAGGTAGATAATGCTGAATTTCCACTTTACCTCCTTTTCTTTTTGGGGTGGGGTATAAAAATCACTGCAGTTTTGAGTGAACTTCTTTACTTTCTTTTAAAAGATTTTAAGTAATCTCTACACCCAGTGTGGAGCTTGAGCTCACAACCCCAAGATCAAGAGTTGCATGCTCCACTGACTGAGCCTGCCGGGCACCCCTTGAGCAGACTTATTTTAATATGGGTCTCCCAGGATTGCTTCCAGGAATATGTGAATTTAGCTCTAACTACCCCCAAATTAAAGTAGGTTAATCCCCCCTGCCAGTTTTGTTTTCATAGTTATACACATTTTCAGATATTTTAATTGCAGGAGAAAGATCATGGGCACTGGGCATGCGGTGACATGCAGCCTTTTTATGTTTATTGCTGTTTTCTTTTTCACTGATACTTCTGTTCAGGAAAAGGTAATGGTTCAGTAACATTTGTTTCTGAGAAACATTTCTCAAGATTGGAAATACAATAGGAGGCCAAGAAATTCATCCCAGTTGGCCCCCAAAATATGTTACTTTGAAACAAATTGAAATTACAGGAGTAACATTTTATCAACAAGTCTATTTATCACGAACAAACACATTTCTAGCAAAAACCAGTTCAAGATTCAACAAATGTATTCCAGACACTAAGCAAAATCCTGATCTATAAATATGCCCTCATCCTATAAGGTTTTAAGAGGAGGCGTTCTGGAAGAGAGCATTTTTTTTTTTTATAAGCAAGAGGCATTTCAGTTGTTTAAGAGAGTAATTGAGCAAAAGATATGCAGGTCTAGGAGATGCGGAGAGGCTCATGTCTACTGTCTCATCTGTCAAGTGGGGATAAGAAACTTTTGTTGTGAGGATTAATCAAGTCACATAAATACTTACTTACATATCTCTCACAGCAAATTGCTGGGTGGGGAGGGGGTAGTGTTAGTTTCCTTTCCTGAACCCACTTCAACTCCAGTCTGCACTTCTCAGTGGCTCCTGACATGAGGTGGAGCTGGGGGTGATCGGCATGAGTCAAAATGAGGAAGGAAGCGGGCAGGGGGAGTTAGCGCCATCTTGCATTTCTTTGACTTGAGAGAACACTATCTGCTGGCCCAGGAACATGGAATGTGGCCGACTCTGTGCATCAGGGCGCCATTTAAGGGGCCCCAGGCTTCTGCAGGTCACTGGACATGGTGGTGGGGTGAAAGCAGACAGTGCCTTCTTTTAGGGAGAAGACAGTAAGATTAAGGTAGGAACTTCAATTCCTTTGTGCAAATACCCACCAGACAGCATCTGGCCAGAAAAAACTTGATGCCATACTCTTTAACAGTGGCCCCCAAGATGTCCAAGGTTGAATGAATTAATACTTATAAAACACTTCAAATAATGTCTTATATGGAGTAGGAACCATGTAACTGTTTCAAATAAAATAAAAACAATGCAAGACTTCTCCAAGATTTCAACAATAACACATAAAAACAGCAATACTCTATTTTGTGCCTTACATCTTCTTTTATATGCCCTAGCCACAAACTTCTTTACTTCAGCCACTACCAAGTATGACCTAACCACGAGAACCTTCCTCTCTTCTGTTCCTCAGTTCATTTTGAATCCAGGAGCCTAGCTGCCAAAAGAGTTTTTCACTTACTTTTCTTTTTTTTTTTTCTTTCAAAGAAATACCTAGCTGATTTATTATAAAAACAGTGTATCCATACAGTATTTATTAAATCGTATATTATTTTGTTGTGTTGAGTGGTATTATAAGTAAAAATTTGGAAGTCAGTGTAGAATTGTGCTGTGTCATTCCAGCATACAATTAATGTGGCCAAGTATTTTTCTTACATTAGTGCATAGAGTGCATATTCAGTAATGATTCAGAGGTTGAGACAAACACAGACTGTTACTGCGATAGCTTCTGTTTATCCCACTCCCCATTTATTGGCCATTTCACTGCTTAATAATACCTCAATTTTAGTTGGATACAAAAAATAAGGGGGTAAGGGACTGAGACTTGCCATTTTATTCCTGGTCAGAAACTCTATTAAGATCCTTAGTGCAAAAAGTCAGGCAAAGAAAAAATCACTTGCAAAATTAAGTCAGTGATGTTCTTCTTACCCCTCAGTGATAGACAACTGAAGAGGGATTACATATAATGATTTTTAAAAGTAGGATATAATTTCACCTGCCTGGAGTGGCTGAAAAATAGACTAGGAACTTGAAGACTGGGCATGGATGGAGTAGTTGACCTCTCTGGCTTCCTTTCAAGTCCCTTGATTCCATAATTTGAATGCATAATTTCACATGCATTTATTCAGAAATATGTGCACCCAGACTACTTTCTGCTAAATGCAGACTCCCACTCTTAAACATTGGAGAGAGAAGCCTGTTAACTGACATTTGCAATTTCAGGATGGCACAGTGTGGGAGAGAGAACTGCCAATCATTTCTGCCAACATCATTCTCAGGGGGAGTCTAAACGAAGCTAGCTTAGTCCAATTAAAAGGAGCAATTATGAATAATGGAATGTAAACAAATCTAAGAGAAATGATAGTGCCGATTATAGTGGGTACTCACAATGAAAGGCTATAGTCCAAGTGTCACCTTTGTTTCTAAAGCTATTAATCTACTTTGATTTTCTTGAAGTTTTTTACAATGAAATAATCAAAAAGAAATTGTTAATCTTCATTTCATAGCTAAGTAAAATTCACGGTAGTGGAAAAATTAAAAACCTCTCTACAGAGCTTTAATTAGGTCAAATTTCTACATGGCCTTTGGGTTAGGAAAAATATATGAAGTGTTACATCATGACCCATTTAGGTGCTTGATTATAGAAAATATTGCAAAATAGCCTAGCAGACCTACATATGTTTGTTTGTTTGTTTTGCTAAGGTTAAATATAATATGTGAAATCTGCTTTTGTGCTGTAATATAATCCAACTGTCATAAAATGTAGATTTTGATAAGCTGCATCATTAAGCCTTTCCCTATGTGCAGAGGAAATTGAACCTTGCATTGTAATGCCGTATGTGAGTTCTTATCTCTGAAAGCATGGTGGTAGAGTATTTTTACCATTGTCAACAAACTTTGTGTTAAATTCATTGACCTTAGTTCACTTGCACAATGATGCAATTAGCAAATGTCTGCAGACATCAACATTTTGATTGTATTTCCTAAATAGAAAAATATGCCTGCCCCAAATTTTGGCAGGAATGTAAAAATAATGCTTTCCAAATTATTTTCCTTCTCTGAATATCTCTATAGTTGGGTCATGCAAGATAAATTTATATTAGGGAGCCAAGTACAAACTCATATTACCTACCAGTGATAGCTGGAATGACCAGTGATAAAAGGCACGGGAGCAAGGCAAAGATGTATTTGGACACATAGAACATGGCGACAAATGGCTAAAAAAGAAACTCACGACTTTTTAATACTAGAAAATTGCTGATGGAACCGAAGGGAATAGGGAGCAGAATAGAGAATGGGGAGCAAAATTGGGAATGGAGGTCAATTAATTGATCTCTCCGGGAACAAAGAAAACTACTAAAGGTAAGAAAGATTTGCTAACATGCATCTATGGAAAAGATTTTGAACTATCTCCTTAAAGGTGTTTACAGCTGATTCCCAATGGAGAGAAGGTGAAGGTCCAGAAGACTCATGTGCAGAAGTGTATACTGTCTGCTTCAAAAATTGTAAACTGAAAGCTGAAGCTAAATTTTGATTTAGCTAATGTCAGGAGCATGCTGAAAAAAGCCATCTTGATAAGCAAGGTAAAGCAAAATCATCCTGATCTAATCAGCTAGCACATCCTTAAAGCAATGAAGCAACAAAGCCTGTTGATGCTAGTTTCAGGAGTTAAAAGGCTACAAGTGTGAGTCTACCCATTCTTGTCTATGGAACTGGCCATTTAGCCCGTCATAGCCATCACATCAGGCATCCTGAAGTAGATGCTATTTCATTAGCCTCACTTACTCCCAGCAAATGGCATGGTCTTGGGGCAGAGCCAAGCTACTGACAGGAGAGTTGTGTAAGTGATTCTGGACTGACTGCATTTCCCCAGGGAATGGATGAGAGCTACCTAGTCTGGTATTTGGTGAGTGATGCTATGAGAGACAGATGAAAAAGCTTTACACACCCCACGTTGTTGGGCAAAACTAGGTGTTTTTAAATCCCCTTGTTACCACAGAAAGACAATTCTTTGAAGCTTGTTCATACCTGTGCACACATTCTAACTTAATTCTACCAGCAATGCATCTTTATGCCCACTTTCCAAATGAGAAAGTTGAGGTAAGTAGTAGCTATGAAGCCGAGGTATATTTAGAATACAAACCATTGGCAGATAGTGACGATAACCACAGACTTGCACACATTCTGTGTTTTGTGGGTTTGTTTTCAACTCTTGCAGTGTCCCGGAGCAGAGCTTAGGTTAGTCATCAAAATAATTTTAATTCAGGCAGTTTCAATTGTTTGCTTTTTTATTTTTGCAGAACAGTTGTGATGAGTTTGTACAAAACACCTACCTTTCATTTCTTACTAAACCAACCTGCATATTAGTCAGTTTTTCCCATAGCAGAAAATACCAGAATTACATACTTCTGTATCCAAAATACTACCACCCCACCCCCCACCTTTTTTTTCCCGTCCTGATGCGGGACTGCCATCTGGTGGAACTGGGAAGGCACTTCTCGTTTGGACCTAACCAAAACTGTGTAATCGTGGTTTCTCTATGAGGATTCCAAAGGAGCAGTATAGCAAATGGGAACCCTGTTTCTGGTCTCAAATGGAGATAAACTTACAGTGAAGAGAGGAGGCAGTGATGATTATTGTAGCAGCTGACAGTCTGGGAGCTGCACCGATTATAATGGGCAATGAATTGGCAAGAAGAGATCACTCAATTTTATTAGTCAAGATTTTTTTTAAAAGACATATGTGTATATATATATATATATTTATTCACACAGTGTACACATGTGCATGCATTATGTATATGTACATATATTATGGGCACATATATATGTGTGTATGTGTGTGTGTGTCTATGGGTATGTATTAGACAAGGTAAAGAAGAACCACAACAGAAAGAAAATGGCCCTGAAAGAGCAGATGCGGTAGAGCTAACTTTCTCCCCTGACTCTTCCCCAAACATGTACACCTCATGCCCACTCCCTAGAGTCCTTAACAGGGTCACACACTGCCCACATGATGCTGCCTGGGCAATGTTGGGTCTCTAGAGATCTAGAAGATTCAATTCTTGCTGTGCTGCAGCTCTATTACCCTTAGAGAGAACGTCTCCATTGCAGAAGACTTACTTCATGACAAACCATGAAGTACTACTAGAGGGAATATTTATCAATATTTGTCATACCTGCTCTTGAAGTAAAGTTAGTGTGAACCATCAGTGGGAAGAAAGCAGAGTCAATGCCCAGGTATTTTTCTGAATAATATGCCTACCTCCAGCTCCCTAGTTTTCAGGAAGAGGGTTTCTTATATTCCAAAAACCATTCCAAATTCATCTAAGCTAATCAGACATTAGACATAAGGTACTTTATTTTTTTATATATATATAAGGAATAGAGAGGCTAAGAATGTTCTCAGTCAGATAGCATACATTTATGTCACAGATGGTGCACTCCGGGCAACTTTTTACATGTGAAGGAAGAAATAAGAGGGAGAGTCTCTTGACTTTTTACTTTCCCCACTTCTTATTCAAGCTGTGCCGGTGTGATAGAAGTAACATTTTAGAAAGAGATACAGTCCCAGGACAAACTCTTTCCTAGCCTATAGAGCAGTTTTCTTATGAGGAAGGTCTTTGAAGTTAACAAGTTTCATTGTCTTAAAGAAAATAATGCATATATGGTTTTCATCCAGAGGAAAGTCAAAATGGTCATGCGAAATTACATAATCATACTCACTGTGGGAGCTGGGCTTGAGGTATCATCTTGCATAATGGTAGGGATCCCTAGACTCGGGGTGGAATCATCCCTCAGATATCTACAGATCTAGTCGCAAACATGTACAGAATTAAGAATGGGACTGTTCTATTTGCCCAGATGTTTCTTCTACTTCTAGTACTCAGACAAACCATACATATAAACCAAGAGGTAAATATCATGAGGAACTGATCAGAGCCTCTTGTTTGACTGATAGTTATATGACCTGTTTGTCATTTTGAAAAGCGAGCTGTGGAGGATTTGGTAACTTGTTGTCCTTGGATGTTCATGGGGGATGAATGAAGCTCAAGCAGAGGAGTTTAAATTACTTGAAACCCATGGCCAAATGAAGAATGGATCAGCAAAGAAGATAGAACATCTATCTTCTTTGACATCAGGAGGAAAATGTGACAGCATAGCCAGTGTATATGGCTTGACAGTACATATTTGTGGAGTGATTTAAAAAATGCATAAGTATATTAGCTGTGTGGCAGAGTTAGAACTGCATTTCTAATTTCATGCAAAAAGTCCTTTTAAGGCTTCAAAATTTGCACTTCAACTTTTTAATGGATTTTTTTTCTGATATATTATACATCCTCTTGACATACTAAGCACAGTATTTTTTAAAATTGTTTTGAAATAGTTTTGGATTCACATGAAGTTGCAAAAATAGTACAGAAGAGTTCCTAGCTTCCCCCAATGATAAAATCTTATATAACCAGAATACATTATCAAAACAAGGAAATTGACATTGACTTTGGTTCACTACTTATAGACCTTATTTGTATTTCACCATTATGCAGTTTTTAAAAAAACATTATTTAATATGTCTTGGGTCTTAATTGTTGTCTTAATTATTTTATTTTGATTAGTAATCTTGTCTAGATTATTTTATTAATTTATTTCAGATAGCTGCTCTGTAATATGTCTTTAGTCAAACTCAAAAATTTACTTAAAAGTTGGAATTTCTCAAGCAAAGCAAAACCTTCCTATCTGCATTTGTGTTTTGCTTTTGTTTTTATTTGTGTTGTTCTCAAGTAAATGGGTAATATAAACTGCCATTGCATGAATTCTTGTGGAGTTTAATGTGGTTGCTCATCTGCAAAATTAGGACTTGGAGGAGAGTCTAAGGTGGCTGTGGTCCAATTGGTTTCTTGTCTTCAGTAAAATCATAATTTTCACTGTTTCTGTCAGTGTCTTCTGACTTATGAGCTCATAAATTCCTGCTATGCCAAACTCAGTTATCTTATGGACTTTGTCCTCCCCTTTATTCAACCGTGTAAGTTACAGGCATGGTGTCATTGGAAGACATCAGGATCCCTTAGAACATCACTGCTATAGATAATGAAACGAAGTTGTTCCTTTGCAATCAAAAATATCAAGAGCAAACTATTGTATTTGTGTACAATTTATACTTTCAAAAATGCTTACATGTCCAGAATTTTCTGTAAAATAGGCAGAGCAAGTATTTTTATCTCCTCTTAAACTTTGTGGATCACTAAGACTAAAGGACAGATCCAAAAAGAAAAAAAATTTCCTGGGTTCAGCCAGAAAGACCTTCTCTGCCAGATAAATCAATAGAAGGAATTTAATGTGGAGAATTTAATATGGTAGTTAGAATGAGAATGAGAAGAGGTGAACAGACAAGTAGAGGAAAGTGAAGCAATCCTAAGGTTAATAATCACCACATTGCTGTCTCCATGCCTATTGCTGGAGAAGCAAAGAGGTGTGGTTGCTGACTCCCTGTGAGCAGACACCTTATTAGACCAGTGCCACCCACTGGCCAAACCTACCTGGAAGCCTAAAGTCAAGGAAGCCAGGAAAGTTTCCGAAGCAGAAGGGAAAGTGTCGGGAACTGACCTGAGAGCAAATGTACTTTTAAAGAGTGTTGTGCTGGGCATACTCATTTTTTTTTTTATTTTATTATGTTATGTTAATCACCATACATTACATCATTAGTTTTTTTTAATTTTTTTATTGTTATGTTAATCACCATATATTACATCATTAGTTTTTGATGCAGTGTTCCATGATTCATTGTTTGTTCATAACACCCAGTGCTCCATGCAGAACGTGCCCTCCTCAATACCCATCACCAGGCTAACCCATCCCCCCACCCCCCTACCCTCTAGAACCCTCAGTTTGTTTTTCAGAGTCCATCATCTCTCATGGTTCGTGTCCCCCTCCGATTCCCCCCCTTCATTCTTACCCTCCTGCTATCTTTTTTTTTCTTTTTTTAACATATATTATATTATTTGTTTCAGAGATACAGATCTGTGATTTAACAGTCTTGCACAATTCACAGCGCTCACCATAGCCATTACCCTCCCCAATGTCTATCACCCAGCCCCCCCCATCCCTCCCACCCCCCACCACTCCAGCACCTTCAGTTTATTTCCTGAGATTAAGAATTCCTCATAGCAGTGAGGTCATATGATACATGTCTTTCTCTGATTGACTTATTTCGCTCAGCATAATACCCTCCAGTTCCATCCACGTCATTGCAAATGGCAAGATCTCATTCCTTTTGATGGCTGCATAATATTCCACTGTGTGTGTGTATATCAATTCAACTTTATCCATTCATCTGTCGATGGACATTTTGGATCTTTCCATAGTTTGGCTATTGTGGATATTGCTGCTATAAACATTGAGGTGCATGTACTCCTTCAAATCACTACATTTGTAACTTTGGGGTAAATACCCAGTAGGGCAATTGCTGGATCGTAGGGTAACTCTATTTTCAACTTTTTGAGGAACCTCCATACTGTTTTCCAGAGTGGCTGCACCAGCTTGCATTCCCACCAACAGTGTAGGAGGGTTCCCCTTTCTCCGCATCCCCGCCAACATCTGTCGTTTCCTGACTTATTAATTTTAGCCATTCTGACTGGTGTGAGGTGGTATCTCATTGAGGTTTTGATTTGGATTTCCCTGATGACGAGCAATGTTGAGCACTTTTTTGTGTGTGTGTTGGCCATTTGGATGTCTTCTGTGGAGAAATGTCTGTTCATGTCTTCTGCCCATTTCTTGATTGGATTATTTGTTCTTTGGGTGTTGAGTTTGATAAGTTCTTTATAGATTTTGGATACTAGCCCTTTATCTGATATATCATTTGCAAATATCTTCTCCCATTGTGTCGGTTGTCTTTTGGTTTTGTTGACTGTTTCTTTTGCTGTGCAAAAACTTTTTATCTTGATGAAATCCCAATAGTTCATTTTTGCCCTTGCTTCCCTTGCCTTTGGCGATGTTTCCAGGAAGAAGTTGCTGCAGCTGAGGTCGAAGAGGTTGCTGCCTCTGTTCTCCTTTAGTATTTGGATGGACTCCTGTCTCACATTTAGGTCTTTCAGTCATTTTGAGTCTATTTTTGTGTGTGGTGTAAGGAAATGGTCCAGTTTCATTCTTCCGCATGTGGCTTCCAATTTTCCCAACACCATTTGTTGAAGGGACTGTCTTTTTTCCATTGGACATTCTTTCCTGCTTTGTCAAAAATGAGTTGACCATAGAGTTGAGGGTCCATTTCTGGGCTCTCTATTCTGCTCCATTGATCTATGTGTCTGTTTTTGGGCCAGTACCATACTGTCTTGATGATGACAGCTTTGTAATAGAGCTTGAAGTCCGGAATTGTGATGCTACCAGCTTTGCTTTTCTTTTTCAACATTCCTCTGGCTATTTGGGGTCTTTTCTGGTTCCATAC
Source organism: Callorhinus ursinus (assembly GCF_003265705.2). Taxonomy (NCBI): domain Eukaryota; kingdom Metazoa; phylum Chordata; class Mammalia; order Carnivora; family Otariidae; genus Callorhinus; species Callorhinus ursinus. The sequence goes on from NW_027397084.1 coordinate 22,393,995, forward strand.
AAATTTTAGGATTATTTGCTCCATGCCTTTGAAAAAAGTTGATGGTATTTTGATAGGGATTGCTTTGAATGTGTAGATTGCTCTAGGTAGCATTGACATCTTCACAGTATTTGTTCTTCCAATCCATGAACATGGAACGTTTTTCCATTTCTTTGTGGCTTCCTCAATTTCTTTCATGAGTATTTTATAGTTTTCTGTGTACATATTCTTTGCCTCTTTGTTTAGATTTATTCCTAGGTATCTTATGGTTTTGGGTGCAGTTGTAAACGGGATCGACTCCTTAATTTCTTTCTTCTGTCTTGTTGTTGGTGTATAGGAATGCCACTGATTTCTGTGCACTGATTTTGTATCCTGCCACTTTACTGAATTCCTGTATGAGTTCTAGCAGTTTTGGGGTGGAGTCTTTTGGCTTTTCCACATAAAGTATCATATCATCTGCAAAGAGTCAGAGTTTGACTTCTTCTTTGCCAATTTGGATGCCTTTTATTTCTTTTTGTTGTCTGATTGCTGTGGCTAGGACTTCTAATACTATGTTGAATAGCAGTGGTGATAGTGGACATCCCTGCTGTGTTCCTGACTTTAGGGGGAAAGCTCTCAGGTTTTCCCCATTGAGAATGATATTTGCTGTAGGTTTTTCATAGATGGCTTTTATGATATTGAGGTATGTACCCTCTATCCCTCTACTCTGAAGAGTTTTGATCAAGAAAGGATGCTGTACTTTGTCAAATGCTTTTTCTGTATCTATTGAGAGGATCATATGGTTCTTGTTCTTTCTTTTATTAATGTATTGTATCACAATGATTGATTTGTGGATGTTGAACCAACCTTGCAGCCCAGGGATAAATCCCACTTGGTCATGGGGAATAATCCTTTTAGTGTACTGTTGGATCCTATTGGGTAGTATTTTGGTGAGAATGTTTGCATCCATGTTCATCAGGAATATTGGTCTGTAACTCTCCTTTTTGATGGGGTCTTTGTCTGGTTTGGGGATCAAGGTAATGGTGGTCTCATTAAATGAGTTTGGAAGTTTTTCTTCCATTTCTATTTTTTGGAACAGTTTCAGAATAGATATTAATTCTTCTTTAAATGTTTGGTAGAATTCCCCTGGGAAACCATCTGGTCCTGGGCTCTTGTTTGTTGGGAGATTTTTGATGACTGCTTCAATTTCCTTAGTAGTGGTTATAGGTCTGTTCAGGTTTTCTATTTCTTCCTGGTTCAGTTTTGGTAGTTTATACATCCCTAGAAATGCATCCATTTCTTCCAGATTATCTAATTTGCGGGCGTATAGTTGCTCATAATATGTTCTTATAATCGTTTGTATTTCTTTGGTGTTGGTTGTGATCTCTTTCATTCATGATTCTATTTATTTGGGTCCTTTCTCGTTTCTTTTTCATAAGTCTGGCCAGGGCTTTATCAATCTTATTAATTCTTTCAAAGAACCAGTTCTCTCTTCTCCCTCATTTATCCTGGTAGTTATAGCCTCCATTTTTTATTGCACCTCATTAATAGCCTTTTGGATTTTGACTTGGTTAGATTTTAGTTCTTTTATTTCTCCAGAAAGGGTTTCTCTAATATCATCCATGGATTTTTCAAGTCCAGCTAATATCTTTATAATCGTCATTTTGAACTCTAGTTCCGACATCTTACTAACATCTGTATTGATTAGGTCCTTAGCAGTTGGTACTGCCTCTTGTTCTTTTTTTTTTTTTTTGAGGTGATTTTTTTCTGTCTTGTCATTTTGTCCAGAGGAGAATAGATGAATGAGAGAACAAAATGCTAACAGGGTAACAACGACCCCAGAAAAATACACACTAAACATATCAGATGAGACATGAAACCGGGGGAAAAGAAAGGGAAAGAAAGAAAAAAGAAAAAAAAAAGTTAAGATAAAAAAAAGAATATGATCAGGCTGGTGAATAGATCAGTGCCACACACTAGATTTTGGGCATATTTTGGTCTGTTAGAAGAAACTACCTCCCAAAATTTTAAAGAAAGAAAAGCTTATATATGTACAAAAATAAGGGTAAATACAATGAAGGAATGGACTATGACTGTAAAGATGAAAATTATAAAATATGTTATAAAAGGAATTGATAAGAAGTTGGTTGAAAAAAGAAAGAAGAAAAATTAAAAAAAAAGGAGAGAATATGATCAGTCAGAAGATTAGAAGAAAGCCATACATTAGAGATTTAGGGTATATTTTGGTCTGTTAGAAGAAACTGTATCCCAAAATTTTAAAGAGAGAACAACTTATAAATATATACCAAAAATAAGATTAGGTACTATGAAGGGATAGAATATGACTCTAAACATGAAAAATAAAAAAATAAAAAAAAAGGATTGATTAAGATATTGGTTGAAGAGGGGAAAAAGAAAAATTTTTTAAAAAATAGAAAAAGAAAAAAATAAAGAAAATTAAAAAAATTAACTTTGAAAGACTAAAGAATCATGGGAAAAAAGCCATGAATTCTATGTGCTGTATTCCTCTAGCACTGGAGTTCTTCCGTTCTCATTGATCGGTAAACTTGGTCTTGGCTGGCTGTTCTTGCTGATCTTCTGGGGCAGGGGCCTGTTGCCATGGTTCCCAAATGTCTTTGATGGAGGTGGAATTGCCCCGCCCTTGCCGGGTCTGGGCTAAGTAATCTGCTTGGGTTTGCTCTCAGGAGCTTTTGTTCCCTGCAAGCTTTCCGTAGAGCTTTGGAGGATGAGAGTGAAAATGGCAGCCCCCTAATCTCCACCCGGAGGAGCCAAGAACTGGGGGCCCACTCCTCAATGAGCCCCCAGAGAAAAGCAGTCAGTCACTCCCATCTCCCCGGTCTCCGGATGTACTCCATGCTCACCCAGCCTGTGACCAAGTGTTTCTATCTCTGGCACCCGAGCCCATGTGGAGTCTCCAAACCCAGCAGATCTCTGTGGTGCATTCCCGGGCCGCTCCTCCCAGGGGAGGAAGGTGAGTCTCCCTGGATCTGCTGCTTGTTGGGTCCCTTCCAGAAAGTGATCGCTTTTCTGTTCAGAGAGTTGCTGCTCTTCTTTTCTTCAGTCTCCTGTTGAGTTCATAGTGTTCAGAATGGTTTGATCCCTATCCAGCTGAATTCCTGGGACCAGACAAAATTTAGGTCTCCTACTCCTCTGCCATCTTGCTCCCGCCTCCCCCCCCCCGGGCGTACTCATTTTTAATAGAAATGCTACATGATGGCATGTTGCAGAGCACAGAGGATAAAGAAGAAATGGACATTATCTCTGCTGTGAAGAAATTTTCTGTTTTATAAAGGAAGACGATCATGTAAACAACAACCACTATCACTATTACTGCTGCTAACTCTTAGTACTACTTAAATGTCAGGAACTATAATGCATTATTTAAGTACAGTTTCTCATTTCACGCTTTGAATTCAGTTTATTATTATTCCCGTTTTACAGATGATAAAATTGAGACTTTAAGAGGTCAAGGGTCACAAGGCTGACTAGCCAAGATTCTGATGTGGACTCTCTGACTCTAAAACTCATGCTCCTTACCCTGCTCTATTTTGATTGCTTCCCTAAGTATTATAAGTGTTCAAAGTTCTAGGATTACTGCTACATCTAGGACGTAGTGTAGGTACAAAAGAAGAAGTGACCAATTTGCCCAGGAGGCAGACTTCAGAGGAGACCATACACTCCAGCTGAACTTGAGTGAGGAGTGAGGGTTTCTCCAGGTGGACCAGAAGGCAAGCATAGTCAGAGCAGAGCAGAGCAGAGCATCAGTATCAACATTGCATAATGTTTTCCAAGAGACTGGTAAACATGGCAACGGGCAGGTAATACAGAACTGTTGAGGCGCAGTTTGGGAGGAGGAATTTTGAAAAGAGAAAAGGCAAGGGAGACAAGAATCATGCGGGAGCCCTGTCATACTCTGGAGACACTTCATGCACAAGAAAGTGGGAAATTGTTGATGACTGTGTGCTGGGAGAGAGTCGTAGCCAGTTTTGTTTTAGGAATATGACCCTGCCTGCAGAGTTAGGTGGCTATTATGAACTGTTGGTAGAGCACATGGTCACTGTTTAGGATACCAAGTGAATATTAGGAGGATGTGCTGAAAAATGGACTTGACTTTAAATGGTACCCTCGAAGTGCCACCGGCTCTTTCCAACCATTTACCCTTCTTTCTCAACTTCTCAAATACGGAAAATTTGATGTTCTACATAAGAAGTTGGTGATATTTGGGCAGGCTTCAGCTCTAAATGCCTGATTGGGCCCTTTATTAATTTAATTTAAAATTAAAACAATGGTATCTGAGTAAATGTAGCTATAGAGTTTTATACTTTACCACGAAACTTTCTCATATATTTTCACATATAGTCCTCAAATAATTGTTTGAGTTTAGTAGCATAGCTGTATTTGCTACAATTTGAAGATGAAGAAAGTGAAGAGCAGCAAGGTGAAATTTTTGCCACAGACCTACTAAATAACAGAGCCAAGACTATCAACTGGCCTATTTGTTCAACCTGGTGTTACTTTTGCATATTTTCACAGTTTTCCTGGTAAGCCAAATTATCTCTCATTATTCTGTCATAATTATGCTTTGTATATGTTTGTAGGAATTAAGTTACTATATGACTCCCCCACTTTTTCTATATATTGTGTTTTCCTTCCCTATCCATATACCATTTATTACTTCTCAGTAATAGGCTTTATGATGGATTTAATTTTTTCTACTGGCAATCATCTACCTCTCAGAAATGTCACCTGTCAAGTATATCAATTTCTTCAGTAAGTAGAAAGCTATTTAATACTTTTATATGAGCCTTAAACTTAGCTTCACCTGGTTTCCATTATGTTGCAAGATGCCTTAGAGGTAGAAACGCATTTTTGGTCTGCTCACTAACAGGTGAAAATTTATTTTCCTGCCTTTTTTGATTTTACTTTCTTGTGGGCACTCATTTGAGTTATACATCATCTGTATGAAATGGAACTAGCTTTGTATCAGCAGAGCAGAAGGACTTCTTGATACTGGAATAGTCCATGTCCCTTTCTTGTTTTCTTTTCCTTCACAGAGTTTAATAGCGTCCATTGTATTTACTTGAGTGTCAAAATTCTCTAGATTACCGCCATGTTTTGTGACTAAAGCAGTTAAGATGAATGGAAAAGAGTGGAGAAGTGGCTGAATTTAATTTAATTATGGTTAATAAGCACATCATGAAGGGATTGAAAACCCTCTGATTCTCATAGAGCTTCATCACCACTATCTATTTCACAAAATAATTTAGTATTGATGAGCTTGTATTAGAATTGACTTATGCCCGATGAAAGAAAAAAATCTTCGATCCTTAAATGACAACGTAGTTTCCTTAGCAATATCTTCAAACTTGTCAATAGGCTTCATTCAAAGGAAAGAGTTAAAATTATTAGTATCATGATTCTAAAATGAATATTCATTTATGTCTTTCCATACTGTGGTCACATGCACATCTATTCCCAGAGTGATTCATGACTGTGAAGGTAACGACTAGAACTGTTGCTCTTTTTTTTTTTTTAAGATTTTATTTATTTATTTGACACACAGAGAGAGAGAAACACAAGTAGGGGGAGTGTGAGAGGGAGAAGAAGGCTTCCCGCGGAGCAGGGAGCCGGATGCGGGCCTTGATCCCAGGACCCTGGGATCATGACCCAAGCTGAAGGCAGACGCTTAACGACTGAGCCACCCAGGTTCCCCTAGAACTGTTGCTCTTAAAAAGAGTAAGAAGATTGTGCATATATGTGTGTGTATGTGTGTGTGTGTGAAATATATATCTTTGCACTATTAGTATGATGAAGATATACAATATAAAATGTTAAAGAAATTAGTTGATGATTTTTATTCCTTTTTTTTTTTTCACTCCTTTGGTTGCTGTTGTTTCTCTGGAAATTGACTATTTAGGAAAATTCAGTTTCCTACTGGGAAAAATTAAATGCTGGGCAGTGTACAGACACTGCAGATTCTCGAGTTAGAAGATTTGAGCTTCACTTCTACCTGTGCCAATAGCAAGCTGCTGGCTTTGAATGATTAAACTGTGCCTCATTTTCCACATATATAAGAGTGTGAGCATGTCTTCCCAATCTGAAATGTTTTCTTGAAGATAAAATAAAATAAAGCCTGCAAGAGATTTTGATGAACAGGGTAAAAGTATTATTCAAATTATATGTTGGAAATGATTTTTTTTTATGTTTAAATCAGGTAAATTAGAAGTCCGTTGAATGTGACAATATACCTTTTAGCCAAGCCAAGGATATTAAAATACGTCTGTGAAGAAATCTAAGTGATGGTTTGGAAGGCCCAGAAAGGCAAGTTCTGAGTCCAAAGTCTGAGAGATCCCTGTAGGACTGGACAAGTCGTCAACCAGAGCAGTGTTAGCATAACCTGTAGCTTAGCCAGAGAAATAATCTTTACTAAGAAAAAATTTGGTAAAAAGATGAATATTGCTTTCCTTCTTTTACCACCTGTAGGCCCTAGAATCTTGGCTGAAGGAGTTACATAGGGTGTTCCTGAGTCAGGTATCTCTAAAAATTATTTTACAAAAATATTTTAAAAGTCTGTGTATTGGTGAGAATGACTGACCGAATTCCACACAGTAATGATGCGGGAGTACAGCTGATTGGCTGGGAATGTGTACGTGCCTTCCTCCCTGAGGAGCTAGCATAGACCATAACCTATGAGCAGGAGACCTGAGTTCTGGTTCCTTGAAGATCCTTACCAGTGACCAGCAGTGATCCTGTCCCAAGAACTAGAATGCTCGGTCTTATTTTACGGCCCTTATCGCTAAGTCACAGGAGGTCCCTAGCTTCTTTTTAAGTGGTCTTTAAATTCTAAGTAAAGTCTTGCTTTTCCTTCCCTGTGACCTAAAGTGACGGTTGCCCTGTGGTGCTGCAGCCCTCCGTCTCTCTGACCTGAATTCTTTCACGTCTGTGTCTACGCTGTCCTGGCAGCTTTATTTGCTCTGCACAGTCAACGTTTCCTCTCACTGTCAAGAGCCCTGGCATTTTAAACCCCTTTTGGCAGAAACAGTTTAAGCTTGGAGTCTTCTCTGTAAATATATCTCTTGTTGTGCAGAAACAAGGAACTCTGATGCTTATTTTCCATCAACAGTCAACAACTCCCCACTCATGCTCCCACTCCTCACCCTTGCAGTAGCTCAAATGGATCACAGTTGAAGCACTCTTTGCTCTCTGCTCTCCTTTTATGCCTCTGTGTCCCCTAGGAGGACAGGTCAGATTTTCAAACGGTCTACACGGAGCTCCACGACCACTAGCGTGGGGAGGAGTGAAACAAACATGAAAATCCCTCACTGTGTAGTCCATCGTAAGGGTCCCCACATGCTCTCACCTGGGGCTGCCCCTCCCATCCTGTCCTAGTGTTCTTCTTTCTCTCTTTCTTTCCCTCTGTTTAGACCCAGGACCTCCAAAAAGCCCCTTTTCTGATCTTAAAATGTTGCATAGAATGCTTTATATTAGTAACTGGAATATTTAGCACCCCAGCTAGAAGTGTTTGCATTCAGATACCTGAGAAAATGCCTAGGGCTTACCCCTGGGACAGTATGTAATACCTACATCACTGAGAAGACCCAGAAAAATAATCCTTGCATAAATACCATTCTTTACCTCTTGTAAGCACATTTCTGGCCATTCTAGATAGCTGCTTCCTTTCATTTGTTTGTTTTTGTTCCCTCATTTCTTGTTATGAAACATTTGGAATTATTTCCAGTAATTTATTTTCCATTTTCTTTAAAGCATTTCCTTTATGGTTCAGTTGGGGATCCTTAATAAGCCTAAAGCTAGACGTCACGGGCACTTACTTGTAACTAAATAGAGGGAGATGGCACATGTCTCCTAGGCTGTTGGTATATTGCAGTGCTGTGCCGCTGGGATATTCCACCCTTGTGGGGTGATAGCTGAATTTCTATCTTTAAAATTTACTATATCTTTTGAATTCTTGTGTGTGTGTATGTGTGTGTGTGTGTGTGTGCATTATATACACTATTTATAGCCATAGATTATCCCTTTGTCTACATAGTACAGTGTGAATTATATTCTTAGCTCTATGCTTGCATTTGTTCTTAGGACATCCATAATTTTCTTCAAGGTTAGATTCTGTCTTTTAAATTTTTAATTGGATAAAATTATCACCCTATCTACAAATTAGTTTATATGAGTTACCATCTCATTCATCATTGAAACAATCCTTCCTATTTTAAATCTGCAAACTACGTACAGTTGGTATTATTTACCGCCCTTCCATTCACGACAGAGTGAGCCTTTCCACCACTGCTTTCTCAAGATGCATGTAAAGCTGTCTCATTAGAACTCTAAGTTTTAAAAATCACCTGTGCAGTTTGGGACTTGCATGTGAGAAGCAGTATTTCAGCCTAGATATCTTGTTTCTTACTTTCTACAGTATAACCAAACCAACAGTGGGAGTCCTAGATGGTAAAATTGCTTATGTATATTAGCAAATTTTATGTATCCTTTAAATTTGGAAATGATTCAAAGCTATAGCCAAAGCAAATGCGGCTATCAAAATATAATCCCTTAAGGGAGAACCATGTGACGTTAACCCCTCTTTCTATTTTGAGAGAGAGTGTATATGTGTGTGTGTGTGCGTGCACATGTGTGTGTATTTCATACTAATACATAAATATAGATTAATAAAATATAAGAATTATTAAAGCTGTGGAATCAGTTTGAAATGCAAGCCAGCTCGTTTTGTTTTTCTATAAAATGAGATGCAATGTGGGGAAGAAATTTATGCTGTGGTAATAGCTGCAGCATATTGAGCTCATATCATGTATCACTTTATATGCTCATCTACTTAATATTCACAACAACCCTATAAAGCAAGCAGTATTATTATTCCCACTTTACATATAAGGTGAAGCCTGAAGAAATTAAGTAGTTTACCCAAGATGTGGCAATTAGCACATCTACAACCCGGTGGTCTATTTTAGTGGCTTTATTTCCTTCGTAGTTTTGAAGGAAATGAGAGCTACAGTGATGCCTGTTAGGGATCCGATTCAGTAAGAGGCTGAGTCAAGGATTGGAAGCTCTTCTCCAACCAATAATCCTCCCTGAGAGGTCTGTGTGCAGATAGGATCACAAAGGTATTGGAGTTCTGTCGCTTAAATCCAGCTTGATCTTGTCCTCTGTATGACTGTTAGCTGTGCCCAGATAATTTAAAAGTTTTAATGCTAGGCAATATTGGAGTCCTAAGATAGCAGAATATCGTATATCTTCCTTCAATCCACATGGATCAACCAGAATGTTCTTGATTTCCTTGGGAAGTTCTATGAAAATTTTCATAAATTCTGTTAATCTTAACCATAATTATTTTTGCTAATTTTGAGATTATGTGAAATACTGACAAATGCCATAGGTACCTAGGTGGAGCCAAGTAACGGGGAGTTTTGGTAACATGTTTATGAACGTGAAAGTGAAGGCATGTATAGCCATTAAAACTCCAGGCCCCCTGAACTGTCAGGTGTGTCCAGTGATACTGTTCACCTTTCTTTCATGTATATTCCACTGGAAACTCATGACTTTAACAATCACACATCCTAAGTCCTGTAGTCAGCCAATGTCATTTCCAAAAGAAGACAGATAAAAATAGGAAGTTAAAGTTATCTTTTATAAACTATGGGTAAATGAAATTATCCTGGAGGAAAAAAGTATCTGTTATGAAATAAAGTATATAATATAGAAAGGCACAGAGGTCCAAAACAAAGGAGAGATTTTCTTTCCAAACAAAAATTGATAAAACATTCAAGAAGCTAAAGGTTGCTATGAAAAACAGGAGCAATTATATATTTCTTCTTAAAATAATCAGATGCCAGGATACAGTGATAAAAATGCAAATCGTAAGGTGCTCTTAGATAGCTAGAGGTCAAATCAATGCTTTTCTTTAAATCAAAACATCAGAATTTTTCCTCAGCCAAGTTTTAATTTTTAAAGGTTGAATATTTATGGGAAATCTAAAAGCTAAAATTGTCACAAGTCCTTGGAAGAAGGTTAAGATTTAAGCATTAAGTAAACATGAAATGTTCATGAATGAGCTTGAAAGTGTCCATGAACACCTTGAATTAAAATGCAAAGCATTCTGAAGAGAAAGTTTGTACCTTTCATCAAATTCCCAACAGAGTCCAAAAATTCTTAATAATTATTTTCCTAGAGCAGTATTTTTCTTTTTCTTTTCTTACGTATCTTCTTTTCTTATCTATTCATGAACTAGACAGGCTTGCAGGCTTCATACCTAATGTGTATTAATGGCTTTATACAATGTTGTAGAATCTTAGATTCATAGAAGTTCACGCTCCATCCTCTTGAATCTCTTCTGGTTTTGGTGCCAAGTAAATGATAAGCCTGTACTTAAGAATCACTGGTGTGAAAAGTGTAAAAAGGAGTTTTGGAGCCAGGGAGATTTGAGTTCAAAGTTTCCTCTGCTACTTGGTCAGGTTTCATAAACTTCTTGAATCTTATTGTTCTTCACTTGTAATAACGGTAATTATATATCATAAGGTTGTAGTGAATTAAATGAAGAAGTATACATCCCTCGTATATATACCACTTGGCATCTAGGTAGAACTAACTCCTTATTAGTCCAAGATGTTTCATTTTGTGTTTTACCACTTATTAGCCTACTCTTCTATATACTAGATTATTGACTGGAATCTGCCTAGATGTAATTTTCCTTCAATTTTTTGAAGTCTCGTATTCATACAAATCTAAATCCTATTCTGTCTGACAACTCCTCCATTCTTTGTATTCTCATTACCTTTGCCATTCTTTTGAGAATTATTCATATGTTTAAACCAGAGTGTCTGTACTCATTCTGCTATCAGACTTTCCAAGTGATTTCTGAGAATTTCCTATTTTGTCTGAAAGCTTCAGTTAAGCACTTTATGAATGCAGATCTTCTGGGACTATGTTTGCCCCATCTTTGAGGTTCACTGCATAGGTCTCAGATTGTCTTGGTGACAGTTCTACTATTATGACCCACATTCAGAAAACTGTGAAATGAAATGTTTGCTTCTATAACTTCTGATACAATCAGTCCAGGGAATACCTTTGCCCACTCATAACAATTTAGGCACAATTCTTTCTGTAAATGAAATAAAATAGAATGAATTGCCAGACACTAGGGTGAGATTTCTTAGGTGTCTATTTGTAGGTAGCCTTTGTGGGGAAAAAATAGTGTAGATGAAAAAGAAAAAAACCCATAACTTTTATGTATCCTTGTATCAGTGCTATATAGCCTCCTTTGTAAAACTGAGAGAAAAGAATCTCACAAGTGATGATAGAAGCTATTTGAAAAATATTTCCAGAGACATGAAGTAGATCTATTTCCTCAAGTTCCTAGGGGTTTTTTGGAGGAAACATTCTATGACTAGAATGTCTACTTCTTTATCTCAAGGCCTATCTAGCAGCTAAAGCAAGGCAGTATGTAGAAATGAATAAGCCATGATGTTAATCCCTTATATTTGTCATTTCTGTATTTATTTCACACATATGCATTAAGTGTCTAACATCAGTCCAACATCATGATAGAAGCGTCTGGTACATAGAAGAGGAGAACAACATGACTCCTACTCTCTCACTGTCTAGTAAGAGGAGACAGACATATGAACAGATAAGTTGTAGAAAACAGACTGTGTGCAGAAATGTTCAGTGCTTCCTGGGGCTGTAAAGGAAAGCTTTCTGGGAATATTTTTCATTTGAGTCTCAACAGCTGAGGAGCAGGGACAAAGTAGGGTCTTTCAAGCTGAAAAAGCTGCACTTGCACATCTGCAGAGAGATGCCTGTGCACACAAAGACCTATCAGCTCTCCGGCCCCACTGGAGGGCAGGGCCCTTGGCCTTTAGGAATCATTTCCCCATGTTACAGAAGTGAGAATGGAACTTCAAAGTAGTTAAGGGCTTGGCATGGAAGCTCCAATTTATTAAATTACATCACTGACTTGAACCAAAGGCTTCCAGCTCCTGGTCTACCAAATGCTTCTGCTTGCTTTAGCTCTCTGGAGACAAGGCATTCTTCCTTTCCTCAAGTCCTGCTCCTCAGATCTGGATTTGGATTTTTTTTTCAGTCGTGTATACTTTCACCTCTGTGGAACAGTAGACATTAAACAGGAAAGCTGAAATCATGTAATATAGTTGCTTTATTAGTTAACCATGTAAAAACATTTCAGTTTGACTGGTTCTAACCTGTTACTAGTGAATGTACCTATGTGCCTTTTCTCTTCTTATCACACTTTCCTTCTTCCTACTTATACTTTCTTCTTGTGATGTTCCTATTGTTCTGATTTCTAGTGTGAAGCAATTCTCTACAGAATGCACTTTAAAATTAAAGAACATCTTCCTACTACCCCCTTCTTAGTGACAGACTTATTTTGCAAGTCAAGGGATGAGACGTTTAAATACAATTTGAAGTAAATTCATTAAAATGAATGATTTATTGAAAAACATCTAAACTGTACATAAGTTTATAGAAGTATATTTTCATTGAGTTCAGCAAATATTCATGTATTCACAAGCCTTCTGTGCTTCAAGTCTGTTCCAGGTCTTCATCTAGAGGATTAGAAGATGAATAAAACATTGGTCTCACCTCTAAAGGGTTCTCAGGTTAGTAGGAGAGGCAAACATTTAAGGTAATGAATTGGAACACCAAATACAGCGTGCAACAGTGGAAGCACGTTTAAAATACAGAAATTGTCATGAAGAAAGACTCAGTCCAGAGACTAAGGAAAAGGTTCCTGGAGAAAGAAACTTCAAAATTGCATTCTTAAAAACTGCAAGAGTTTTCTAAGAGGAGGAAGGTAATGGGAGCAGGATATTCAAAGTAGAAAAAATATTCTGTACAAAGATGTTGATAGGTGAAATGTCATGTGTGGCTCAGGAATGCGAAGTCCATCAGCTTTAAATTTCTAGCGTGAAAGCTCAGGAGGAGGTAAGGTCCTGGCCAGGCTAGAGGTGAAAAGCTTTGGACATCCACCTGATTCCTCAGACATCCCCCTCCGGGCTGTCAGAAGATAGGGGAGGGTTTAGAGCAGGAAAGATAATTGAACAGACTCACAGCATAGAAAACATGAACACTTGTGCAGTTTCAAGAATATAGTGATGGGTAAGGGGAGGGGGAAGGAGTGCAGAGTTAGGTAAGGGAGACCAGTGAGGAAATAGTTACAAAATCCAAACACAGGTAATAAAATATTAAAACAGAAACACCCAAACTCACAAGCATAGACACCATTACACTAAGGCAGTGCCATAGAGAAAGGAAGAGAAGATTATTTAGGAGGGAGAATCTTACTAGAAACTAGTGGCTCATTGGATTTCAGTAGTGAGGAAACGAGGCCAAACATTACTTCTAGATTTCATGCTGTGGAGGAAGAATAAGAAGTGGTACCACCCACCAAGAGAGGGAATGCACAATAAAGAGGTTTGGGGGGAAATAGTTATTCATTGATCTAACAAATACCATTGAATATTTACTATATGTCAATATTGCTCTTTATACAAATTTATACAAAAAATAAATAAAGCAAATAGATTTTCTGTTCTTAGGTAGTTTACACTTACAGAGAAAACAGATAATGTGCAAAAAAAATTATATAATTCCAGGAATTCATAAGTTCTAAAAAGATAACTAAAGCAGGTAAGCAAATAGAGAGAGGATGTACCCTGGGAATGCTATTTTAGGTAAGATGGTTAGAAAAAGGCCTCTCTGAAAAGGTGATATTTAATTGGAGAAATGAATGAAGTGGACACCTGTGTGAAGATCTGGAAGAACATTTTAAGCAGAGTGAACAGTGACTACAAACACCATGAAATAGAAGTAGTTTGGGCATGGAATGCAGAGGGTCAAAGTGGGGAGTAAGGTATGAAATGAATTTCAGAGAGGTAGGAAGTGACCCTGTAGTAGAGAAGAGTTTGGATTTTATTCCATTTGAAAAGGAAATCCTGAAGAGTTTGACCATCAGAGTGACAGGCTCTGATTTGTGTCTTTAAAAGATCATGTTGGCTGCTGGGCATAGAACATTGATTGCAAGAGGCAAGTGTAGATGCAGAGAGACTAGTGAGAAAGCTCCGTGAGCACTTTAGGAGGGATATCATGGTGTTTTGGACTAGGGAGACGGTGAGGAGTTGAGTGTTTAGATTCAGTGTGTATCGACATAGGGATATGTGGACAGATTCAATTCAGTGTGTGGAAAAAGAAGATGAAGGAGGAATACTCGATTTTTGGCCTGAGCAGTTAAGGTGTGAGAAGGGCAAAGTTTGGGGGAATATGGAGGAGGGAAAATTAAGAGTTCGTTTTTGGGTATGTTTAGCTTGTGATGCCTTTTGGACATTTACATAGAGAGGTTGCATGTATGGTTTGTTGTCTTCTTCTGGAGTTAGCAGAGAGTTCCAACTGGAGACAATGTGGGAATCATCAGCGTATCTTCGATTGAGATCACTTAGGTTAGAGGAGGACAAATGATGGAAACAGGCAGAGAGGCATTGAGCCTGGAGGCATGCTACAAAAGTCAGGATCAGGAGGGCACTAGCAAGGAGAGGAAGAAGAAACAGGGAGAGATTTGGGGAATCTTAGCTGTGAATTTCAGTAATAAACATTTTACTAGGAGGAGGGTGTGGACCAACTCTGTCGATTGCTGCTGACATGTCAGAGAAGTTAAACATTGCTAGTACAGAGTTTTAAAAATAAACAGGCTTCTGCCTTTGAACTAGCTCACAAATTATGAATTAGGACTAGTTTATATGAACTTATTGTACAAAAGGAAGAATATTATTATGGGTGCAAACAGCTGCCATGGGACCCCAGAGACAGATGTGTGTCTAAACGGGGGAGAGCAGGTGACTTCAGAGCCAGAGATGCCTTTGGACAAGTAGGCTTGCTTACTTACTTACCCCACAAACCGTGCAATATACTTTTTTTCTGAGACAGAAACCAAAAGGATTCTGTGCTGCTGATGAGATCATGACCAAATTTAATTTCAGTTTTCTCTAGCTCCACTGGTGTGTGTATAGGCTTAATTAATATGTATAACATTAATTTAATTATTTTGCTTGCTTGTTGCCCATGTGTATAATGGAAAAGTCTGCTCCTCTGCCCTGTGTTATCTCTAAGAGTTCCCAGGGCATGGGTTCATCAAATGTTCTGTCCTTAACAGGAATGTTTCTCTCCCCTGCTCAATGTCATGCTTTTTTCTTAGAGGCTGTAACCATCACTCTCCTTCAGTTTGGGACTTCAAACAGATTTCAAGCTCAGCAAAAAGAAAGTCTCTATCCTATCCTTTCCATTTTTGCTCTCCCCAATAATTATTAACCAAAAACATAGCACTCACCCTTTCTTTGTTAAGCCAAAGAAGGATACTCACATGGAATACATAAATCCACTCCTCTCCAGTCTGTCCCATTAGCTTGACAAATGTGTCCAGACCAGTCTGAACCACCACAAAGGACACAGCCTATGATTAAGCTGAATCTTTTGCCGCATAGATTATGGGATTTGCAAGACATTGATTGCCCACAATAATGAAGCAGATTTTTAAAAATGAATAGTATTTTAGAGCCTCAGGCAAGGAAAGGAAATAATCCAGCTCCTTCATTTTCCACTTGAAGAAATTGAAATACAATAAATTTAACTGATACATCTAAGGACACAAAGCTCAATTTTGTAGAACTCAGACATGTACCCAAATCTCCAAATCTCAGACTGTTTCTCTTTCCAATAAAGTAAATACGTGGGTGCACACACGCGCGCGTGCGCGCACACACACACACACACACACACAAATGCTACAGTAACTGAATATTGAATAGTCTAAATACATTGAGTAGGTGGATTAATTTTACCATACCCTTGGAAACAAGAGCACTATTTGAGATGGGAAGCAAACATGGCAATATGTGGTTGTGTCACATTATGGATGCAAAAAGAAAAGTAGGATGCTTGGTTAATTTCTCTTTGTGTTTCAAGTTTCAGATTGTATTCACTTGTACTGTGGAAGCAATAGTTTTGACCACCTCCGCTTAGAAGATGGGGAACTCAAAAAATGTTGACAAGGAATGTAAAATCTTAATATTTAATTTCTGAATGTTCATGAATCTTGTGGAGAATAGCATAGTGTAACAAAAAATTCATAGTGATGTATATTTACTGAAACAACTGTCAGCTGAAATACAAATCTAATTGAACTAATTATTTGATTAATGAATCAATTCATTATCAGAATCAATCTGATAATTCACGCCTTCCTGAAATATCATCAGTGGCCCCTTGTTACCTACATAATAAACTTCATGGCCTTTCCCAGTCTTAATACAGTCTAACTTTCATACAGACTTTTTAGTAGCCACACCAGAAGACCTCCAAAATATCACACACATTCATACCTTCAGGCCTTGGACTGTTGAATCAATTCAATCAGTTGAACCAATGGCTTTTGTGAAGTATGTTAGAGTTTTTAGAATTTATTGGTGTCAATGGCTAGGAATCAGATTTCCCAGGTAAATGGTTACATAAATACAGTCTTCATCAATCCAGTGGGGGTTCCACATTCCTACCAGAGTTACCTTTTTAAAATCCTCTGTTTCATTCAATCCCCTTATTAAAACCTTTCCCCCTGTTTGCCACAGAACGAATTTTAGGTTTCTTTAATGCGGCGGTCAGGGTCCTCTCCATCTACCTCAATTTATCTTTCCAGTGGTATCTCTTACTCTCCTTTCTAGCCATAATCTTTTTTCTCTTCCTTTTAATATTCTACTGTATACCTTTTATTGGACAACTGCCCCCAAATTATTTTGCCTATAAACCTCACATACTTAGTCGCCTCTAGCCCTTCATGCTTATCTCTCTTACTGAAATGCCCTTGTCATCTTTCTTTACTTATTGAAATCCTATGACTTCTTCAAAGACCCAGATCAAATGTCGGCTCATCTGAGAATCCAGTAACTACTTATTGACTCCAGTACAACTCGTAATCTCTGTCTTCATAGGGCCTTCCAGGCCACGTAGCTGTCCCCTTTCCTATCCAGAATGGCATACATTTTTCATTCCCCAAGCAGCCAACTCAAATCTGACTACTCTTTTCAACGCTTCAGTCCTACTACTGTTACCAATCATTCAACTAACTCACCAAAAAACCAGCTGTTAGGTGTGAACTCTACCAAATTATATCCCTCAACCTCCAAATATGCCCATGTCCCCACTCCAGTTTCTCTCTCTCTTGCAAAGCAGCGTCACCTTCCAAATCTTGTAACTGTCTTCTCACTTGCTTTCCTTTCCTCGCCTGGGATTTTGCCATATTTCTCTCTCACACCTTTGATATCTTCTTTTCCACTGCCTCCTTCCTGCCATTTTGTTCATTGCTCTTGTTCATTTTAAACAACAGTGTCTTTCAGTATTTCTGCCTCTTTCTCAAACAACTGCCACATTGCTCACCGTTTGCTTTTTATTTGATGAGCAAGTGTATGGAAATGTTAGTTGATACACACGACTGTACTTTGCTTCTGTTTATTCCTCCGTTTCATGCGCTCGGGTTTTCACTTCCCCTGCACTACTGAGATGGTGCTGAAGTCTAAATAAGTGGTCTTCATCTTTTTCTTCATTTTCTTCACTGTTCAGCATTCAATACCACTGAGCACCTGTTCTTTCATGAAGTACAACTTTCGGTTTTAAGGGTATGGATCTTCTAGTATCCTCTCCTATCTTTTTTTTCCTTGTGTGTTAGGAGCGCAAGTTCTAACTGGACAGGTCTGATAATTCACGCCCTTCCTGAAATATCATCAGTGGCCCCTTGTTACCTACATACAAACTTCATGGCCTTTCCCAGTCTTAATATAGTCTAACTTTCATACAGACTTTTTAGTAGCCACACCAGAAGGCCTCCAAAATATCACACACATTCATACCTTCAGGCCTTGGACTACGCTGTTGCTTTCTGTCTACAATGCTGTTCACACTTTTCAACTTGAGAAAGTCAGGCTTATCTTGAAAATTATCTCCCAAATGTCATTCCCACTGCACCACTTGCTTCCCCTGATGATTACATGGAAAATTATTAACTGCCTCTGGGTTGCCTTCGCACCATTGGTGTGTGCTACAATTTGTAGTAATCATATGTCATATATTGGAAGTATTTTGAAAACTTTTTCCATTTCCCATTATACTATTCCCTCAGTTAGGTTAGGGTCTATATTAATCTTTTCATTCACTGTGCTTAGCACACTAAGTATGATTTATTTGATGATAGTCTTTCCTCCATCAAAGCATTTGGTGAGGGGAATTCTATTAATATTCCTTCGTATGACATATCTCCATAAAAGAAATTAATGATGGAAATTGAATTAAAATATTTCTCTGCACTTTAAATGGTGAATTTGCTGTAATTATGGGAAATTATTTATCATAATTACTACAACAAAATTAAGTATTTTAAAGCAATATTTTAAAGTATAATACTTCGCAATGTTTATTTTGCCTGTCAGATCATTCCAATTCAGTTAATACTAGCTGTAGCTCTTGGTTTTTCACCTTAAATGATTTGTCTTCTCTGACTTTTCTCTGATATCTCATTCTATTTTAGTATGTAGACCATGGTTCTGAAAAACTGCCATCTTAAAATGAGTCGATACCCTGAATGCACCAATATAGAGTGTGAACATTTTACAAATTCTTAATCTCCCAAAAACATTGATCACTCATCTGATAGCTTGCTTCTTTTCTCAGTCTCATTTTACTTTATTTACTTTCTTGAACTCCATCCTACTAATGAGTGCAATTAAATGTTTAAGAAAGCCTCATATGGGGCAAATTCCATCTTACTTTACATTAACCCCTGAAATAACCTTCCATTCCACAAGGAACAGTCTGGAATTTTCATCCACTGAAGGCCTTGAGGCCAGAAGTAAAAGTTTATATTATTTATGGTCCTTGAACTGTGGGAGAACCAGATCATACCATTCAATCAGCAGGGACTGAATAAGGAACTTATGTGCCAGAGTCTAGCACAGTGATTGTGTATTACGGATGTTTGTAAATGAAATAATGATGCCATGGTAATTATTTTCTATGCTTAAGCTCATTATATGATATTTCTTGTGTAGTTTTAGGATTCTAAGAGTGTTTTCATATTCAATGTTTATGATTGATATAATTAAGGTATTAATGGATTACTTTTCAACTCCTGGGATTTGCTTTTGTCCTTTTAAAAATATACAGATATCATGTCATTGCTTATATGCAAATATAAATAAAATATCCATATGATTACACTTGTTAACTTTTAATCTAAATACTTAGGCCCATGTAGTCACTGCCCACATTCTAGTTTTATAGTCAGTAAGGACCTTACCCATTTACCAGACATTCAGAAATAAAGAACTACTGAATGTGTGAACTTTAGGACAGGCCTTTCATATTTATAAATTATGATTTAGGATGTACATACCTGAGCTCAAGATTTTTTTCAGACAGCTTTATAATAGTATTAACATTTGAAATGTTAAAAAATAAAACCCTCATAATTCCAGAACCTAGTACTAAATCATTGGCATCAGTGTCTTATGTTCCATTCCAGATAACTTTTCTAACACAAAGTTGAAATCTTAGCAGGCATACAATTTTGTGTATTCACATTTTTCCAAACAGAATTGTTTATGTTGATAAAATCTTTTTTGTTTTTTTAATTTTATTTTATTATGTTAATCACCATACATTACATCATTAGTTTTTGATGTAGTGTTCCATGATTCATTGTTTGTGCATAACACCCAGTGCTCCACGCAGAATGTGCCCTCTTTAATACCCATCACCAGGCTAACCCATCCCCCCACCCCCCTCCCCTCTAGAACCCTCAGTTTGTTTCTCAGAGTCCATCGTCTCTCATGGTTCGTCTCCACCTCCGATTTCCCCCCACTTCATTTTTCCCTTCCTACTATCTTCTTTTTTTTTTTTAACATATAATGCATTATTTGTTTCAGAAGTACAGATCTGTGATTCAACAGTCTTGCACAATTCACAGCGCTCACCATAGCCCATACCCTCCCCAGTGTCTATCACCCAGCCACCCCATCCCTCCCGCCCCCCACCACTCCAGCAACCCTCAGTTTGTTTCCTGAGATGAAGAATTCCTCATATCAGTAATATGTTGATAAAATCTTTTAAATTTTTATTTTAGTTGTGGTATTATAGTCTAGATATTTGGTATTTTAAAATTTACACAATACTCTCAATATTGTTTATTTACAAAATACTCATGTTTATTGCAGAGGTATAAATCAGCAAGCAGCCTGAATTAAAAAGAAAAGGTACTTATAATTCCATTTCCCAGACACAATAATTATTAATACATCAGAAAATATCTTGAATATTTTAAATATCTATCTTCCTTTCTAACTTTTTATACAAATGTGCATATAAATCTGTTTTGTAAAAATGTGACCACATAACACATAATAAGAGTACACAAATTATAATCAGATATTTTATAATAGTATATTTTGATGAATCTTCACATCTATAAATCAGTTATCAGTATAGTATTTCCTTTTTGAAATATATTATAGTTTGTCTTTTTTTTTAAGATTTTATTCATTTATTTAGAGACAAGAGAGAGCGGGGAGAGGAACGGAAGGAGAGGGACAAGCAGACTCCGTGCTGAGTGCAGACAAAGATGCAGGGCTGGATCCCATGACACTGAGATCATGACCTGAGGTGAAATCAAGAGTCAGACACTTAACCAACTGAGCCACCGAGCATTCCCAGAATATATCACAGTTTTAAAGTAGCACCCTATTATTGCACTTTTAAGAATGTATTTAATTCATTGCAATACTATGGTGAGCATCTCTGTCATTATGCAGTTGCCTTTTTAATTACTCAGAATAAATTTCTAAAATGATGTCAAAGCTATGCATATTTTTAAGGCTTTGATATTTGTTGACCAGACAACATCAAGAAAATGTTCTATTCCTAACAGCAGTGACATAACACTACTTAGACTTTTTGAACATTTTTTTAAAAACTTTATTTTTTTATTTTTTTAAGTTTTTGTTTAAATGCCACTTAACACACAGTATAATATTAGTTTTGGGTGATTAGTTTTAGTGATTCAGCACCTCCATACAACAAACACCCAGTGCTCATCATCGCAAGTGCACTCCTTTATCCGATTTCACCCATCCCCCTGCCCACTTCCCTTCTGGGAACCATCAGTTTGTTCTCTATTGTTAAGAGTCTGTTTCTTGTTTGTCTCTCTCTTTTCTTCCCCTATGATCATTTGTTTGTTTGGTTTTTTTCTTAAATTCCACATATGAGTGAAATCATACGGTATTTTGACTTCTCTCACTTAGCATAATACTCTCTAGCTCTATCCACATCGTGCAAAGGGCAAGATTCCATTCTTTTTTATGGCTGATTAGTATTCCATGGTGTGTGTGTGTGTGTGTGTGTGTGTGTGTGTGTGTGTGTGTGTGTGTGTGTATCTCCTTTATCCATTCATCAGTCAATGGACATTAGGGCTCTTTCCAGAATTTGGCTCTTGTTGATAATGCTGCTATAAACATTGGGGTGCACGTATCCCTTCAGATTAGCATTTTTGTATTCTTTGGGTAAATACCTAGTAGTGCAGTTGCTGGATGGTAGGGTAGGTCTGTTTTGAACTTTCTGAGGAACCTCCATACTGTTTCCCAGAGTGGCTCCACCAGCTTGCATTCCCACCAAAAGTGTAGGAGGGTTCCCCTTTCTCCGCATCCTCGCCAACACCTGTTGTTTCCTGTGTTGTTGATTTTAGCAATTCTGACAGGTATGAGGTGGCATCTCAGTAAAACAAATAAACAAAAGAAACAAACAAAAAAAAAACCCCCAACTCTTTAGCATAAGTTGCTGAATTTCCTTAAGCACATTATAAAATATCTCAAATAAAACTGTTTTAGTTATAAACAATTTGAGACAAAGGTTATTTTGAAAATGTACCTTTCATATCACATTGAAATGGCTATTAATTCATCTTCGCATGACAGTGACTAGTGATATATTCTGTTTGTCACTTGATCATAAAATTCAAAATAAAAGTAGAGACAGTGTGATAATGATGCACAGGCAGCATCATCCCTATTATCAATATTTTGTAGACAATCCTTTCAGATTACAGCATTTAAAAAATGTTTATGTAGATTTCACTTAAGTGAGGGTTCAGAAATCTACGAAACATTAAGAAAACCTACTAGAGTTTTTTTCTAGGAGATACGGTGCCACTTTATGAGTACAACCACTGAGAACAGCTCAGTGGTTAAATTTATCATTAGTTAATAGTTGAGAGTTATGAAATGGACTGAGAGTTATGAAAACATTTATTAAGTATGCTACTTCCCTTTTGCTTTTCCTGACTTTAATATGTAGTCACAATAACTTTGTTGTGCTTTTAAGAAAGCTCTAAAATATTTGTAAAATGAGTTCAATAAGAATATTTCAAGGCCAGATGAATCTAATTTCCTTTTTATCCTTGGAAAAATAAAGTCAAATAAAATTAAATCAGGCTCTGTGGTTTCTAGTATGGTAGTTTCTGACCTGACATTTAGTGGTGTCAGAAGTACAATCAAAGGGAGAAGCGCCTGTTTTGCTAATGTCATTTATCACCTTGTCAGCTGGATACAAAGTAGAGATTTGGCTCCTAGTCCAGATAATGTTACTGGAACAGTTCTCAGTCTGACAGGCTTGTTACCCATATACACTGGTCAGAGAAAAATGCCTCACATTTCAAGACCTTTCATTTGTTACTCCTAACTAGCATGTACATTTAAGATTTTTTCAAATCTAGCTCATTTTCAATACTATCCAGATGGTATCTTTTTTTATCCTCCAAACAGTCCTTATTTTGCACATAAGTACTATAGGCTATGGATGGATAAAATGGAATATCAAGGTAGACTTCAGATGTCATAATTGTATGTGTTATAGTATCTCTTAGCATGCATTAACATCCAAGAGAAACTATACAAGATAACTCATATAAAGTACGTTTTGTATCTATTCAATGGAGCCTATCATCAGGAAGGAGGAGGAGAAAGGGAAAGATGAAAAAGAGAAGATGGAAAGGAGACAAAGGAGAGAAAGACATATAATAAATGCTTAGTGAGTAACAGAAGATCCTTGCATAGGTAGCTGTTATCAGAGAATTAACTATGGCAGGATTTTTCCAAGTGTGGTCTGAAGACAACCTGGAAAGAGTAACACTGTGTGCTTTTTAAAAGTTGAGCTTCCCCTATGCTACTCCATATCTGCTAAGTCAGATTCTCTTGGGATGAGGCTCAAGGATCAGTATTTTTCATGAGCAAAAGAAATGATCTTGTGGCCACTGAAGTTTGAAATCTATTCAATTAAAATGTGAAGTTAATTGAAAATTCTGACCTATGGCCTGATTTAAAAAAAATTGTATTCACTTAGAAAATCTATTATATATTATGGCCTGTCCTTAAGCTTTAAGAAGAGTGTAGAACACTGAACACTCTTAAGAAAATAAACTTTTTATGGGGAACACACTGGAAAGCAGAAAATGCTATAGACTTACTGACCTGTTCTGCTCACTACTTTTGGAAGGTGCATTCTTAAAACGCCAGCAGAGGAATTTTAGGATAAGATGAATTTTTACTTACAGAGTGATTTTATTTCAAGAGAACCTACGTGATGACTGTAATTAATGTTTAAGTAACACAATAATTAAGCTATGTAGGTACAGCCTCTCTCTGAATTTCTGAAGCATAAAAATTATTTTAAGAATTTGAATACCAATACTGTTTGCATGCCAACATATTTACTATAAATCTATTGATGTTGAAATGTATTTTGTTCAGGCAAATATTGTAAATACAATCTGAATAATAGATAATGGTTGGTGCTTGATCATTGTTAATAGTGATTTTCCTTAAATTAAAAAAAATACATTTGGGGACATATTTTATTTTATTTTAAATATTTTATTTATTTATTTGACAGAGAGAGAGCACAAGTGGGCAGAGCAGCAGGCAGAGGGAGAGGAAGAAGCAGGCTCTCCTCTGAGCAGAGAGCCTGATGCAGGGCTTGATCCCAGGACCCTGGGATCATGACCTGAGCCGAAGGCAGCTGCTTAACTGACTGAGCCACCCAGGCGCCCCTGGGGACATATTTTGACTATGACTTCTGAGAGTATAATCCTATTTCTCTATTTATATAATTTAAATAAATTTTCTCATTTAAGAAAAAAAATAGCATAAAAAGCAAGAGATGAATTCACAGTCCCAAAGGTCAAATGCTAATTTTGGATTTCCTTCATTTAAAAAAATATTACCAATATCAGTGTTGAAAATATTGATTATTAATGAAAAAACACATTTCCTATGGAGCTCTTTTTGACAGGTACATTTTAATCTGTGTTAAAAACATATTAATCTCTGCCTCTTTTCCCTCTAATGTTTGAAGTTGAATTGCAACACAAGGATATTATGCAAATCAAGACAATTCTTTTCAAAGCTTTGAAAATTTAATGTCAAAAAATACATATTTTAGCATATATTATTTAGTGAAAAGTTCATTTTTATTTTTTCTGCAAAAGTGCTCTTAGCTGTGGAGTAAGAGAATTTTGTGGGTGCCTGGTTATACCATATATTTTAGAAGTTTTAGCTTCCTCACAGGTACCCAAAGATGTTAATATTTAAATTTTTCTGGCATTGCACCAATTTCATTTTCATTCTGTTATTATTGTTATTATCTTATGTAGGAGCATAAATGGAAAATCACTCAAGGGATTAGTGACCGACAACCATCTTACTCCAGGTCAGTAACTTAGGCTGTGTTGGGAGATTGTGATTCTTGTGAGGAGAAAGACATGTCAGAACCATTAGGGTGGAAAGGAAATAAGGTTGTCTGCAGTTAAAATGTCCTATAAAATGTAGTATGTCAATTATTTTTCAGGGAAAAAAAATGTCACATAAATGCTTCTGAAATAATCACTACAGCCATCACCAATGCCAGCCCATTGAGAATCATTGCCATGAAGACTACAGCAATGATAATAAGACCTTTCGTTACTTACCATGGACATGGCCTGGCATGAAGTAGGGGCTTATCCAAAAATGACTGAGTTGTTGATTTTTGAGGCTGAGTGGGCACATGATGCAGTAGAAAGACCATTAGTGGAAGTCAGGAGACCGATGTGCAGTTACCACTGTCACTAACACTTTGACTCAGAGAAAGTCCACTGATCTTTCCAGCCTTCAGTTTTCTCCTTTGAGGAGAAGTGGCTTGAGGTAGATGATTTTGAATGTTTTCTCTGGATGCACAATACCACACAAGGTGATAAGAAAAACGTAATGCGTGGTGATGAAATAGACAATGGTTAGATCACAATGAAGTTAAGTGAAAGAATATTAGGAAAGAATAATTAGAAAAAATATTATGAGAAAAGTCTAAATATGGAACATGTTTGGGACAGAAATAAAATAGGTAGAGTAAGAACAATAAAAGAAGGAATTATGAAAGTATCTTTGCAAGTAAGAAGGAAATAGACTGGTAAAAAGGATCAGGCACAAAAGAAAGAAAAACAGTATTTTTCTCTAAACTGGTATGTGAGTAGTTAGAAAGCAAATTAATAAAATGATATTTTAAAATGTGCTTTTTAGCACATCTGCTTTAGGAATTTTAACCATGTTTTTAAAGTTATTTCACAAAAATAACAATGTGGATTCATTCTATAGTTCCTCACCCTTTGCTTTTTATGAGGACTATTTTAAATATGAAGATATTTTCCAAAATTGATTTAACCTCACATGATCAATAGATATTTAATGACTAAATATACTACTATACCTTAATATCAACTGAACACTTATATCTCCTTCCATTCTTTTGAACTATGTCCTTTTATTTATATAATAATAATCTGGGATAATTTTAATTCCTAGACTCTTGCATTTTCTGTGTATTAGAAGTCTGTTGAGTGTTTTACATCTATATATGAACGGAGAAAATTACCTAGGTTCATGTATGGCATAAACCAATATGATATGGATCTGACTAGGATTTTTTTTAAAGATTTTATTTATTTATTTGAGAGAGAGAGAATGAGAGATAGAGAGCACGAGAGGGAAGAGGGTCAGAGGGAGAAGCAGACTCCCTGCTGAGCAGGGAGCCCGATGTGGAACTCGATCCCGGGACTCCAGGATCATGACCTGAGCCGAAGGCAGTCGCTTAACCAACTGAGCCACCCAGGCGCCCCTGACTAGGATTTGTATTTCATGTTTATATTATTAGTGTTGCCCTTTTCATCATGCCAAATCAGTTCATTTTTTTAAACAGTTGCTTATGGAACATCAGAATGGACAAGGCACTTTTCTGTATGCTATAGCATAAATGTGGTATAATAGAGATAGAGATAGATGTTGGTAGATAGACACACAAAAAGCTGATATATTATTAAATATATAAAAATTCTTTGAGTGATCGAATCAGTGAATATGAATTTAGTAAGGAAGAGATAATTTTTAGTTGTAGTAGATAAAGAAAGATTATAATGGTAAAGTTAGAATGATTTGGCTAGTACTTTTATGGCTTGTGGGGTTTGAGCAGATGCAAGAGGTGCAGGGGGAAAGGCATGAGCAAAAGTATGAGCTCGCAATGTGTAAAGTGGTTTTGGAGACGCTGAATAAATTAGTAGACTAACCTTGCTATTGCACAAACCTCACATGAGTAGTGGTATATACTACATCTAACTGGTTGGAACCCAATTATAAAGATTCTTAAATACCAGACTAGTAGACCTTGGCATTTATCCTGTGGGCAGCAGAAAGCTTATAGATAATAGAAATATTTACGTTATTAAATATGCTTGAGGGTAGCATAATTCTATCTTAATTCTTATTTCTGATTTAACTTTTAAAAAAGAATATCTACTTTGTAAATATGTGTGTTTCAGAGAGTTTAAATACTTCTGTATATTGGATGATTTTGTTAATTGCCAATGGTAATAGAAGAATTTTAAGTACTTTACCAGTACTTTATAGATAATAGTAACACTGTCATAGTTATTTATCCTTTGAGTCTTGCCTAATGTGACCTGTTCCCTTGGGAAGGGTTGTACAAGACAGTGGCCTGCATAATACAATAAGGCTTATTCTCATCACGGTCGTTTATTAGGTGCTTAGTTGTGAATGTTGCTCCCACCAGACAATGTACAAAGATTGCTACATAGGGGTTCCTTAAGAATTGAGTCCAGGGATTCTAAATGTTCTTAGCATCCTCAATATAGCATACCACTTTTGTAATCACTGGGCTAAATTGTGCTTGGTGTAGCATCAGCTAAATATGTTAAATAGTCACAGATACAAACAGGCTTCCAAACATAACAGACTGGACCTGATAATACCATGTAGCAAGTATGTAAGCTCATATTAACTTACAGCATGCAGGAGCCAGACAGTGAAAAGAATTGGACTTGCCATGAATAATGGAATGTTTTGTTTCTGCATCTGTTAGCCTATCCTTTAGGGCCCTTTGCTCAGATGCTTTGAGTGTTCAATATAGAGTTTGAGTTAGAACTTAAATTTTAGTTCTTAATCTTTTCCTTTGTTTTTGGTATTCAGAAACTAAACACTGAATCTCAACACATGGGCCTAGTTCAGTTGTAAATCTTTATATCAGGTAATTAGAGCATTGGTTTAATTAGCCAATGGGCTAAATTTGTCAAAGTAAACTGAACTTGTCTAATATTTATGAAAGAAGTAAAACAGCGTTCCCTGTAATTTTATTGATTTAGGAGACCCTTCTTATCAACTTCCCAAAGAGAATATTTAGTTTCTTAGGTATTGTTTTTATTAACCCAGAAATAGTTTTAGTACTAAACATTCATCTTTCAGAATACCCACATATGACTGATTTGATTATCAAGAATACTTATATATGTGTGAATATGCATGCGTGTGTGTACAGTCCCTGTTTGATATAGTAGGTCCATGAAACTCTTCCTGAATAATGAAGTTCAGCAAAAGGGAAAAAAAAACAACAACAACAAAACTCACAGGTCTTACACATTTTACATATATAATTGCAAAAAAAAGACATATGTTAAAGATATACAACCAGAAATCTTCCACAAAATTTTAATATTTGCATTGCTTTACATATTTCCTAAAACAGTGTAATAATTTGGTTATGTTAATGCTGTATTCTTACACAAAAAAATATAATAATGCACATATTTATCATACTCAGATTGATAGATTTAGCCACCAGACTCTTAAAATCATTTTATATACTGTCTTTTAGGGCAGTATTAAGCTTTTCAACTATAAAATGTTATCCTCCTCAAAATACAGAACTTCCAAAATGTTTTGCAGTTTCTCTGAAATAATAATGGTTCACCATGTCATAATTTTAGACTATAAAAATACTTTGGAACAAAATATTTTTAAAAAGAATATGGCAGGGCGCCTGGGTGGCTCAGTTGGTTAAGCGACTGCCTTCGGCTCAGGTCATGATCCCGGAGTCCTGGGATCGAGTCCCACATCGGGCTCCCTGCTCAGTAAGGGAGCCTGCTTCTCCCTCTGACCCTCCCCCCTCTCATGTACTCTCTCTCTCTCATTCTCTCTCTCTCAAATAAATAAATAAATCTTTTAAAAAAAAAGAATATGGCAACAGGAGAAAATTGCCTTTTGACATTATAGTTTACCTAATAAAATTAAGAAGCCTTTAAAATAGGATCCATTCATGTTTTTCAGCTTTCTTTTCTATTTGGTGGAGCATATGTGCTCTGGTTTTAATCTGATTATTATAAAACTGTATATTGTGAAAGAAAATCTTTGATAGTGTAGGCAGATATGGGGAGGAAGTCTTCCAGCATCCTTTCTTCTGTTTTTAGCTTTGAAAGGTCCCAGAGAAATCAAACAAGGATCCATCCCTGGAAGAATAGAATAAAATAAAAGATCAAATAAAATTAAATACAGTGGACAAAAGCTTCCATTTGAAAGTACAAAACATTAGTTGATATTATATGAGAGGAAAATAATGTTATTTCATTGATTTTAAATTTGCAAGCTGAATTAAATTGACTCTGAATAACCAATTTAGGTACTCATTAATATCCTGAGATGTATTAAATCTGAAATAAACCTAGAAATACTTAGTTTTGAACAAATAGCCAATGCTTATTGAAATAAAAGTATGATTATTTATTATCATGAAAATGATTAAGAATCTGTACTGAGTTATGACACTGTTAAATGGAGAGTTATTAGAAAACATAACAGTATTAATATCTAATTACAGAAAATTGATTTGTAATTAGCTCTACAAGAGTGCAAAAATAATTCCTGCAGTATTAATGACAGCCAGATTAAAGAGGAAAGTTTTTTCCTCCTTGCTCTAATTAGTTTGGTTTGCAAATTCTTATTTATGAAATAAATATCTTATTTATTTTCCTCTAAATATTTATGGCTTTCGAGCTACCTTTTCTACTGCATGAAAGGTTCACTTGTGTTCTCCTTACTTTGCCTTGAAGTTATTAATGCAATCACACAAAGCACACAGCTACTGAGAAGAAGAAAGGGCAAAAAACCAGACCCAACCCGAAATCAGTGTGTGGATTATTTCTAAATGTTGTTTGTTGCTCCCTTTATTCCCTTTAATTATGTGCCCCAATCCCCTTCCAGTGTTGGGAGCCTTCAGGGGCACTGTCAGCATCAGCACCCTCCCTTGCACTGCACCCAGGCTGCCCTCCTCAGCCCAGACCTGGGCTTCGCTTCTCATGACGCCCATGCCTTGCCAAAACTCGGCTCTCTTGGATACCCTTCCATTATGTCTTTCTAAATTTCCTGTTGGCAACTCACTACTCCGATATGAAACTGCTAAGTGCTATTCTCTCAAATATTACTTGGGAAATATGTAGAGAAAATCCCCTAGCCCAAAGAGACTTGTCTTCACAAGTCTCATAAGCCTTGGCTTTCATCTTCGTAACATCTAAGGTCTTGTGTATGTTTGTATTCCATACCTTTCTCCCTGCTAGACTACAATTTCTGAATGTAGAACATCTGTTTTACTCACCTCTGTATTTCTTCGAGGCTAACCCAGTAGCAAGTGCCATGTGCTTGGCCGCTCTTGGCATTTTATACCTATTTGTTGAATGAATGAGTACAATAAAAACTTAGCATCTGGTATCAGTATCTCAGTGTTTCAGTAACTTGAGATAATGCCAACAGTCAAGGGATTATTCAATTGTGAGGTAAATAATGATGAAAAGGTACTTATTCTTTCTATTTGTCCTTATATGTGTGAAATTTGTGACTCTATTTCAGTCCTTCCCTTTAAGGCTTTAGTTTTATTCCTCTAGATAGCTTCCCCCTCCCCTATCTGAATACCCTTTTCCAGCTGCTACCCTGTACAGTATAAAAAGCCCATTTAATGTAGAAATGCTACTAGAATGCTAGAAGAGTACTTACCAGTTAAAGCATTACAAACACTGTATGTGACCAATACCTGGTGAAACACCCAGCAATATCCAAAATGCTTCCGTAAAATGGGCTTTCTGATAATCCTTAAGATGTTTATAAGTTTTGGCAAAAATGTGTGTATGGTATCTGGGATAGTGCCTGGCTTCCATGGGAAGTCCTAAATAAATTGTAGCTATGATTGTAGTTCATGCTGATAAGCCAAATGCATTTGTGAGTAGCAGAGAGGCAATTAAAAAAGAATGGTTAGGATCCACGTAGGAAGGTTGTATGAGAGAACTTTGAGGAATAAAACTGATCTGGTTTCACGGTTTTTGTTGCCATGTGCCTGCTCATTACTGTAAAATAACTGTTGTGCTTGTAGTTTAAATGTGTATTGTCATGATTTGTGTCTTTTGCTGGAGGTGAAAGGAGGTAGAAAAGAAAATGAATAACTGAATTACTCTCTTTCTCTCTCTCTCTAGACTCTTTTTCTTTTCTAAAGCAGCCAAACTGAGGGAATAGAATAGCTTTTTGTAACCGGGACCAATTCCTTCTCCTTTGCTTGTTAGGTGAGGGCTCACAGACCAGAGGCTTTAGAGGAGAAGAAAATGCAAATCAAACACATAGTCTTCAGCCTGCTCCATCCACCCACTCTCTTTGCAGTCTGGATGGGAAACAAGCACAGACTTGGGAATTAGATAACAGTTTATTGGCTCACACCTTCAGTGTTACCACACCTTCATTTTGAACCGGAGGCTCCGTGCCCACCTCCTTTAATGAGGTTTGATGGAGCCCGGGACTGATAAATATCCAGCAGCATGTATGGCCCACAGCAGATCCTCAAGTCCCTCCTCCCTCCTCTTTCCTTTCCCAGTGCCCCATCCAAGGTGTTGGGATGTGTGAAAGCACATTCATTGGAGAAATGAAACAATTTGCAACAGCAAGAGGGGGAGATTTTAACTTAGAGTCAGTGGCATAACTAATGTGAAAGCTTTGTTGGACAGGAGGAAAAGGTTCAGGTCTTGGCTATGTCCCACCAGCTATGTAATCTTGGCTCTCAAAACTTTTTGGACCTCATTTTTCTCCCATAAAAATACAGGTTTAATTATTTACCACTTGCTGCTCTAATTATCTGCAGTTCCAGAATAAACTATCAAGTCTTCTTAGCCTCAGGTAGTTGGGCCCAAGAAATGTTATGATATTTTGCTAATACAAAAATTTGAAATACAGAAAATTCAAGGACAAGAAAGCCATTCTTTATTTAATCTTCCAGACTTTCTTTCTTTCAAATTCTTAAAGAAAGTCAGCTCTCTGAGGAGAGATAAATTTCAAGGAAATCTACAGTGTTTCTATAAAAGATTGATAAGTACATGTTTCAGTATATAAAACATTTGACTTAAAAGGAACAGTGCACATGGCAGATGCTTCTTTATCTAGAAATTTCACAGCTGTCTTCTGTTGTAGCAATGATGATTGAAGGAGCAGAATATTGTTTATTCTGCTAAGGAAATTATCCAGCCTTCTGTATAAAAAGACTTTCATACCTCTCACCTTTGTATCTGAAAGCAGTGGAACACACCAATCTTCACTTGTAACCAGCTGCGTATTGTCAGTTGGATGTGCTCTCCATGACACTCACGCACCCCTTTAAAAATCTGACTTTCACCTGTTTCACTCCATTAAAACTGCTCATTCCCATCACAATGACCGTCTAACTGCCTGACCATTTTTCACCTCTCCCCTCCTCAATCCCTGCACTCTTTGGTGCTTTCTCTGCCCTTCTTCCACGATACACGCGCCTTTGAATGCCTCTGCACCATCCTGCATGCACCCTCCACTCCTTATCTTCATTAGCCTGCTTTCTTCTGTCCGCAACTACATTGCACCCTCAGAAGACTGCTCTTTGTATACCTCTCTTTGGCATATTCATTCACTCTCATAAATTGAGTTTAGTCAGTACCTCTAGGGCCTTGACTCTCAAATCTCTATATGTAGTGCTGACATCTTCCATATATATGCAGCTGCTGTTGGGTATTTCCGCCTGGAAGTACCACTGGGCCCCTCAAAGTCCCAAGTCCCAAGGCAAAACTCACTGCCCATGGGAATTTATTTCTTCTTTCTTTCTTATTCTGTTAATAGGTATCAGCTCTGAAATTATAAAGCAAAACTTTACTTTCTCATTCCCTTTTGCTTCTTGTTTGTTTTGTGCTATGGGATTTTCCTTCATGACTTTTTTCAAAGTAGCTATGTACTTTTTTTCCCCACTACCCGACTTTTATTACCTTTGTGTTAGCCTGAGCTATTGCAATATTCCATATCATCTCTTTTCTTGCCCCAATCCATCTATATCTCTTCTAGGATAGAGTTATGAAATATTCACATTGATTGTATAATTTTTCTTCAAAAGTTTCCATTGCCTTATGCATTAACCCGGAACGTACGGCCTTCCACAGAAGGGCTGGTCTACCTTATATCCACTACTCTCCCTCCTGTTAATTTAATATAACCCAATTAATTCTGTTGCACTGTACACATCTCTGTATCTTGCTCATGTTTTTCTTTCTCTATAAAACTCCCCGTCCTTCCCGTTACAATAGTTCATTAAAATAATTCTCTCCCTCGGGGCGCCTGCGTGGCTCAGTCGGTTAAGCGTCTGCCTTCGGCTCAGGTCATGATCCCAGGGTCCTGGGATCGAGCCCCACATCGGGCTCCCTGCTCAGCGGGAAGCCTGCTTCTCCCTCTCCCACTCCCCCTGCTTGTGTTCCCTCTCTCACTGTGTCTCTCTGTCAAATAAATAAGTAAAATCTTTAAAAAATAATAATAATAATTCTCTCCCTCTTGTCCTTCATTCCTCCCTCACTCCTTTCCTTCCTGTTTTCCTCCTCTATCTTTTTTAGTTCAGTTGCCTATCCTTTTATTTATTTCTATGTCCACCTATTTGACAAAAATTTTTTGAGCCTTTATTGTGTGCCTGGCACAGTTTGGGATATTGTGAATAGAATGCTAGAACAAAACAAAGACCACACTGTATTGTCTCTCACAGTTGAGACAAAGATACAGATGATGCCCAAATAGTCACATACATGGTGGGCAGTACTGAGAATATGAAGGACAGTAAAGAGCGTGGCGCTATCCTTTAGAGACCTGGTCTCTTGTTCCAGGCTCCCTTCAACTATCACCTTTTTTCATTTCTAATTACTTGGCCAGGATATAAATTTTGTATACCCATAAAAATACAAACTTCATTAAGACAAGGATTTTTTCCATTTTTAATTTAATTTTTATATTCTGAGCACCTTAAGAGGAAGTCATAGTGAGTGCTCTATAAATATTAATCAAATGGATAAATGATTGAAGCTCCCAGTTCTTTGCTTTTACCTTGTCCTGGGGCATTTACATTACCATGTTTTATGCCATGTTTATTTGCACATTAATTTTATCCTCCGTTTATCTGTAAGCACCAAAAAGTCAGGGAATACAGTTTACTTATTTTTCTAACCCTGCGATGGCTGGCTCAATGTACAATACTCTGAAGTATTTATTGAGTTGAATAAACACTATTCATTCAAAACTATCTTAATTGGTATATTTATTATTTAAATACAAACGTTAGTCAAATACTCTTGTACTCAACATATTGACAGTGGCCTCATTTTGCCATTTGATAACATATATTTCAATGGCATGACTTAATGGCCTCACCTATTTGTTTCCATAAAAATTTTAAGCATTGAGTGAAATGGACTATATATAATCTGCATTTTATTTTTCTAAAATAGTTACAAAATCCAGCATAGCATCATAGGGCTAGGAAAAGACTTGCTCAAATGAGAGGCTTAGTTGAGAGGCTTAGAACACAAAGTTCTAGAGTCAATATGATCATAATTCTGAAAAGTTGTGCATAGTAAAAAATAGAGCAAGTCAAGTATGGATACTTTTTATATTTAAAAATTTTCTACATTTTGAGTGATAAATTACTGTTTTTGCAATAAAAAATGAAGTTACTTCAAAATGTTATAGCAAGTTCTCGCATCTAACTGTTTGGGAGCTTGCAGGCTAGACAGAGATAGAGAAGATAAATATATACTAATATTCTGTGATTTTTTAATAGTGGAAATGCTTGTTAAACTAATGCAGAAGAAAGTATGTTTTCCTTTGTATGCTCTTGTCCTCATTTTTTGAGACCTTTACAATAAATAATGATTAACATTTTTTTTCCTGTCATGGTTATTATTTCTAGTTGTACATGGGGAGATTTTTCTTAGAACTATTCATGTTTTGGTTAATCTTGATGCAAAACCATTCATGCTTGGTGTGCTCTGTAAGATGATGCAAGTAGAAGTTTGAAAAGATCTTTGGATTGTGGGAGTCATGTTATGAAATAGGAAATAGAATTTAGCTGTTTTATGAAACTAAATAATCATTACTTTTTTTTAAATTTTATTTTACTGTGTTATGTTACTCACCATACATTACATCATTAGTTTTTGATGTAGTGTTCCATGATTCATTACTTCTTACATAACAGTCTTTCTAGCACTTAGAAGTTCCTTCAGTGCGTGTCTGTTAGGGGTAAACTTTCTTAGATTTCCTATAAAAATGTCATAGTAATTCCCTCATTTCTGTATGATCATTTACTTAGGTATACTGTTCTATGTTATTTTCTCTGAAAACTAAACATTTTACTCCATGACCTTCTGATTTCTGTTGTTTCTATCTTGTCTAATAGTCACTCCTTTAGAGTATTTTTATGCCAGCTTTTAATATTCCTCTCATTGCCCTGGTGTGAAGTTTTACTGCTATGCACCTAGCTGTAGAATCTTTGTATTTGTCTGACTGCTGTAGGTTATGCCTCCTACTTATGAAGTCATTAATCAGTTATACGAAATTTGTATCCATTTTCACTTTGAGCATGTCCCATCCTGCACTGTATTAGTTTTCTCATTGTGAATCTTATGTTAGAGCTAGGTGGGACTTACCCACTCTCCATGTCCCTTACCCTCTCTTTCCTATTTCCATTTCTCTATATTTCAATGAAGAATTTTGAGTCATTCTTCAGCTTTATCTTCTAAGTCATTGTTTTTCATATCATCATTAACCTACTGTTTACACCATCCTTTGCATCTTTATTTTCAATATTCTTTTCTTTCTATAACTTCCTTTAAAATCACGTTTATTGGGTATGATTTACATAAAATAAACTTTACTAATTTCAAGTGTACAATTCATTACGTTTTCATATATATGTATGGTCATGCAACCGCTGCCACCATGGAAAACATTTCTGTCAGTCCTTTTTGTTTTACTTCCTAATATTTTTCATCTTTTTTGATAGTATATTATTGCTTTCACATATTTTTGTTCTTTATTTGTGTCTTTAGTCATTTAAATGTGTTTATCTTATAATATGCATCCAGTTAGTTTTATAATCTGAACCTCTTGTGGTCTAATTACAGTTTACTTTTTGGTTTGTTTTGTTTTTGATAAACTATGCTTATGGTAGCTTTGCTTCTTATATATTTAATAAATGTGCACCGTGAGTGCATATTTTTGCATAATTTCATCTGATGATGAAATGACCTTTATTGTATGTTCTTCAAAGGAAGATTTGCATTTGCTTTTTCTAGATGCTCCACAGGTATCCAGGACTACTTAAAAGTTTTTATTGTCTAGTACTTCACATTTAAGCAGGATTTTCATATATATAAGGGAATACATACATATATACATATATATGTCATATGGAAATAAAACAATAATGAAATTAATATATTTTTTCACTCCCCATAGATTAAGAAACATAACTTCATATTACCACTTTTTACAATAACTTCTCAGCACCTAACTCTCTGCTCTGGTCATTTTTCTCCCTATCTTTGTGCCAGAAAGTTTTTCTTATGAGGAAACCATTCATTTATATTTTTCAGCAAATAGTGAATGTGCGCTATGTGCCAGATACAGTCCTCAGTGCTGGGAATGCATGAGTTGTCGAAACAGACAAAAACCTCTGCCCTTAGAGAGTTCACATTCTAGTGGAAACAAGACAATAATTTAAAAAGAATAGAACATACATCATATTTCTGATGGCAATAAATGCTATAGAGGAAAAAATTACAAAAAGACTATAGAGAGTGTTAGTGGGGACAGGAATTAGACTTTGAAAAAGGAAGTCAGAGAAAGCATCTCTGAGAAGAAAGACCTAAAGAAGCTGAGGAAATGAAAAGTGAAGTTATATGGAAGAGTAGTCGAGGTCGAGAGAACAGTTAAAAGAAAAAAACGCCCTATTGGAAGGATATGCAGAAGGAAAAGCAAGGGAGTCAGTTTGGCTGGAGCAGAGCAATTATGGAGATGCAGACATTCAAAGCTGTAACAAGGGCCAGACTGTGTAGACATTGGGAGAAATTTGGCTTCAGTTCCAAGCGGAACTGGGAGCTTCCGGAGGGTTTTGAGAAGAGAATTGATGTCATCTGATTTGTTTTAATGGGATCTGCCCGGTTGCTTGTTGAGATATACTGGAATTGCTCAAAGATAAAGCAGGAAGATCTTCCAGGAGGCTGCCGTAGTAACTCAGATGACCAATGGTGGTGGTTTTGATCAGAGGAATGTAAGTGGAGGTGGTGATATTTGGTCAGATTCTAGAGCTATGTTTTAGGTACTGCCTACAAGATTTGTTGATGGGCCATTTGTGCGCTCTGAAAGAGGAGTCAAGAATGTTTTTGGTCTGAACACTTGCAAGAATGGATTTACCACTAGCTGCAATGGGGAAGATAATAGGATGACCAGAATTTGGAGAGGAAGGTCAGTTTTGGAGATGTTATGTTGGAGATGCCTATTAGGCATCCTAGTTGAGATTTCAAATAGAACAGTAGCTCAGGAGAGAGGTCAGAACTGGAACTATACATTTGGGTGGCATCAACATATTGATTCTGTTTAAAGCCCTGACACTGGATGAGCTCCTTAATGTAGTAAGGCTAGAAAAAAGGTAAATTCTAGGGAATGAGTCTTGGGGAGCGCTATGTTGTGATTCTGGGAGATGAAGAGAAACCAGAAAAATGGATTGAAATTGAACAGGCCATTTACTAGACGGGAAACCAGGTGAGTGTAGTGTCTTAGAAGTGAGTCAGTGAAGGAGTGATCAAGTATACCAAGTGGTGTTCACAGTATCACAATGAGGACTGTAGATTTAACCATAGGACTTGTCATTTGGAAAGCAAGTTTGAGGCTGATTGGAATGAGTTCAAGAGAGAATGAGAAGAAAGAGAAGTGATTCTTTTTTTTAGCAAAGCAAGAAAATGGGGCCATAACTAGAAAGAAAAGTCAGATAAAAGGTATTTTTCAGATGGTGAAAAGAATAGCATGTTTGCAGGGGGGGAAATTTGCTGATGCAGGAGAAAAAGGGGAAACTTCTGGGGCTTCGCTCTCAATGGATGAGAAGGCATAAATCTAATGCAGCGTAATTGGAGGAGTTGGCCTTTGCTAAGTGCCTAGAGAGCCTCGGGTTCAAAAGGTTGTGTTTTTACATCCTCCTGTTTTTATTTAATGGATACAACATCTTCTCGTAGTTCTCTGAGGCTGTTTTATTTTTTTATTATGTTCAGTTAGCCACTGTATAGTACATCATTAGTTTTTGATGTAGTGTTCAATGATTCATTAGTTACTTATAATACCCAGTGCTCATCACAACATGTGCCAATATTCACAGAATAAAAACAAAAAAGCTCTTGGAAATTAAAAATATGATCAAGAGAACTTAAAAACAATGTAAGTTTGGGAAAAAAAAAAAAACCTCTCAGAATGTTGAACCCAAGGTGGGGGGGGGGCAGGGAAGAGATTATCAAAGAAAATTTCCCTGAAAAAAAGTAAAAGGATGTGTTTTGTTTTTGTTTTTGTTTTTTAAAGATTTTATTTATTTTTATTTATTTGGGAGAGATAGCGAGTGAGAGAGCAAAAGAGAGAGAACACAAGCAGAGGGGAACAGCAGAGGGAGAAGCAGACTCCCTACTGAGCAGGGAGCCCAACATGGGGTCATGACCTGAGCTGAAGGCAGAGGCTTAACCGACTGAGCCACCCAGGCGCCCCAAGGATGTTTGTTTTAAGGTGTTTCATAGATTTTTTTTTAATATAGTCTACAAGATTGTCAGAAGTGTCCATATATTTTTACAGACACAATGCATCATCTTTGTCAATGTAACATAAAATGCCCCACATCCTCTAGTCCCTTTCTCCATGGTCCTGCCACAGTGACCCTTCAGTTTCTGAAAGTGTCATGCTTCCCTTTACCACAGAGCCTTTGCGCATGTTGTTACACCTGCCTCTAAGGTCACCCACTCTCTGGTTTCATTCAGACCTTCGGAGCACTTTTCATAGCTGTAACTTTAACACCAGCCTTTACAATTAGGATTTAATCAGTCTTTACCATTAGGCTTTAAGTTCACGAGGCTGGGACCAAATCTCTTAAAATGTATAAAGAGCACGTAGGATGTTGAGTGGCAAACAATGACATTCATTATTTATGGATTGACAAGCATGTTATGAAATAAATATAATTTTATTCCAAAAATGTACTTAATTTGTATTTATGTGATACAAAGTAAATAATGCAGGTGCTTTTGTTATTCAGTTTGTCCGCCTAGGTGGCATACAGACTAAGATAATTGCCATAATTGTAATTAGTTCTCTGTTGTCTGGATAACATAGTTTAGTGAGGAAAATGTCATACCAACAGAGCAGTAAGTAGTTTACAGTGTAAGAGGATATTCTGGCACTTTGTTCAAGAGAACAGGATGATTCTTAAAGAAAATGGTATTTAGCTATCCAAAACTAAGCTTACATTTAAGAACCTTTAATTGTGCTTCTGCAACTTAGAGAGAGCACTGCCTTCATTGTGTATAATACTTGTTCACTAATATAAAAGGTTCACGGTCTCGAAAAGCATGTTTTTAATGGAGTGTGTTGATGCTGAATTTGAAGTTTGGGCAGGATTCTGGAAGCAGAGGGTCGGAAATCAAAATTTAAACAAGACAAAACTGAATCTGTGGCTCCATGTAGATTCAAATGCATATGCAATCAAGGAAATGAGGAGTAAAACTGTGTGGCTAAAATATTTTATTGACACTCAAAAATCAAAAGACTTTCAACAATAATTAAAACCTAGTACCATAAACTATTTCATCAAATGAGGGATCAAATAAAATGAGCATTTGGTCCTGATGCTTACGACTTCTGTGATTAGAAATAGAGTTTAGGGACTGCAGTTCTGTAACCTAGCGAGGGAGACAACAGGATCCCTCTCCATGTGCGCACCAGATGGCAAGTTTACAAGATAGCAGTGGAAATTACAAGTATGGAGTTCCACAGAAGAAGATTGCCTATTACTACCCTATAATTTTAAAAGGTTTCCGTCAATAAATGTGCAGCCTCAAGGTCTATATTATCCCTTTTGTTGATGTTCCAAGTATCTCATACTTCTGGTAGAACAGACAAGATTTTATGTACCTTTCAAATAACTGTTATAAGATCATTGCTGCAGTACTGAAATGAAATTTACCCCTAACAGTTTCTGGCTAAAGTGAGTGCAGAATTTTACGATGCAAAGTCAAGGGAATGAAGGAATTAAGGCAGGATGAAGTATTGTATAAAATTGCTTGGATCTTTAATGTAGTGCTCTGCATTATGTTAGCATTAATAGAGGGAAGGAAAGAAAAAATGGTATTCTTCTACTTGGAGCAGTATGGAATTAATTCAGTATTTTAGAAATAATTTACCCTTTTTCAAGGATGTGTTAATTTTGGCAAGATGAATATTGTGGTGGGTTCTGTGCCAGGTTTAAATCTTTGACTTGTGTTGACTCAAAGCAAAGAACATCAAAATTCCCAAATCACCTTGCTTAGTTGTGACTTCTTGTTGGAAAAGAAGTTAATGAGCCATAAAGATGAGAAAATATAAATTATTTAGCATGCTTTTGATAGAGCTGTTTTAATACCCAATATCCTATTTCTGATGAATATAAAATGGGAAAAAATTTTATTGACAAATACAGGTAGTAACTTCAGGTACTTATTTCTTAGGATCTGCTTTTGAATTGAAAGGTACTCAAAAGAGCTCACTTAAAAGTCAGATGATTCAGGTTAATTGTTATTAATTTTCCCACATTCATAATAAAGGACTATCACATAACAGAAGTCCTATTTTGCACATTGATTAAAATAGAAAATAATGTTCTGAATGGAATTTACTATTATTAGAAGATGAAATGAGATCATCTCATATGAGATAGAACATAATGAGAAGAGTTAGTATTTGAAATAGCTACATCTGCTTTTCAGGCATACTGAGTTTATAAAATTATCAGTGAATAGAATTATTATACATTGTTCAAGAGAAGCAAGAGACTGCTAAGATCTCACTATCACAGCAGATGTAATAAGAGCTGTCTAAACTTCCACCTTCAAACAGAATTGTGGTAGAAAAGGCTCATGTTAAGGAAAATCATGATTTCTTGTGAATCACAAGTATTTCCATAATCAGAGCCAGTTAACAGTCTTTATTAACAAGTATTATTTTTGATATTTTCAGATCTATGATGGTATAGGAACTGAAAATTCCTTGCCCTTTACTGTCACGTGGACCAAAGAAATTCTGGATAAAAAAGAAAAAAGGAGAAAAATTCAAATTAAGCAAAGGTTCATATTCAGAATTGGAATTTATAATGTGAACCAACTTTTCCTATAACCTAATGTTTCAGTCCCAACTACAAGTTTATTGTCTAAAGGAGCTTCCTTCCTACTTCTCTCAGGTACATGTTACTTGCTTTAAGAGATGTCTTAAAGCAATAATGTCTTTCAGTTTAAAGTAAAACAACTGGTGTATTGAAATTTTAAAAAGTAAGGTAAATGCTCTTAATTTAATTTCATTGATAATTTTTGTGCCCAGGTGGCCCAGAAATTATATAGGTAAAAATACCACAGAGCTGAAAATGTCAGGAATTGACAGGAAAGGGATATTTAGAGAAGGGACACTTTTGCAAATATTATAGAGACACAATAGGAACAATGGTAATGAACTAAATATGAGTATAAAAAGGACAAAGATGCCAAAGATGACCACAAGTCTTCTTTCTCATTTACTCAGTGGGCAAATGATGAATGTTAAAGTAGAGAAGACAGAAGGAAAGACTGGTTTTAAAGATTTTGAGTATGTTAAATGGAAAGCGTTCCAGATTTTTATGGAGTGCTTAGGTGCAAGGTCATTCAATAGTTGAAAAAAAAAATGAGTATAGAACTCAAGAGGGAAAACTGGGGCGTATTTATTAGATTACTGAAAACTGGATTTTCTGTCTACGGGATATACAGGTCTATTTTCTTAAGGTTTTAGAGTCACTGGATATAAATAGTACTGAATAGAGCAGTGGATGAGATCTCCCAGAGAGAGCCTGTGGGCTGAGGCAAGAAGACAGGCAAGTGTGGAACACTGAGAAAACCGTTAGCTGGGAAAGTCATCAGAGAGCTAAGAAGAGAACAGGGAGAGAAGAGAGACTCGGAAGTCAAGGGGGAAATAAGTTTTAAGAAGAAATAGTCAAAAGGATCAGATTC
Source organism: Callorhinus ursinus (assembly GCF_003265705.2). Taxonomy (NCBI): domain Eukaryota; kingdom Metazoa; phylum Chordata; class Mammalia; order Carnivora; family Otariidae; genus Callorhinus; species Callorhinus ursinus. The sequence continues at coordinate 22,436,038 of NW_027397084.1, forward strand.
TTCAGGAAGCCAAATGAAATGAAAAATAAGTTGTGCCCTAAAGATTGGGGAATATAATTATCCTAACTATATCCTAAATTACATCCTCTTGCCTCAAATGGAATGTCCATCCACCCATCATTAGAGTGTCAGACACTTTCAGAGCACACATCAATTTTAACTTCCACCATATTTAACTCTCTGACTCTCCCTGCAGTGATCTGAGCCCAAATGGACTTAATGGACTTACAGAGCCAATGATGGCATTGCTAACAGGATCATGGGCAATGATTAAGTATGAATTTAGCAGCTGCCTTTTTTTTTTTAAGTTCCAATATTGAGGAATTTAAATTGCCTATACATTAAAGCGTATATTCGAAATTGAACTTTGTATCCAAAGTATACAGAAATAACTAGGGTTGAACAAAATTAACATAAAATCCTTAAGTTTATTTGACATAAACATATTTGTTAAAAAAAACCCATTCTGAAAGTATTTTTTATTCAAATATAATTAATATATAGTGTTATATTAGTTTCAGGTGTACAAACATAATGATTCAACAACTGTGTACTTCAGTGCTCATCAAGATAAGTGTACTCTTAATACCATTTATCTATTTTGCTCATCCTCCCCACCACTCCTCTGACAGCCACCAGTTCGTTCTCTATATTTAAGAGTATGTTTTTTCTTTGTTTGTTCATTTGTTTTGTCTCAAATTCCACATATGAGTGAAATGATGTGATATTTGTCTTTCTCTATTTCACTTGGCATTATATCCCTTAGGTTCATCCATATTGTTGCAAGCGGCAAGATTTCATTCTTTTTTATGGCTAAGTAATATTCCCTTGAATAAATATACTATATATTCTTTAACTACTGAGCTACTGATGGACACTAGGGTTACTTCCACATTTTGGGTATTGTAAATGATTCTTCAATAAACACAGAGGTGCATATATCTTTTCAAATTAGTGCTTTCCTTTTCTTTGGCAAAATGCCCAGTAGTGGAATTACTGGATCATATAGTAATTTCATTTGTAATTTTTTTGAGAAACCTCCATAATTTTCTCCACTGTGGCTGCACAAATTTGTATTCCCACCTACAGTGAACAAGGATCCATTTTTCTCCACATCCTCCCCAACACTTATTTCATGTGTTTTTTATTTTACTCATTCTGACAGATGTAAAGTGAAAGCTCATTGTGTATGTAATTTGCATTCCCCTGGTTATTACTGATGTAGATTATTTCATGTGTCTGTCTTCTTTGGAGAAATGTCTAGTCAGGTCCTCTGCCATTTTTAATCAGATTATTTGTTTTTCTGGTATTGAGTAGTGTAAGTTCTTTATTTATTTTGGATATTAAACCCTAATTGGTTGTATCATTTGTAGGTATCTTCTCCCACTTAGTAAGTTGTCTCTTCATTTTGTTAATGGTTTCTTTTGCTGTACAAAAGCTTTTTATTTGGTATAGTCCCAATAGGTTAATTTTGGTTTTATTTCCCTTGCCTGAGAAGACATATCTAAAAAAAAAAAAATGTTTCTAAGGCCATTGTCAAAGAAATTTCTATGTTTTCTTCTAGGAATTTATGGTTGCAGGACTCACATTTAGGGCTTTAATCCATTTTGAGTTTATTTTTATGTATGGTGTAAGAAAGTGGTCCAGTTTCATTTTTTTGCACATAGCTGTCCAGCTTCCCAACAACAGTTATTAAAGAGACTGTGTTTCTTCCATCATGTATTCTTGCCTCCTTTGTCATAGATTAATTGGCCATAAAAGTGTGGGTTTATTTCTGGACTCTTTATTCTGTTCTATTGATCTATATGTCTGTTTTTGTGTCAATATTATACTGTTTTGATTACTATAGCTTTCTAGTATATCTTGAAATGTGAGAATGTGATACCTTGGTTTTGTTCTTTTTCAAGACTGCTTTGGCTATTTGGGGTATTTTGCGGTTCTATGAAAATTTTAGGATTATTTTTTCTAGTTCCATGAAAAATGCTTTTGGTATTTTGATAGGGATTACATTAAATCTGTAGATTGCTTTGGGTAGTATGGACAGTTCAACAATATTTGTTCTTCTAAAGCCATGAGGATGCAATATATTTCCATTTGTTTGTGTCATCTTCAATTTCGTTCATCAATGTTTTATAGTTTTCAAAATACAGATCTTTTACCTCCTTGGTTAAGTTTATTCCTAGGTATTTTATTCTTTTTGGTGCAGTTGTAAATGAGAGTTTTCTTGATTTCTCTTTCTGCTACTTCATTATTAATGTATAAAAACACAACTGATTTCTCTATATTAATTTTTTATACTGTGACCCTACTGAATTCGTTTATCAGTTCTAGTAGTTTTTGGTGGAGTCTTTAGAGTTTTCTATATATAGTATCAAGTCATCTGCAAATAAGGAACATTTTAATTCTTCCTTACCAGTTTAGATGCCTTTTGTTTCTTTTTCTTGTCTGATTACTGCACCTAGGACTTGGATCTGGTACTATGATGAATAGAAGTGGTGAGAGTAGACATCCTTGTCTTGTTCCTGATCTTAGAAGAAAAGCTTTGAGTTGTTTTTTGTTTTTGTTTTGTTTTTTATCTTTGAGTATGATGTTACCTCTGGGTTTTTCATATAAGGCCTTTAGTATGTCGAGGTATGTTCTCTCTAAACCTACTCTGAGAGTTTTTATTATGAATGGATATTGTACTTTGTCCAATGCTTCTGCCTCTGATGATATGATCATATGGTTTTATCCTTTCTCTTGTTAATGTTAATGTGATGTATCACATTGATTGATCTGTGACTAATGAACCACCCTTGTGTCCCTGGCACAATCCAGTATGGAGCCTGACACGGGGTTCAGTCTCACAACCCTGTGATCATGAGCTGAGCCAAAATCAAGAGTCAGGTGCTTTAACCACCTGAGCCCCCCAGGTGCCCTGTAAATGATTCTTTTTAAGTATTGTTGGATTCAGTATACTAATATTTTGTTGAGGAAATTCACATCTATGTTCATCGGAGATTTGGCCGGTAGTTTTCTTTATCTGTAGTGTCTTTGTCTGGTTTGGGTATCAGGGTAATGCTGGCCTCATAGAATGAATTTGGAAGGTTTCATTCTTATTTTATTTTTTGGAATAGATTGAAAAGAATAGGTATTAACTCTTCTTTCAATGTTTGGTAGAATTCACCTGTGAAGCCAACTGGTCCTGAACTTTTATTTCTTGGGAGTTTTTTGATTATTGATTCACTTTCATCGCTAGTAATCAGTCTGTTCAAATTTTCTATTTCTTCCTATTTCCATTTTGGAAGTATATATGTTTTTTAGGAATTTATCCATTTCTTCTAAGTTGCCCAATTCGTTGGCCTACAATTTATCACAGTACTCTTTTATAATCTTTTGTATTTCTGTGGTGTTGGTTGTTATTTTCCTCCTTCATTTCTGATTTTACTTGTTTGAGTCCTCTCTTTTCTTTTTTTAATATGTCTGGTTAGATGTTTCTCAATTTTGTTGCTCTTTTCAAAGAATCAGGTCCTTGTTTCCTTGGTCTATTTTGTTATTTTATTTTTTAGTCTCTATTTCATTTCTTTCTGCCCTAATCTTTATTATTTCTTTCCTTCTGCTGGCTTTGGTCTTTGTTTGTTCTTTTTCTAGCTATTTTAGGTGTAAAGTTAGATTTTTTATTTGAGCTATTTCTTGCTTCTTGAAGTAGCCCTATGTTGCTTTTGCTGCATCCCAGAGATTTTGGATTGGTTTGTTTTCATTTTCATTTGTTACTATGTATTTTTTTTAATTTCCTCTTTGATTTCCTGGTTCACCCGTTCATTGTTCAGTAGCATGCTCTTTAACTTCCATGTATTTGTGTTCCTTTCAGATTTTTTTCTTATGATTGATTTCTAGTTTCATACCATTATGGTTGAAAAATATGCATGATATGATTTCAGTCTTTCTAAATTTATTGAGACTTGCTTTGTGACTTAATAGGTAGTCAGTTCTGGAGAATGTATCATGTGCACTTGAAGAGAATGTGTATTCCATTGCTTTTCGATGGAATAGTCTGAATATATCTGTTAGGTTTTTTGATTAGAGCATTTACATTCAAAGTAATTTTTTTAAAGATTTTATTTATTTGAGAGAGAGAATTAGAGAGAGAGGGAGAGCATATGAGGGGGGAGGGCCAGAGGGAGAAGCAGACTCCCTGCTGAGCAGGGAGCTTGATGCGGGACTCGATCCTGGGACTCCAGGATCATGACCTGAGCCAAAGGCAGTCGTTTAACCAACTGAGCCACCCAGGCACCCTCAAAGTAATTATTGATAGGTGTGTATTTATTGACATTTTGTTACTTGTTTTATGGTTGTTTTTGTAGTTCTTCTCTGTCACTTTCTTCTATTGCTGTCTTCCCTTATGGTTTGTTGGCTGTTTTTAGTGATATGCTTTTAGTTTTCTTCTTTATTTTTTGTATATCTATTATGTTTTTTTTTTGATTTGTGGTTACCATTAGGCTCATATATAATATTTTATGAATATAGCAGTCTATATTAGGTTGATGATTGCTTAAATTTGAACCCATTATAAAAGCACTAAATTCTTACCACCACCCCCCACGTTTTATGTGCATGATGTCACACCTTAAATTATTTTGTGAATCCCTTGGCTGATTTTTATAGATATAATTGATTTTACTGCTTTTGTGCTTTAACCTCCACACTGGTTTAATAAGTGATTAATCTTATCATTTCTATTTTTTTGAAAAAGTTTTTAATTATTTTTTATTAAAAAAAATTTTTATGTTCAGTTAGCCAACATATAATAATACATCATTAGTTTTGATGTAGTGTTCAACGATTCATTAATAGTGTATAACACCCAGTGCTCATCACAACACATGCCCTCCTTATCTTTATTATGTTTATATTTACCGGTGAAATTTTTTTCCTTTCCTAATTTCTTTCTCTTGATTATGGTCTTTTCACTCAACGAATTCCCTTTAATGTTTCTTATAAGGCTGAGTTAGTGGAGATGAACTCCATTAACTTTTGTCTGGGAAACTCTTTATCTCTCCTTGTATTCTGAATGATAGCCTTGTTGGATAGGGTATTCTTGGTTGTATTTTTTTTTTTTTCCTTTCAGAACTTCAAATATATCGTGCCACTGTCTCCTGACCTACAGTTTCTGCTGAAAAATCAGCTGATAGCCTTATGGATTTCTCTGGTATATAACTGTTTTCTTTCCTCTTGCTGCTTTTAAAATTCTCTTTATCACTACTTTTTGCCTTTTTAAATATTATGTGTCTTGGTGTGGTCTTACTGGGTTGATTTTTTGGGGGGCTTTCTATGTCTCCTGGATCTAAATGTCTGTTTCCTTCCCCAGGTTAGGAAAGTTTTCAGCTATTATCTCTTCAAACAAATTTTCTGCCCTATTTTGTCTCTCTTCTCTTCTGAGATCCCTATAATGTGAATTATATTATGCTTGATGACATCACTGAGTTTCCTTATCCTATTCTCATTTTTTTATAATTCTTTTTTCTTTTTGCTGTTCTGCTTGGCTGCTTTCCATTACTCTGTCTTCCAGTTCACTGATCTGTTTTGTGTCCTCTGATATACAATTGATTCCCTCTAGTATATTTTTAATTTCTGTTATTGAGTTCTTCATGTCTGATTGGTTCTTTTATATTTCCTATCTCTTTGTAAAGTTCTCAACTGACATCCTCCCCTTTTTTCACAAGTCCAGTAAATATCTTTATGACCATAACTTTGGATTCTTTATCAGGCATATTGCTTATCTCCATTTCATTTAGCTCTTTTGCTGTGGTTTTGCCCTTTTCTTTCATTTGGGACATATTTTTCTGTCTCCCCATTTTATCTGACTCTCTGTGTTTGTTTCTCTATATTAGGAAATCAGTTATGTTTCCTGATCTTGAAGGTAGTGGCCTTATAAAGAAGTGGTCCTGTGGTGCCCTGTAGCATAATGCCTGCTGTTCACCAGAACCTGTTGCTTCATTGGTGTCTCCTAATGTGGATTGTGTGTGCCCTTCTATTTTAGCTGAGCCTCATTTGCCTTCAGTTGAGTTGGCTGCAATGGCCAACTCTGCCTTTTGTGGGCTGGGTTTGGTCCCTGAGCTGTTAGGGCCAGTCTGGGGCTGCTGTGGGTTTGTATTTGAGTGGTGTTAGCAGTCAGACCAGATGCCTGTTCACTGGGCTGCTGGCACTGCAGTTAATTGGTATGTGTGGTTATTTTCCTCTCTTTCCAGGGCAGGCATCACTTTGGTGTGATCTTTGCAGGATAAGACTGGGCAGGAGCCAATTTAGAGGGACTGGGGTGGATCTGGAGGAGAACACAGGGGTGAGGTGCACTATGTTAGCAAGGTAGCTGGAGTGTTTTTGTGCTGGTTCCCGCAAGTGTCTCACTATCTAGGCTACATTGGGGAGGGGGGTGATGGCACCTGTCAGCTCTTTTGTTCTTGGAGAACTCTCCTGAAGATCCCTGCCTCTTCAACACATGCTCTGAGATTAGTAAATAAATCTCCTTCGTGTATATCCTAGGCACTTTTCAAACTGCTGCTTCTATGCTGTACTCAGAGGGGTTGCTTGTTATGCTGTCTCTTTGAGGGTGGGGACTCAGTTTCCTATGGCTCTCTCAGCTCCCCCAGAGCTAAGCTGCCTGATTTTTTTTAAATACTTGGAGTTAAGTCCCTTTGGTTGTGAAAACTCACAAAACGAAGCCCCACTGATTTTCAAAGCCAAATGTTATGGGGACTTGTCTCCCCAGTTGCAGGTCCCCATGTCTGGGGTGCCTGGTGTGATGTCTGCTTCTCTTCCTTCTCTGTGCTTGTGGTGCCCTCATATTTGTAGTTAGTCTTGCTGGGAGTTTAGTTTCTGACTGCACCTCTGCCCTTCCCACCCTTATGGATGTGGCTTCCTCTCTATGATTAATTGGGGAAAGTCTGTTCTGCCAGTCTTTGGGTCATTTTCTGGATCGGTTGCACCGAGGTGGGTGTTATCTAAGTGTGTCCGTGACAAGGTGGGCTTAGGATACTCCTACTCTTGCATCTTCTCCAGCAATCCTAGGTAGGATTTTAAAGTAATAATGGTGCATTTAAATCTAGCTCATTTATTAAAATAACTGTGCTTCTATAAACAAGAATAAAGTATCGTGCTGATTTTGTTTGCTTTTAAAGTCTTTATCATTATAGTCTCAGTAAAGACATTTACCTTTTTTCCCCTTTGTTTTACAATTATTTTTCTAGCCATTTCACTTCTTCAACTAAACTTAATTTACCTAGTGAGAGGACTCATATCTGACTCATCGCTGAGTTTCTCATATTGCTTTGCTTCCAGACCCAAAGTACAAAATTAGAGATATAGTAAAATATTTCTCAATATATCATATTGACAAAAATGATATACTATATATCTGGTTTGATGAGATTAATTTGGGGTACTACCTCAATGATAACGGCTGGTTATGATTGTTAATCATTATTAATCATAAATCACTGTTTTATAGTTCTTCAAATTATCTTCTTTAATTTTCTCATTATGTCATTAACTGATTATTAGATTGGTTATAGTATGATACTAACACAATTTACTAACACGATGTGGGACTTTTAACTGTCTTTCTCAGAGCCGCAAATTCACTCTTAACCTTGGACACCTTTGCAACTATGCAATATTGGTTAAAAATAAAGGGGAAGTAGGTGGACAAAAGTGGGAAAATCATTACAAATCCATTTATATCCCTGGAAAAGGAGTTCAGAGAACATTATCTATTCTGTCTGGATCAGTAATATGTTTGTCCTTAAGGGACAGCACATTTTCTTTGCTCTGCCCTAAGATCTGAATCTCCTGTATTGATGATCCTCTGATATTGACCTATTGGGTTCCGCCCACGGTGTACCTTCCTATGTGCTCTTACCAGCACATTGCTCAGAAGTACAATCAGCGCACACATAAGGAATATAAGCCTGCTCAGGAGGACTTTTAAAAGACATATTTATTTTTAAGGCTTATGATTTTAAAACAAAATAGCCATCTCCATTCTGTATAAGAAAGAGCATATGTAGGCAATTTAAAAATTCAAGATACCCTACTGTTTCTTGATCCAGTTTTACATTTGTAACTGTTTATGCTGAATTATTTCAAGAAAACTATTTTAGAAATGAAAGAAATTATTAAATAGGATGCAGAATTTTTTCATTAAAATTAAGTTTTAATGTAGTGTATTTAAAAGAAACTAAAACAGTAGTGGGTATGGGAGAGGAGCTTGAAAATATTATAGTTATTCATTTATACTATTACTTAGGTACTATCCTTTCAGTGTCAAAGGAGCACAGTATATAAGTCATTCAGTTTGTGGCTTTGGTCAAGCCTAAAATTTGAAAATCTAATTGTTGAACTAAAGTATTAATACATTGTATTTTCAAGTAGTTGAAAGAAAAAAAGTCTCTATTTTAACTAGATAAGTATACCTTTTAGGATGAAAAAGTATTTATTTTTTTTTAAAAATTTCTTAGAGAGGATGGAGCAGAGAGAGAATCTTAAGCAGGTTCCATGCCCAGGGTGTGAGCCCCACGTGGTGCTCAGTTTCACAACCCCGAAATCGTGACCTGAGCCGAAATCAAGAGTCAGACACTTAATCAACTGAGCCACCCAGGCTCCCTAGGGTGAAAAAACAAACAAAGAAAAATAAAAAAACTGTTTTTAAACTTGAATCCTCATTATCTTTCTATTTTCCTGAAATCAGTATATAGATTAGCTAAATATTATTTAACTTACTAAAACAATATAAATTCATTAATATTATTGTGGATTTGTTTAAAATAGGTAACTTTTCTCAACATTTAGTCTTCTAAAAGCGATTTAGAAATTATGAATTATTATGATTTAACTCTAGTATTACTGGAAAAAAATTCATATTTATTACTCCCCCCAAAAAATTAAAGTAAGGATTTTTCTGGAATTAGAAAAGATAAAAAAAGAAAAAAGAAAATGTCAGTTTGTTTGATAGGATAGCCAAGTCAAGAGGGAAATCTTTTTCTTTATATAAGAAGGTAAGCTCTATGTAGACAAGGGTTTTTTCTGCTTTGGTCCCTGCAATATCCTTAGCGCCAGTAATAGTGCTTATATATACAAATATTTGGCATGAATTGTTAAATGAATGAAAAGTGAATCTGATAGACTGGAAACCAACTCCTATTTATAAATCAACATAATTGCGCTATACAAAGAAAAGCAAGAACATGTAAAGTCAGACTACAGAGTAAACTCTGGTATCATTTCGCACAACTCTGATCAATATTACAGTCTATACAATACCCAAAGCCGTATGCCATTACAACAGTATTTTGAGGTCCTCAATGTTCTGCTCTCTTTAATTCTTAATATGTAGACATCAAAAGTTGGACCAAGTGAAGTATGTGTGGATGAGCACAAAGCTAATAACAAAGTCACATATGTGTATAAAACTATATAGTTATTATATATAAATATATATATATAACTAGTTGAGCTGAATTCAGAGTTATAGAACAAAGCAACTTGAAAAAACAACTACTTAGTGTGAAAAACCAGGAATCTGGAAGATTGCAGCCAAGCTGAAATTCTTCAGGAGAACACTTCGACCTGATGTTTCTGTAGTCTTTTATATCCCCAGTTAGGTTTGCTGGATTTATTCGTGGATGACCCATCTGTTCAGTGTAGAGAGAGTCTAGACTAATATGTTTATGGGTGGCCTCTAACTCCAATCTGATGAGTCACTAAAGCAAGAAAGTACTAAGATCATGCCCAAATTGAGCAGGGTATGTGAAATACTGTTTATAAAATAAAGTTCAAGATTTTATTTTGAAGAATTGGGTCAGACCTCAAGCCTTTAGGTTTTGGACAAATCAGGCATAAATATTTTTTCTCAAACTAAAAATTACTACTTAGTTAAATTAAAAATATGAGTTGAGAAAACCAAAATCTAGGTCATTTAAAAACCATCAAACTTACTTATTTATGTAATCTTAATCCTTAAAATATTTGATATACCCTATTAGAGGAGAATTGTAAGAGAAAGTTAAAAAATTATTGTCAACTCCTAAACAAAAATATAGGCAGAGATCTCTTGGACATTGGCCTTAACAGTATTTTCTTGGATATGTCCCCTCAGACAAAGGAAACAAAACCAAAAATAAACTACTGAGATCACACCAAAATAAAACACTTTTGCATAGGAAAGGGAAACATCAACAAAATGAAAAAGGCACCTAGTGAATGGAAGAAGGTATTTGCAAATGATAAATCCAATAGGGGTTAATATCCAAAATATATAAAACCTTCTACAACCCAACACCAAAAAGACAAATTATCTGATTAAAAAATGGGCAGAGGACCTGAATAGATTTTTTTTTCCAAAAAAGACATACAGATGGCAGATGCATGAAAATATATTTAGTATCACTAGTTTTCAGGGAAATGCAAATCAAAACCACAATGAGATATCACCTCACACCAGTCAGAATGACTAGTATCATAAAGACAAGAAATGGGGAACCTGGGTGGCTCAGTCAGTTGGGTGTCTGATTTCAGCTTAGGTCATGATCTCAGGGGTCCTGGGATTGAGCCCTGCATAGGGCTCCACGCTCAGCAGGGAGTCTGCTTCCCCTCTCCTTCCGCCCCTCCCCTGTTCGTGCTGTCTCTCTGTCTCTCAAACAAATAAATAAAATCTTTAAAAAAAAGATTTTATTTATTTGTTTGAGAGAGAGAGAATGAGAGATAGAGAGCACAAGAGGGAAGAGGGTCAGAGGGAGAAGCAGACTCCCCGCCGAGCAGGGAGCCCGACGCGGGACTCGATCCCGGGACCCCAGGATCATGACCTGAGCCGAAGGCAGTCGCTTAACCAACTGAGCCACCCAGGCGCCCAATAAATAAAATCTTAAAAAAAAAAAAGACAAGAAATAACAAGTGTTGGCATGGATGTAGGGAAAAGAGAACCCTTGTACATAGATGCTGGGTATGTAAATTGGTGCAAAGACTATGGGAAATAGTATGGAAATTCCTGGTAAATTTAAAATAGAAATATTGTATGATCCAGCAATTTCACTAGTGGGTATTTACCTAAAGAAAACAAAACACTAATTTGAAAAGATATATGCACTTCTATGCTTATTGCAGCATTATTTACTCTAGCCAAGATATGGAAATAACCTAAATATCCATGGATAGATGAATGGATAAAGAAGATGTGGTATATATACACCCAATGAAATTTTAATGAGCCATAAAAGAAGAATGAGAGGGCGCCTGGGTGGCTCAGTCGTTAAGCGTCTGCCTTCGGCTCAGGTCATGATCCCGGGGTCCTGGGATCGAGCCCCCCCTGCTCTGCGGGAAGCCTGCTTCTCCCTCTCCCACTCCCCCTGCTTGTGTTCCCTCTCTCGCTGTGTCTCTCTCTCTGTCAAATAAATAAGTAAAATCTTAAAAAAATAATAAATAAATAAAAGAAGAATGAGATCTTGCCATTTGTGACAACATGAATGGAACTAGAGGGTATTACATTAAATGAAATAAATCAGACAAACACCATATCATTTCATTTATATGTGGAATCTAAAAAAAAGTAAGCAAACAAAGGCAGAAACAAACTGATAAATACAGAGAACAAACTGGTAATTGCCTCAGGGGTGTGTGGTGGAGGGTGGATGAAATAGGTGAAGGGAATTAAGAAGTACAAATGTGTAGTTAAAAAATAAATTATGGGGATGAAAAGTACAGCATATAGAGTCCACAATATTGTAATAACATGGTGACAGATGGTAACTATACTTATCTTGGTGAGCATTGTATAACGTATAGAATTGTCTGCTCTACACCTGAAATTAATGTAACACTGTATGTCAACTCTACTTCAATAATATGTTTTTTTTAATTTGTTAACATCAGAACACTAGACTCTGACCTGATACAGTGTGACTTCAAGATAAAGTGTTTGGTGTTAGTCTGCTAAAATAAGGAGATATTATTTTAAACACTTTCTGTGTACTCGCGTACTGCTTTCTGGTGCATAGACCTTGCCAAGCTGCACAGAGGGACTAGCAATTTGGTCATCATGGACTGACACAATTTTCCTGCTTCAGCTTGAATTTATATTACTGGCACATTTGAAGAGGTTTATCTTCTGTGATTTGAAGTGACCAGTCTTTCTATAGAGTTTATATTTAAACAAAATATGTGCAAATGATGTGTGGTGCTTCCTTACACTTATTTTATAAGGAAGTGTGTGTTATGTTTCTTTTTCAGTTATCTTAGAAAAATAACTGTCCTAAATGTAAGTGAAAATAGATGAATTATTAAGGAACCAAACTGCATCCCAATCCCATATAAACATGAGGAATGATTCTATGTTTTTTTTTTTCTTTTTCATTTTTACTCTGCCTTTTTCTGCTCAAATTTCATCTCTTTTTCATGTATTAAAGAAGTCACAACTTCTGCAATTTCTTAGATTTCAAGGACTCTTTATAGTTTCTTGTCTGTTTACAACATAATATTTCTTCTATAGATTTTTTTATCTGCTTTTATTTTTCATGTCATTTTCTCTTTGTGTGTGTGTGTGTGTGTGTGTGTGTGTGTGTGGCTCTTTTTCTTTTTCTTTTCTTTTCTTTCCTCTCTCTTTTTTTTTTTTTTTTTGTTTTTGTTTTTTTTTAAATTCTTTTTTTTTTTTTTTTGGTTTTGGTTTTAGTTAAAATCCATTTTCTTCCTGAATACTGCTCATCATTCAGTGGAGGTTATCTTTTTGCTGGCCCAGCAATTTTGTATGTAGGGAGATAAGCTGGTGGGGTATTAGTTGATTGCTTCGGGGACTAGACCTTCTTAGCCCTCCACTCTTTATGGAGACCACCCCTGCTCTTGGCTAGTGAGTTCACTGGGCTAACAGTGACTTATGCATTGCATTTCACTGTTCCTGGGCATTGCATGTTACTTTTCTCTAATACACCAAAACACAGCTGCCTAGATGACAAATCAAAAGCTCAAGTTGTATTGGAGAGTCCATGAACGTGTTTTCTCATCTGGCTCTTCGCGCCCTGCGGCCCTTTAATGAGAGGCTCACCTGCCCAAACACCTCGATCTTGTCTTTCTAGACAAGATCTGGCTTGGCACTCAAGATTATATGCTGCCCGAGAGCTACAGTGATATGGGTTCACTTTTCTTTCTTCTCTGAAACAGGTCCAATTTTCACTACTTTTGGCAACCCATCTTCCTAGATCATGGTTCAGGATTGTGGCCATTTTCTAGTTTCACCCAAGATGTGTTTTTCCTTCCTGTTTTTGTATTCTTGTTGCTTAGTTTCAGAAAGAAGAATCAGGCTGGGACAGCTTCACTTCAGTATCTTAAACTGGAAATTTCAACATTTAAATATGGTCAGTGTCCTTTGAAATTCTGATGAACTTCCTGCTGTAGGTACTGGCAGTTGTTTCATCTACCATGGAAAAATGATTTTTCCCACTTTGTTGTGAACAACAATGCATAATTTCTTATTGTAGCTTCATGTACCTTAAGAGTCCAATGTCTGTGAGAGTAGATGTGTGGAGTGAAGATAAAGGAAGTAATACATGGAAATATGGTGCACAAGGGTTCAGACTTCATTTTCGTTGGATTGTGAATTCAGGATATTCAAAGTCCTTCCATCTTCAAAAAAGTCACCTCCCTTTTGAGGATCCTAATTTAGAGAAGTTGAATGACTGTTTAGCTTTCCCCTTCTGCAACTCTCTACTCATCAATTCAACTATTGACCTTCCCCACCAGCTCTTGCCTAGTCAAAGCCTTTGATGGAAAGAAATGCATTACTTTGTAGAATCATATACCTTATATACCAAAACCCAGGAACTGGATGAAAAATACTTTTCTCTGTAACTTGCTGGCTCTTTTCCAGGGGCACAAGAATTAATCAAGTGTCTTGATTCATAAGGCCAATCTTTTTGACACTTGCTATACCATGAGATGGGTAAGAATATAAGAATAAATAAAGATGTTGGTAATTCAAAATAAGACAATAAGCACAAAAATGTGTGAAAGTCAGTAATAGTTGATACCTTTTTACATTAAAAATAACTTTTGAATAATAAACTCATTTTGCAATTGGCATTAACTAAAAATATGGTAAAATTAATGTGTAATTTGTATGGCATGAGGTAGATAAATGCAATAATTTTTGTGAAGTGTGTGTCCTTTAAGGAAAAATGGATTATCGGTAAAAAGCATTGTTTGCTCTTTTTGAAGACTTCAAATATGATGGAAAAGTATCACAGAGGGATAGCTTATGGCCCTAGCCTGAGAAATAGATATGGGCTTAAAGGTAGCTTTTCCAAGATGGGATTATAGTCTTCTCATTTGAAAAATTGATTTGGTGACCTGGGGGTCTATTGCATGGCTTGTGAAGGCCAAGTTTCCCTGATGTGGATTTATCATTTAGAAAGCTACCTATGTACTTGGACTCCCACGCACTCTCTTCAAAGAGAATACTGCTGTCTGAGGATTTAACCAGATTTAAAATCTATTTGTAGTAGCAACTACAGAACAGTATCTCAAACTGAGCTGTAGGAGAGCAAATCAAAATTAACTTCCATGACTATTCTGATATTCATTGCCTTGATTCTGGATCTTAAATTTTCAATATCTAAGTTTCACTTTCATGTGAAAAATAGAGGGAAAAAGCAGTGTTTAGAAAGAGAAAAAAAATGTAATAGGGAAATACCAGCCTGGAAAATGATGGGTAAGGAATGCCAGGAACGCTCCAGTTGTTACTAGGATACCAGAATCTGGCTTTAGAAACCAGTCAGTAGATGCTTGCTGTAAAAAGCCCTCTACAGAACCATGATGTATTATCAGGGCTCATTTCCCAAGGTTTCCTTAAAACCAAAGACTTAGCGTTGGCTCTGTCCATGACAGTTTCCTTTCATAACAGATCAAGACACCCTGAAGTGATTAGATGTGCCTGCCCTAACCCTGGTCCCCTCTCCCCTTGTGGCTCATTTTAACCACAACATTTGCAGAAATAGGACCCTTCAGGGCATATCAGTAATTTGCCTCACTTTCTTTTGTCCCTCTTCACATAGTATTAAAGGAAACAAGCAATAACAAAAAACAAGCTTCTATTTCTGAGCTGAACTGGCTTTGCTCCATTTGTCCTTTTCTGTCTCCTTATTCCACAATTACCTTCTTTTCCAAATACCAATTTAGATTGGATGTAGCAGTAAGTAATAATACTTTATTTGGTAAACTGTTTTGTTAGTAAAATTAAAATTACTGCAGCATAGCCAAATGACATAATGGAAAGAACATTGGTTTTAAGTAGGACTCAGGATCCTAAGTTTAGAGTTCTAGATCTGTTACTTACATACCCATCTGGTTTATATGAGTGGCTTTACTTCTCCATGACTGATAACGTTGATTTGCAAAGTGGATATGCTGTTTCAACTAATTCAAACGGTTGTTTTGCAGATTATCTCATGTCTGTGTGTGTTTATCCCCCCCCCACCGGCTTTATTCCAAAATCTAATTGAAGTGGCATACAGAGGCATATAAAATATGACCGGATAATTAAAACAACATTAAATCAAGGCAAAAACTAAACTAAACGTGAGGCTAAATTGGCTTTCAGTTCCTAGAAGTCAACACAAGAAGAAAAACTGAAATAGGTACGTGATCTGAAATTCTCTCTCTCCCCCTTGCTCTGACTAGTAATGAACAGAATAGTTCAAATTTGAAACATGGTCTTCATTTGCTTGCTGCTCTAGAAATGCAAGTATCACTTCTGTCATTTTCTTTTAGGAATTTCAACACCATCTAGCTTCTCACAAAGTCAGGCAAAGTTGTATTATCCTGCTGTCCTGCTCTAGTGTCATAGCACATTTTAGTCAAAGTTTATCTGAAACCATGAACTTCAGAATGTACATCTTGCACCATTCTAAAAGGTCAAGTTTACCATTCCAATGTGAACAGCCCTTATTGTCCTGGGGAATGGTTGCACTGTCATTCTTTCAGCTATTCAGGAATAAGACTTTCTGATGAACTAACTTGAGATAGACACTACCTTCTAGGGAGAAAGTTTCAATCTCCTGTTGGTGGTTTGGACTTGCTCTATTCATAGCCTTACAGTCCGGCTCCCCACTGGCCACTGTTAAAGCATATGAAACCAAAAGGTGTAACTAAAGTATAAAAGCCATGTTAAAAGGAACTGGTGGAGGGTTACATTTGCAAAAGAAAAGAAGAAAGAAAAAAAACCGGTGTTAAAGTAAAAATTTAGGAACTTGAATTATACATCTGAAAAACTAAGTCCAAAAAAGATACCAACATAAAATAGTTTTTAACAATGTGAGAGATTTAAATGAGGGAAAGTTAAAATGCATTAACTATGTTGTAAGATTAAGTAACAGGTCATTAAATAAAAATGAGAAAAAAAGGTTTATAAATTGAAGGGATTAGAACATTTAAAACATAAAGAACTATGGAGTGATAAGTATTAGAAACAACATTAAAAAGAGCAATAAAGAGAAGTGTTAAAAAAATTCAACCGAATAAACTTGAAAGATCATATTGATTTTATTCAGTGATTCTTGAACTAGGCAGCATCCCATCCAGCAGGTAGAAAGTTGCTCCCCAGAAAGCTGTACAAGATGGGAGATTTAATTGGTAAAAGGGGACAGGGACCAGGAAAGAGCAGATGACCTCATCTCTCTCTGGTGGCAGCAAGGGTCTGTGTCTGTAGGATGGATTATCCCACCAGGGCTGACTAGGAAATCCAGATTTACGGGTTTAAGATTACACTACTGGGAGAGGTTGGAAACTGCGTTCAGGTTAGGTATTAAATCTGGGTTTGCTGATAATGGGGTTTAGCACAAGTGACTTAATTTGGGGCCTGTTGTCTCTCTCTCTCTCTCTTTTTTTTTTTTAACAGAAGAGTAAAAGCATAAATCTTCTATGTTAGATATTCAGTCCAAGGCTCTCTTAACTTTACCTTGCCCTTTGGTAAATACTATATAAATAAAAGACATTTTATTGTTCCAGTTAACAATAGCAACAATAAAAGCTTTCTTCTAAAAAGCAGAAGGAAAAATGCTCATCTTCACTCCTAAGGAATACTAACTAGGAAGACAGGTGGATACTCAAGTTTTAAATATTTTCATTTAAGACTAGCTTTACCTATGAATATGTTGACTTTTGGGAGTAAAATTTTATTTTTATAAACAGTATTATTTACATGAACAGTATAGTGGTTATTGTTTTGCATTGATCTAAGACACTAGCTGCCAAATACTTGTATTCTTAAAGGGTCTTTTCTTTCTCAGGTTCATGAGATTTTTCCACCATGTTTTATGTAATTTTACTAAAATCTGTTTAGGGTTTTTTACGTGTTTTACTAAATCTCGATTTCAAAATCAGTAGGGAAAAGAAAAATTCTGAATGAGGAACAAAATAATATAAGCCATGTTTTTGTTTGTTTTACCAAAATTGGTTTCACCTTAAAAATTATTATTTTCTCTCAATGATCAATCCTCTTAACATTTAATAAAACTTAACCATTTCACATATGCTAACATTAAAACCTTCTCCTGAGATGGTATTAGAATCCTGTGAATTGTCCATTGACTTTTGAACACTGACGATTCAAAGACCAACCCAATTTTTGTTGTACCTTCCTAGTGAAGAAAAAGACCACATTTGCACTTTGCTAGAGGAAGTCAGATTGCTCTCCAAGGCTAATTAATTTTTTTTAAATGTTAATGCTCAATCACACTTGTGGTGAGTGAAACATTTGAGTTATCAGGAAGGTTTGGAAAAGAATTAATATTTGCTTTGATCTTGAATCATGGTTCTTGAATTATGAAAAAGGGCTATGGGAAAACATCAATGTACTTAAATTAAATCTTTCCCAGTGGGAATACTTCATGATAGATTTTTATTAACATCATTTTTAAATATGTTTCTGGGGATTTTTCAGGAAAGTCTAAAGAATGACCAGAATGCAGAGACTGACATCTACATTAAAAAGATTGAATGAAAATTAAAATGATCTGTTACTTAGGAAAGGAATATCAAGGGATGAGTATCTAAACTGTATACACGTAAGTGTTAAACATACAAGTTATCCAAATCAAATCTGTGAATAATCTTCAATTAGGATTCAGCTCTTGAAAATTAGAATATTAAGCTTCTTATACACATTTGATTCATTTTAAAGAAGAAATATTTCATTGTTTTTAGCAAAATCATGTTTAAAGAATACAAGCAATACTGAAATTAAAGATGAAAGATTAAATTCTACCAGTCTAAAACGATCGTCTTTAACGTTAGCTGAACACCATCCCATATATCTCTCAATACATCAATTCCCTTCTGTCTGTGCAGAAACACAGCTAGAAATTTGAAATGTATGGAAGGGTAGATGGATGGATAAATACATGGAAATATTTTAATATATATTATTATATATGGTACATATAATATATATAGTATGATTGTAGTATAGATGTATTACTAAATTAAAAATCAACTCAGGTTTTATCTGAATTTCATAGAAGAAAAATAAATGACATGAAAATGAAGAAAATTTGTGTTGAGTAAATGATTCTTCAATACAATATAGTATTTCTTAAAGTTTGCTTCTAAGGTTCAAGGGTAGGGGGGGTCGGAAAAGAGGTTAGAATTGAGAAGAAATCATAAACTTTTTTAAGATAGAGTCATTTTTCAAAACTACCCATTTCAATTTTAACTCCACTGACGCCGTTTGAAAGAAGGCTACATTAGCGCTCTCGCATCTTTTCATTTTAGTAAGGTGTATTATTTTTTTTTAAAAGTGCACAGCAACATTTTTTTTAAAGATTTTATTTATTTATTTGAGAGAGAGAGAATGAGAGATAGAGAGCACGAGAGGGAAGAGGGTCAGAAGGCGAAGTAGACTCCCCGCTGAGCAGGGAGCCTGATGTGGGACTCGATCCCGGGACTCCAGGATCATGACCTGAGCCGAAGGCAGTCACTTAACCAACTGAGCCACCCAGGTGTATTATTATTCTTGCATGTTAGGTAAGAATATGATAACATCCATATTCTGTTCTGTAACCTCAGATCCCATGCTATTTCGTTAACAGTTCTGTATGTAACCAGTGTCATTGTGTCTCACCAGTTCTTTTTCCCAGGGGTTCTCAATTCCTCAGTATTTATTTTCATTTATCTCTTAATTGGATGAATTAATCGTTTACTTGTTTCTGTTTGTTTGTTGCTGTTTTGTCTTCTCAAGAAGGGCTTCTGGGCATCGCAATATCTTAATTTGTTCCCATTTGAGAATACCTGCTTAGTGCCTTTTCACATAAATAACATCTTGATTGCTTATGGAGCTCTTGGGTTACACTATTGTTATCCTAGAACATTGGAGACATTGGTTTATTAATTATAAAGCACGGGACGGTGGAAATATCTGCTGCTAGCCTAATGTTTTCCATCCTATTAAGTGATTTTTTTTTGAGGGGGAGGATAATGGAGTCCAGAAAGTCAGTAGGTTGACTAGACTATGTCCTGGCATTGATTGGTCTGTACTAAATTTATTTGAAATACAGTGCATTCTTCAGTGTTTAGGTTTAGGTTTGTTTTTTTTTTTATTTGCAGCAATTATATTATAGATTTAAAATGTATGTTCTCTTGCATTTGTTGGGCTCCGTACTTCACAGATATAAATTATCTTTATGCTGGATTCCCTTTGTCTTGCTTCTATATTTGTTTTGTTCTGATCATTTTAATCCCTTACATTAAAAAAAATCAGCATTCACTATATAAACCTCAATGTTTCCTCAATGTCCTTTTTTGATTTTTAGTCAAATCAATGGAAACCATGTCACCTTTGTGACTGGAATACTAAATGATGAGCTGCGTGTATTGCTCAGCAACAGGAATCTCCTCAATGCAGATTTGGTTAGTTTGGCCAAGTGTGATATTTAAATTTATCCCTGAAATAATGTATAGTTTGCATTGTATACATCCTATAGCCCAGGTTTTTTTTTTCTGATGGAACTCTTACTCATTAGTGTATATAATTTATTTTTACCCATGGGTAAACTTTTAATCTTTTATGCAGTCATGACAAGCCAAAGCAGAACAAATTATGATATATCGTTGTACAATGGTATCTGACAGAAATTGCCCAGAGTAAATATAAAGAAAAAAGGGGGAAAAAAGCAATTAACTTATGTTATAATTGAGTGGAGATTTCATAATCTGTATTGTTTTTCAAAAGATTTTAAAGCCTGATACTTAATAATCATATGTTTGAAATAAATGAACATTGGGCACCTGGGTGGCTCAGATGGTTGAGCGTCTGCCTTCGGCTCAGGTCATGATCCCAGGGTCCTGGGATCGAGTCCCGCCCGCATCAGGCTCCCTACTCCTTGGGAGCCTGCTTCTCCCTCTGCCTCTCTCTCTCTCTGTCTCTCATGAATAAATAAATAAAATCTTAAAAAAAATGAAATAAATGAACATTTTCATTCATTTTCTGGCAAAACGTTTAATAGTGTTTTCTATTCTGTAGTGATTCTTCTCTTTCTAAGCTAAGAACTTTCTAAGTTCTCCAGTTTATTTTTGGAGAAGATATGAAATCTGAAATGTTATTAGACAGAGAAAAGACATGTGGGCAATGGGGAAAACAATAACATCTTACATATTTCTGTTAATATTTTGAGTAAAAAATGTAATTATAAAGGACTTGCTTTGTTAAACATAGCACTCCTTATCTGCTCAGCCTGGGAATATTCTCAGTATTTGTCAGCTTGGGATCTATCTCTTTCAAATATCTTCATTTAACACTAACTGAAGAGGTTCTTCTAACACGGACTTGCAAAATACAGCCTAAATGTTATGAGGATGAGTGCAATCACACATGGACTATAATGTTTACGATTTATTAGACAGTTCACTGAAGCATGAATAAGAATCAAATAGATAACAAATATTATGGCTCTCATGTTTACTTCCAATCTCTCAGGACCACAGAAGTACTGAAATCTTTAAGCACACGTGTGCGAAGGGAATTTCTTCAACCATGTGTTCTGCAGACCTTTTATTAGTCGTCCTAGTTCTTAATTCGGCACCACCTGCTCATTTCTGGCTGTGTTTGTTTTGTAGTGATCTATATAAGGATGGCTACTTCCTCCTATCAAGACATATTCTAAAGGTTTTCTGTCTTTGCTTAATCAAAGGTTCTGTGTGCACAGACTCTGTCTATGGTCCCACGGCAGCACTGATTATTTCCTTTTCTTGTGCAGTCTCTGCAGATCTCTGGCCATGGCTGCTAGTTTTCTGGAAATAGTTTTTCCCTATTTAGTTTACATCATTGCAAGTTCAAGAGCTCAGCTTTTCAAGTTCCGCTGGGTGATGCAGGGAGGTGCTCAGCCCGTATGACGCTATCCTTGTCCCTGCAAAGGCTTTGGCTGTGGAGAAAAGAAATGACTGGTGCCAGCATTTTCAGATTTAGAGACTGAACTGCCAGATCTTATCCACTGCTTATTAAACTTCATTCTCTTCAGCTCTGAAGCCCAGGCACACTCCTCTCTGTGTTTTTGTTGATTTGAACTTGACCTAGTTTCTGCCCTCCTCTGCGCCCCACCCCTCCCGCCCTCACTGCCCCAGAACTCAAGGTCTCTCTCAGCTTTCTTTCAACTCTCCTCAGGGCAGGAATATTCATGGAGAATATCCCAGCTCTTGCTGGACCCTGCTTCTCCGTGGAGCTTCTCATCTCTCCTTGTCTCTGCCTAAGGAGCTAGACCCAGGCAGGATAGCTTTGGTCAAGAAGAAAACTGCTTCCAAACTTATTTTGACATAAAAGAGCATGCCCTGTGCCTCAGGTCTTTTGCTGTCTATTGGGTTATTAAATATGATCTTAAAGAAAGTTTAAGTTTTCTGTTTTAGTGCTTTTATGACCGCCTCTTATTAGATATAAACTTTGAATATTTTTGAATATCTACAGCCAAGGTGACTGTAGACTAAACTTTTTAAAGACAACAAGAACTCTAATTTTAAATACTTACAAATAGCAAGTTTAGCTCTAATTTATAGTGTCTCCAAATAGTTTTATGCCCCTGTTGGTGTGAGAATCTACCACAATAGGCACTTTGTGCTCCATACAATCAATTTCAATACTTTAGGTAAAACAAAACAAAACTAGCCTCATTTGTAATTACTAGTTAAACATCTTGCTATTATTAGTGATTTCTTAAATATATCATGCTAAAAACTATACCCTTTTTTCCCCAGATATTATAGATTGCTTTTCTACTTGAGATGATCCGATATATCTTTTTATTTCCCAGTATGTGCCATAATTAAATAAAAATATAATTTTATAAGAGTGTGTTAGATGAGTACAAACTCTACTCTGCAAAATACAATAGAAAATAACATTGTAACTCATAGACTTCATTGTATTGCCAAATATTAAGAGTGTACTGGATTAATAACAATTCCACAGGGTTTATGCAATTGAGTGACATAGTCATTTAGAGCCCTTACATAGTAGAATGACATACTTTTAAGTTGCGATGAGAAATAAAACTTTTAAAGATTAAAAAACAAAACAAAACCTTGTACCTATTACTAACAAAATGAAGGGTGAACGTATTGGTATTTATTGAGAAGCTAATATGGGCCAATTATTCCCAAATCTTTTGGACTCAGAACCACTTTGCATCCTTAAAAGTTACTAAGGATCCCCCCAATTTTTTGTTTATGTTGGCTATATCCATTAATTGAAATGAAACTGAGAGCAATTAAAAATATACATTAATCCATTTAAAAGCAAAGATGCTAAATTTGTGACTTTTTTATAAGCAATAAAATCTTTTATGAAAAATAACTATTTTCCAAAATAAAACAAAAAATAGTGGGAAGAGTGGCATTGCTTTGTTTTGTTTTGCAAATATCTTTAATGTCTAGGTATATGGAAGGTAATTGGATTTCCATATGGTGTGTCTGCATTCAGTATGTATACAGCTTTGACTACATATAAGGTGTATGACTATGATGATATCACTATATATCTGATATATATAGCCTTATACATATTAGACATAGTCTGTATATATTAGACTATGTCAGTGTAGATATGGTGTTTTGACTGTATATAAGAAGAAAATCAGTTCTCACACAGGTAGTTGAAAAGGAAATGAGTCTTTTAATATCCTTTTCAATAACTATAGGGAGTTTTTGGTAATACCCTAAAGTTCAGCGTTGCACATCCCTTACACCAAAACCCATTCCTCTGTTTTGCACTTCAAATGAATTTTTTACCTATGTATGATTTTAACCTCATGGACCCCTGAAAATGTCTTGGGTGCCCAGTGGAATTCCTGGGCCACACTTTGAAAACCACTGTGTTAGTCCTTGCTTTTGCAAAGGAAAAACACAATATTAAATAAATCCTGTTATCCTCTGTTTGCAGACTATGAATTTGAATTCAGTACAGTGGATATCTGGACTTTATATTTCATTTGTCCTGGGTTTGCAACCCAATTCCACCACTTACCAGCTGTCTGACTAAAATATTCCATGTACCTACTCCTCAGTATACCACAGCCATGCAAATATACAAATACATAGTATTTCATTTTCAAAAGAGATCATATCAAAATAAACTCCCTTCGGTTTCCTTATTAGCAAGTTACTTGATTTTGATTGAACCCCATCTTAAGTGATAATTAACCCAGTATAATTTTTAGACACATGGACTCTTGGAGATAAATTTTCTCAGTTTAAACCCAGATTATGTCATTTTCTATCTGTGTAACTTTTAAATTCCTCATGCACTTTATGAAGTTGTGAGAGGTAATATATATTAAGTGCTTAGAACAGAGTCTGGCATATTGTAAAGGCTAGATTAATGCATGCTAATTTTTTTATTCCCATTATCATAATATCCTGCAGCCCTTGACCACTCTTGCTTTCTCAGAAGTGAGTCAGGTACTGTCGTGCACTGGCTCCCAAACACAAGAAGTTTATTTTAAGCTCTCTAATTTATCCTGTGGACTGCTCTGCACCCCCACCATTGGGTTTGAGGAGAAGGAGAAGGGACTCTCACTCCAGCAATACTTTTTCTTTGGGGGACTGGGAACCTACTGTGACACTTTCTAAAAATATGTCTTTGCAAACCCCTCTTCTTCACATTCTAATCATCTTTGATATCCTTGATCTATCCAAAAGTTAGGACATTGGTTTTCAACCATTTCTTCAAAAAATCTTGGGGATATGCCTCTCACTCACTTTGGTTTCTGCTATCCATCCTATAGACTCCATGGATGAAATAGAAACAGACATGGGACACTTCCCATCCTAATATTTCATTACACAAATAGTAGTAATGCAGGAGAAAGCAGAAAGGGACTAAAACACTTTGTGCTTATTGTACAGCAAGCAGTGTTAACTCTTTACAAACATCTTCATAGTGAATCTGTGAAAAAGATATTATCCCATTTTACAGAGGTGCAGTTAGGGCACCAAAGCTCAGAGATTGAGTAACTTGTTGCAGATCACAAAAAGTATCAGAATGTGACCCTGTCTGCCCAAGCTACTTAGCTAATTTTGCCCAGCTTTTGTGTATTAAATTTCCCTTCCCTCACTTTCTTTACTTTTGTGCTTACTGTTGGTTTTATAGGTCAATACGTATAAAACATTGTTCATGAAACAACAATCCCTGTCCGCCTCCCCCTTCCATTAAGCCTATCACTTCTGTTTTTTGTTTGTTTGTTTTGTTTTGGGTGATTCATATACCATTTACTTTCATGTCTTTACATGACGTGTTTGTATCGCTGCTTCTTGAAAGGAAATGATTTTCAGAAATGATTTGTTAACTTTCTACCTACAGAAGCTTAGGACTGGTGCCTCTTCTTTCCCTGACCCTTGTAAATCCTTGATACTCATCTACACCAAAAGTATGGCCCAATCCTATGAAAGAAGATTGGAAGAGTACATGTGTGTTTTTTCTTTGGGGGACTGGGGACCTACTGTGACACTTTCCAAAAATATGTCTTCGCAAACCCCTCTCCTTCACATTCTAATCATCTTTGATATCCTTGATCTATCCAAAAACACACATGCACCCTTCCAATCTTCTTTCATAGGATTGGGCCATACTTTTGGTGTAGATGAGTATCAAGGATTTACATTATTAAATTAGTTTACGTAGTCATGTAAACGCAATTCACATTTATGATTCCTTTTACTTTTACACAGTTTTTGGTTTCCCTGAAGTCAATAGTTATTATATTTTTCATTTCTTTCATTTTGTACATACTCACCCACCATCTCAATCCCCAAATGTTTGCCAGTTATCTAAATTTTCCTACAAGGCATTCTATAAGAGTTGTGCAAATAAAGAAATGGTTTCCTTTCATTAATTCTCACGTTCTATTTCCTACCTATTTGGATTTTCAGAGATATTTTAAGTGATCAAACCTCCAATTTAATCAGTACAGATGAAAGAAATGATCCCATATGTTCATTTCAGAAAAAAAAATGTTAACACAAATTCTCGTTCTAAGTGTCAAAAGTTTAAAGTTGCCTTATGTTTATAAAGTAATATAGTCTACACTTGCATATTGACTACAAGTTTGAGGTAACTTGGAATAGGTTAGCAATATGACAAATCATAATGTTATTTCAGGGTAAAATGACTATGTCTATTAAAATGACTATGAATCCTAGTTACTGGTATTCAGTAAAATTTATAATCTTTTTAAGTGACATGCAATTAATTTACCATCTCACACATTTAAAAAAGTCTGTATATCCAAGTATATAGAAGCTGTTTATTGATGAACACACTTAAGAACATGAAATTAAACTCTCAACTATCTAGCTTATCTACAGAATGGATTGTCTGGATAGCTGAGTTTTCCAAATGCCTGATGATTATTGCCTTATTTATAAGCATAGAAATTAGCTTAATTTATCCACCCCAAAACTGCATTACATTTAACCCTGCCTGCCTTAAAAGATCACAACTTTTTGAAAGCTCCTAATGAACTTTAGTTATTATTTCAGTGGTACTTGTAGGATAAAATGATGAGTGAATAGCATGTGCCTTATACTAAATATTTCTAGATCTTTGTGCTGTTTGAGTTGTCTCTTTTTCTTACTTAGATTTCCTTTCTAGCTACTGAAGCTCATCGTAATTTGGTATGTTTTCCTTTATCATTTCTTCTACTCTTTCTTATATTGGTGACTTCTTTTTAACTGTGGGCTTTATACCCTACAATCAAAATTGTTTAATCAGGCTAAAAACTGCTATGCAGATATGAAGGGTTCTTGTATGAATAAAGTACACCAAGCTTAGTGCATGGAGTTATATTATTTGGACTGCCCAGAATATATTTATTACTTAGTTCCTAGCTATGACTGTATCCAGGTAGGGCTAAGCTTGCCATGTAAGTGATGTGTTAGCAACTGCTAGTTGCTAATTGTCCCCCTATATATTCTCTCCTACAATAATAGAACTTTCACTCTCAGCTGGGGTTGTGGAGGCCAAGAAGGAGCAGCTATGGCTGCTGAGTTCTGGGCAAAGAGATGGAGGGAAAGTGTGCTATTTTCAGGATGCAGCCTTAAAGGAAGCAGTGAGGCTTTTATGCCCCTCTTTCCATCTTGCTGCTTGGAACTCAGAACTCAGAACTCAGAACTCAGAACTCCCTCTTGGACCGAGAGATGGTAAGAGTCACACTCTAGAGATGGTGGAGCAGAGAGCTGATAATGAAGCCACTGAACTAAGAGCAAAATAAACTATTTCTCTTTTGTTTAAGCCACTGTTATTTGGAGTCTATGCTATGTTTCTGCTCATTAATCCTAATTAGTATTAGTGAATAGTTAATTGTGTGAACACAGTATCTTCTCCTCTCAGGGTACTGGCCAGTTCATTTGTTTTGGGAGCTCTTGGGTTCAGTTAAAACCTTGGTACATTTTATTTAAATCCCACCTACTCAGGCCCTGAGGTTTGAAACATTAGTTTTCTGAAGATACCTGGTTGTCTTGAGGTTATTAATCTGTAAGGCAATAAAAAAGCAAGTAGTGCCTGAATGAGATGTTGATTAGAGCAGGACTCTTATTCCCAGTCTTTGTAGGCTCTGACTCCAACTGAAAAATGAAACAATTTATCCTAAATTCTCTTTATTTTGGCCTACTGAAGCATTTGAAGGAATGATGAACTTCCCTGTCTTCTATTCTGGTGGCTAAATCTTGGTCTGCAGAGTTAATTGTACCTCTGGTTTCAGCTACCTTTTTTTCAAATATACACTCAAAAAAAAATAAAATAAACAGACCAAAAGTAACCTGAGTCTTTGTGTAACCCCCCTCTATTGAGCAGTTTAACTCAGCAAGATGTTTAAATATAAAACAGCTTTTTTCCTTTAATTTTTTTCTTCAGACCCTTTCCCATCCCCTCACAGTATTTTTGAATAAGTTACTCAGTTTTCCTGTGAGTTTGGTTATTAAAATCCCAGTTCAAGCAAAAATTTTATTTCAAACCTAATTTAACCTTTATTTTCTCTTCTTTCCCAAGCACAAATTTGACCATGAGTGAGAGGCCTGAAGTGGTAAGAGAAGGGAAAGATCTGTCTGTCCGGGCCTCATCTCGTTCTTCAGGGTTCACCTTCTCTATGATGAGAAGATGGAGTGCTGGTTCTCTTCTGACACACATAAGGACAATGCCATGGAGGGTCCTGCAGGCTGCTCAGTTCCCTGATGTAAGAGTAAGAGTCCTTCTGGACCATGACCCTTCAGCCCACTTACCCTCACCGTGAGTGGAACACGGACACCCTCTAAGTGCTGGAGTCCTTTTATCTAGTGGGCAGCTATCTTGGGTGGACTACCAGCAGAATAAAAAGTCCTCTGCCCTCGTCGGTATCCTTGTGGCCCATGGAAACACACATCTTTCCATACCAGATACTGGGGATGGAGGTGGTCCAGTCCTGTGTACCCTCCTTGCTGTCTCCCTCCAATCCTCTTTTGCTCAAAGAGGCCTGAATCAGATGAGCTAGATCTATTATGTGAGCCGATACTCAGCCAGGCAATACCATGGTAGGTCTTCCTCCTTCTTTCCCCCATGTCAAGGAGAGGCAATTGCCTCTTATGCGTAACATAAAATTTTTCACAAGAGATAATGACTCTTACTCTACCTCTGTTCTTTTTTCATCTATTATGAGATAGGAATAGAGTGTGTGGGGGGGAGAGAGGGACCTGTAATTTCTTGATTCTTAGAGATCAATGGGAGAGAAGCCTGGTACCAGTTATAGGCTCCTCTCTTCAGAAGGTGTGTTCCTTAGAAATATCTTTGTGTCCAAGTTTGGCACTAGTCCCAGTCAACATGCTCTTACCTCTAGGAAGACATTCATAGTGGGGACCACAGATCATTTTATACAGAATAATACAATTTTTAAGCTGAAACACAAAATTGGCTTAAGCAATAAAATAGTAGTTTCACAACACACATTTAAAACAAACATTTATTTTCCCTTGATCCCAAAATGCCTTTTTTAAGAGAGTATAAAATGCTGCTATTTTTAGGTTTTATTTTGGAAAATCTAGTTAAGGGAATTGTCATAACCTTGGTAACTATTATTATCTTTCTCTGAGATGTTTTGAATAAATATTATGATACACATTTGTACATTATTTCTCTGTAGGCATATGCCAGATGTGTGATGACATGTAGCCTTGAAACACAATAATACAAACTCCTGGAAGATTACTAACTGAGAAGTATTTTATATACTGAATATATAACTCTGGAGACAAGACTTGCAGATAGGGGTGGTGTGTGTGTGTGTGTGTGTGTGTGTTAACTTAATCTCAATATCCCATCCAGCTCTAAAATTCTGTGCTTTGGTTTTGCTGATACCCTCTCAACGCACAACGAATCCTTTCCAGAAGATCCCAATGAAACTAATGAGTTTTAACCTCAAAGATTTTATCCTCAGCAGTCAACTGGAAGCTAAAGTACATGAGAAAGAAACTAATTACAAGATGCTTGCATTTCAATTATTCTGCATTTATCATTGCAATTACTAATTCCATCTATCTTTCATTTGCTAAATATAGGAAAATGAAAAACAAAGACCCCTAATTTCATAATCCCTTCAGAAATGTAAATAGTTGATATGCACAGTTCTTTATATATTTATCATTTTAACTATGACTAAAACTATCCTTAAAATTATTTAGAGAGATTTTCTGCAGTAAGAAATTCAAGGGATATCTTTAGTAGTTTTGAGTGTGCCGATTGCATGATTCAAATTTAGAGTGATAATTACATCTATAAAAGCTTAAATTTTCTAGACTGGAAAAACTGGGAGCAAAATCATGCAAGAAAATCAAAGATCAATTTGTGCATTTTTTATGCAAAGAATAAAAGCTGACAGTAAAATCTAGTAAAGAGTATTTGTATAGTCAAATCAGATCTCTCAATTCACAAATATGATGTAAAAGCAAAAATAATATAAAGAAACTGAGAAAACAATTTATGTTTCAATTCATTTAGAGTTCTGAGATGACTCCCATATGGAAAATCATAAATTCCACTTAATGTAAGGGACACATACATACACAGCTTTGAATAAAAGGCAAAATTGTGGAAGGCAAACTCACCCCCTTAATATGGTTAGCCACGTGGTTTTCACTGGATGACCTAGTTTCAAAACCAGTGGCATCATTTGCTTATGTTTCCCTAAGAAATGGCATTAAATATATGGCCACGTGGGTATTATAGATGAGTTTTAGGGCACTGGCTCTGGAAGAAATCATAGAACTCATCTGGTTGTGAAATTACCAACTGGAAGCATTCAACCACAGCTGTACTTGGCCTATTTAGTATTTTAAACATTTGAAAATTTCACATAGAGAGAGATCTTCATTCTCAGCTTGTCTGAAAATATACTGGGCTTGTCTAGGCAACAAGTGAAGCTGAGTTAACAACTAGTCTCTTTAGAAGGAGTACATTTCCTCCAGGTTTCTACAGTTCTCACCATCCCTAGTGTCTTACCAACAGCATACGCCATTATTTAGTGCCTGGATAACCTCCAAAGACATTTGAGTTTTTGACCCCCCGATCCAACCCATCCTTCACAGGTAAAAACATTGACATCTCATTGATCCCCTGAGTTTTCTAAACAATAAAATGCAATAGGTAGGTAAGATTAGCGTCTCTGGAGTTAGTCTACATGGGTTCAAATCCCAGCTCAGCAACTTACCAACTCTGTGACCTTGAGCAAGTTATTGAACATTTCTGGGCCTTAGTTTCCTCATCTCTAAAGTGAGAGGGAAAATAGTGCCTGCCTCATTGTGTTTTGTGAGGCTAGATCAGTAAATACATGTGGTTTGCTTACAATAGGGCCTGGCAAATTTTATGCTCTAAGTGTTTGATATTGTTATTAAATCACTCTTATCAACAAGGCCCAGATAGCCTACTCAAAGGATAAATCCATGTGTGGCCAGGTGTCAAATCAAGTACTGCACATATAGCCCTATCCATTTGATTCTTGCTTTTGGTCCATTCTATACCAGCTCTGAGTATTTGAGGGAAGGTGTATGCAGCATTGGTGTTTGTGATCTCCCACTACTCTTGGACAATGTGATCTTGAATATGAGAAAAGTACTAAGGTTGGTGGAAAAGCGAGTCCCAAAATATAAAAGATAAGGGGCAAAAGTGATCAAGAAGAATTAAGAATTAAGACATTTATACGTTCTACCTTCTGTTGTTAATTTCAAGGAGGAGGAAGAATTTCCTTTTTTCCATTTTTATTTAATAAATGCATTATTTATATTAATGTTTTGAAAAGCTAGAAACAGATCATTCACTGAGGAGGGGAAGTGGGTGGGGCAGGAAGATTTACATTCCTTCCCTTGCAAAATGATCTTTAACTTGGTTAGATGAATTTAAATGGTGTTTTTTTAGAATTGTATTGATTGCATTGAGGGGGTGGTCTTTTTTTCTGACTGTGCATATAATCACTTTCATATTCAATAAAGAATAATTCCGTGTGATTTTGAACAGATATTCAGAGTACATCATAACTGTTTTTCTTGTGGAAAGAGTTGTTTGTGGCAGAGTTTTAAATTATGTGCTCCCAAATGTCCTTTTCCTATATTGTGTCTTTGGGGTTGACTTGACTTCTGAACATCAATATGGTGGTTATGTTCCTCAAAATGTTCTTCTTTTTTTAAGTAAATAATAAAGAATTAAAAAAGTTTTTCACATGCATTAGTGTATTATCTGACAAAAAGGCTTGACAGTCCTTCATAAAAAGGAAAAATTTTGTTTTTTGTTTTTTGGGTTTTTTTTATTTTTATGTAAATTCTAGTTAACGTATAGTGTAATACTGGCTTTAGGAGTAGAATTTAGTGATTCATCACTTACAATACAACACCCAGTGCTCATCACAAGTGCCCTCCTTAATGACCATCACCCACTTAGCCCATCCCCCCCACCCACTTCTCTCCTTCCAGCAACCCTTAGTTTGTTCTCTGTAGTTAAAAGTCTCTTATGGTCTTCCCTCTCTCTTTCTCTCTTTTTTTTCCTAAAGGGAATTTTTTTGTATTCAACATATATATATTGGACATATGTCATACTCATCAACATATGGGACCTCCATTACCCTCCAGTCAAATTAAATTTATTTTATTATTCTAGAATCACGAGAGAACCTTTTTATGGAGTGAGTAATATTTCACTAGAGTTAAGTCCATTCCTTCTTTCCATTAGATATTCCTTAATAAGATCATTTCCACTGCTTAAATTTGTACTAAGGTTTTATATAACAGATTATTTTTCACTGATTATAAATGATTTTTATTCTTTTAATTAAATTTTATAAATAAACTTTCTCCTGGTCTACTTTTCTTATAAATAAATTGTGTAAATACCCATATGCATAAGGCTCTGACATGTGGATAGTGATCAAAAGCATACTATAATCCAGTTAAGGCAGTATTTACAATATTTTTAAGTTAACAATTTTCGTCAAGTTGCAGGAAATGAGAACCTCTTTGAAGATAAGTCTGTGCCAGTCGTAGGTAGTGTTTGTTGGCCTGTGGAAGTACCATGTAATGACGCAGCCACCTGTTATTTCTTTTATACCATTCAATAGCTAGGTTGTTACTGACAGAAAAAGAAAGTAAGTATGGGGAAAGTGAAGATAAAAATTGTTAGAAACATGATTTGAATAGAACACATATGAAAATGATTTTTAATAGGAAATGCATGAGAAGAGAAAGTAAATAATAGAAGAGCAATCAATTTGTTGGAAGGAAGTCTGTTGTATTTTTTAAGCTTCTTTTTTCCTTAATTGCCTTAATAATATTATTATACTCCCCCGATGCCCCATATTATGCTTTGCTATTGTTTAGTGTATGGTAACTAATATCTCAAAAAGATTGGTCAAATGCCTTTGGGAATGAATACTTGAGTAACCTTGTACTTTATTTTACCTTATCATTTGAATTAAGGATATAATTCTTAAAATAGCATATGCATAAAAACTATAGTACAAGCTGGTTTTATGGTTTATGTGGCTATGTTTGCTCTTAAGTACAACCCAAAATATGACTTCAAAAGGGCTTTTTAGTGCTTAACTGCTCTCTATTGGTGATCTATTTGGAAACACCTTGACAAGTTCTAGGGTATCATAGATTTTTAACATATTTTATTGTTGTCTGAGCAAGCTCAAACATTCTAGGGTCATTTATATATGTGTATCTCTGTGTGTATGTATATGTATGTATATGCATACGTACATATACACACAGTTGCACATACACACACACACACACACACACACACACACACACACAGGTGTACCCTGCTATTTGAAAGCAGATTAGCAGATAATTCCTATGTAACTTTTCATAAGCCAAAATAAAGTGAAGAAGCAATTAAAATTAATTTATATGGAAAAATATTTGAGCATTCCCAGACCCCCAAATAACCTCTCTTAGGCTTTTCTGATACCTTATGACTCATGTTGCTAATGGATGCCCACAGTAAATGAAGATCAACACAGAGCTGCTTGATGCTAAGATGCTGAATGTAGTTCCTGAGGAAGGAGCTTGGTGGGGCCACCCTTGCTGTTTGGGGCTGCATGCTGCCTCTGTAATGGTTCACTGCAAAACAAGAACTGAGCACTATTTTTTATTTTCACCTTCTTTGAAAAAGTGAAAATTTTCTTTGGATTTCTTTCAGTTAGTAAAAACAGGTACTAATGTAGGTGTTTCGTAAAAGCAAAATGATGCAATGTGATCTCTGATGAGCACTGGGTATTATATGCAACTAAGGAATCATTGAACTAATGATGTACTTACTATATGTTTCCTAATGGAACTTAATAAAATAAGAAAAATGCAATGTGAACTTTCAAAAAGCAGGGGATACCTGTATTATACGTATGTACACACACACACACACACACACACACACACACACACCTCCCAAAGAAAGGGGTTTGGAAAGACATGTATTGAATATTTGGGTGTTTGGACTTATAAATGCATTTACCAAATGATTCCATACTCATCCTTCTCCAGTTTCCAGAAACTCAAGATCACATGTGTTTCTCTCTGTCTTTAGCTACTGGAAGACATGATGACTTTTGGAAAACATCACTATTGAAAATCAAAAGAACTGAGATAGCCATTTATAAATTAAAAGTTTGTAATTACTAAAATTGTGACAAATCCTTCAAGATGTCTTAAAATATATAATATTAATATGTGGTATGGTAAATGCATTAGCTTTGTATAATTCTGAACCAGTCTCAGCAAAAAAAAAAAAAAAGATAAAAATAATTTCTAAACAGCAGGTGAACATGTTCTGATTTTAGTTTTGGCTACTTTCTATAAAATTATAGCTTGGATTACAGCCATATTTCATGTATTTTTTTTTCTCTGAAAGCTAATGAATATCCCCTAGATGTAATGCCATTAATCCCTGGAGCGGAAATAACTGGGACAACATTTAGTCTACAGATGTGATTGCTAAGTGCCAGTGATAAGATAACAGTCACTTTATTCACAATAAGGACTAAATAAGAAAAGTTGAGATATGGTGAGTAAAGGTTCTGCTTGCCCTGAGGGAAATTCTGTGATAAAGCAATGCCTTCAATTTTTATTTTCAATAATGTAAAAGTAATAATGCCTAAGATTCAGCCTTAAATTATTGACTATGAATTCCAACAGTGAAAAGTATAAGATACCATTACAAGATCTAAGGTTCCTCACAAAAGAACTAATATTAATAAAATATTCACTCTTGGGGAGGGAAATGAGAGGAAAGTAAAATTATGATAACTTCATTATACTAGAAATTTGTATTAAATATTCAAAAAGCTGATATTACATTTCTTAAAGGTAATTCGGTATGTTTCAAAGGACATTTTTATCTTATAAAAATTTAGCATATACTCTCTCTTTATGCCACATTAGTTAACATAACTCAGAAAATTCTAAATATTAAATGAAAACTCAAATTATATTGGTTGTTAATAGTATAATTATAATGATTCAATACTGAACATATCTGGATGTTAATATTCTACACATCACAGTATGTGCCCACTCTGAAATCTGACTTTCAGCTTTGCTCGCTGCATATATTTCTTGTGCCATGTGACATTATTGAGAGTGTTAGGATTTTCTAATATGATGGGATAATATTCCCTGTAATAAATGCTATCATTTATAAGTGCGATTTTGGCAAGCGTAAAAATGTATGATTTCACATAAATACTACTGTCACTGTTTTCTTAAAACATGACCTTTTGGGAAATAGCATGTTATGCTCTCATGATTTATTATCACATTTCCAGGTAACACCTCAAGTTTCTAGGCCTAACTCTTCTGACTATAAATTCTACAAAAGTATGAATTATGAATTGTGAACTATAGACTCTTCGATACACTTTTTTAAAATTGCTACCTCAAGGAGCATTTAGTCTGGGTAACACCCTGCCTGGCCTCTTAGAAAGTTAATAATAAATAAAATTTTCTGTTTCCTGAATGAGCTTTATAGGAATCAATACATTAAACTTCATATTTAGGCAAACCTGAAAACACTATTTATGTACCTTAAACAAAAACCATATAATTTTAGGAAGATTGAGAAGGCAGATATTAATATTTTAGTAATTCAAATGGATAGAGCCAGATCCTAGCAGAATTTCATGTATGAAATTCAAATAAAGCCTGATAATTAATTATTAACATTGATGACTGTGTATTAAGTAACTCTTAGGGATTTCCATGGAATTTGCAACTAAATTATTCAATTAATCAATCCATATATGAAGGTTCCTCATAACTTTGTGATCATGATTTGCATGATACATTTGTTGGTGTTTGATCTTCAAAAATTTGAATTTAAAGAGTCATAGGCAAATATGATTTTTACTGAACATTTTACAATGAGGTTCACAAGTATAAGCTAAAAGCAAGCTTGATCCTATAATGCCTAATGATGCCATCAAAACCCTGTATGTCAGGATAAGTGCTCCTGATGCAGATGTGCAGATAGAAGACACTTCCTGTTCCTTCAGAGCCTTGAAGACAACTCACCTCAAGAATCAGTGTGGGTAGACATGAAGTATTTTCTTTTATTCCTACTTTTTTCTCCAAAGCAAAACTATAAAGAGGACATTGAGTCTTAGCTCTCTTTCTTATCGATACTTGCTTGAATCAGCTGATAGATTAGCTGGGGATAAATGGGAAATATGAAAGTGAGCTATCGCAGAGAGAGCAAATGGTTTCTCCAAGCTAATGACGTGGTCGTAGGATAGCATCTAGCAAAAAATGCACATAGAATTGGAAGAAATAGCTTGATTCAATTTTTTTAAAGATTTATTTATTATTTATTTTGAGAGAGTGAGAATGAGAGAGAGAACATGACGGGGGGGGGGTTCAGAGGGAGAAGCAGACTCCCTGCTGAGCAGGGAGCCCGATGCAGGACTCGATCCCGGAACTCCAGGATCATGACCTGAGCCAAAGGCAGTCGCTTAACCAACTGAGCCACCCAGGCGTCCAGCTTGATTCAATAACAGACCCTCTTCTTCCTGACTTATGCCTGTCATTTATTGAGATTTTATTTTGTTTCAATCATTGTTGTGCTGACACAACGTTCCTATGAGGATGCGGTGTTACTATTACTATTTTAGATTAAGAAGACTGTCTTGAGGCATACGGAAAGGTGGGATTTGAGTCCATGCTTACTGGGTTCCCAACTGTTAAGAGTATTTTAGACATTAATGACGTTGATACTATTTTAATCACATTAAGAAATAAATATAAACCAATGACTTCAAGTAAATGATTTTGGTGTTAAGTGAACATTTTCCTGAGAATATTTTATTAGACAAGCAGTTTTGAGGTTTTCCTTTTAATTCAAATGGGAAGAATGAGAAAACACAAGCTTATTAATGTGTACCAGTTTACTCAATAAAATTACAAGTCTCTACACTGTAAGCTGAAATTAACTTGTTAATGTTTCCTGATCAATGCTAAAGCATAAACCGTTAGAATGAAGCTTAGTACAAGTTATTTTGGATACAAATTTTAAAAATTTTATATTTGAAACATTTCCATTCATATCTCATTTCATAAACAACTACATAATCTTTATTTTTAAGTATAAAAATTCATTTACTCATTCAATAAATAAATATATAGTGAGTATACCAGGCATTGAACTTAGAGGTTAAATGAATGAAGGAGCTTCCTGTCTGGTGATTACTATATACATTCACAAGATGAGTTACAGCTACAAAGATATCAACCCAAAAGGTGACCTGCTATTTTGTGAAGGGCTCCCTATATTAACTCTGTCTTGGTGGGCTCTGCAGAGCCTTCCTTGTGAGTTCTGAAACAGAACTGTATCAGTCTACCCAGAGATGGTTAGGCTTTGATAAACGCACCCATCTTAACTAAACTCATAAGAAAAGGATATAAAAATCAAAGCAATATTTTATTCATTTCTGGAAGGTAATGACTTCTAATACTAGAAGGTTTTGGTAAATATAGAATCATAGTGAAGGGATTGAGATAATGTCAACAGATGGATAACTACATTTTCTTCTAGGTAATTAGCTCCAGTCTCTTCCTACAATACTTTGTAGTTGGCCAAATAACTTATATTATCTAGATATTGTTAGTCTTTATGGGCAGTGATGAATAGACACTGAAAATGCTTATTGTACCCTTTTTTCACTTTATGTTTAATGTAATTTAATTTAATTTAAATGTAATAATTTAATTCAATGTAATTGGAAGTTTATATAATTTAATTTCTCCAGTTTACTGAGATATAAGTGACATATAGCATTGTGTAACTTTAGGAATACTGTATTGTATTGTGCATTCTTTTTATGGTTTACAAAAAACACCACTACAAAAACATTAAGTAGGCTAATAGTTACATTTAAGTATTGTCTTTCTCTGGATATACCCTAACCATTTGAATTAGACCTGGACATTTGCCTCTAGCAGAATATTTGCAGACTGAGTGTATTCAATATTTTTGCATATGGATAAGTTTGCTTTTTATTGATGGTTTTAACCAGCTTGCATGAATAGCTTCTACTGACCTTTTCTCAAAATTGGAAATCCGTTTTGGGTTTTTTTTTTTTTTGAAGATTTTATTTATTTATTTGACACTGAGATAGAGAGAGAGCACAAGTAGGTAGAGCGGCAAGCAGAGGGAGAGGGAGAAGCAGGCTCCCCGCTGAGCAAGGAGCCCGATGCGGGTCTCGATTCCAGGACCCTGGGATCATGACCCGAGCGGAAGGCAGACACTTAATCAACTGACCCACCTAGGCGCCCCGGAAATCAGTTTTTATCCAACCTATAATAATACATTGACAAAAATGGGTCTCATGTAACTGTATCTTAATCTGAAATGTTTAGGGCGCCTGGGTGGCTCAGTTGGTGAAGCGACTGCCTTCGGCTCAGGTCATGATCCTGGAGTCCCAGAATCGAGTCCCATATCGGGCTCCCTGCTCAGCGGAGAGTCGGCTTCTCCCTCGGACCCTCTTCCCTCTTGTGCTCTCTGTCTCTCATTCTCTCTCTCTCAAAGAAATAAATAAAATCTTTAAAAAAAAATCTGAAATGTTTAATCAGCAAATAAATACTTCAAACCTTTTAATTTGTAAACTGATCTATATAACATCTTTTTAATTTTTATTAGTCACAGTATTATTAGTATTAGTATTATTTTGGTACATATTTAAGTTATTCTTGATTAATTTACTGTCTTTTGGTAAGGTCATTGATAAAATTTTATTAATAATTTAATTGCTTATAATTCTCTTCAGAAAAATTCATATAGATAAACATATATGTAAATTAATGTTTGGGTATAATGAGATAATTGGATTTTTGTATATTTCAGATACTGTACTTTTTTTTGTTTCTAGACATTATTAGTCTGTACCCAATTTTAACCTTTAGGTGGCAGCATTTGAGAACAGTTATATATAGAAAGTTGCCACCGTTTAGAAAAACATGATGAACAATAATAATACATATGTTCAAAAGAATCAATTTAGGCTTTATTATACTTTCTATTTAGATACAAGACATATGTAGTGTCATAATTTGGTACATTAAAAAGTACTTGCCTGTCCACATAAAATACTTTACTCCCATAAAAAGGCCATCATGTTTTTCACTGATGTTTATTCACTGCTTATGCTTTATTGAAGGCAAGATACTTGCAAATGGATATTCCCAAGGGGCCTTGGTCCGCAGCATATCCCCAGGTTTAATTAATTTTGGCTAATTAAGCATATCTGAAGATTCCTTCTGAAGTTAGTGAAGATAAAAAGAAATCTTCCTGTTTGCAATTCATTGGTTTAGAAATATTTCACACTGATGTATATAGCAAGTGATAGAAGGGGAAATAAGTTGAAAACTAATTTATACCAAGGGTTTTGATAAATAATACATCTTAGTTACTAACTAGAATAAACATCTCAAAAGGTAAATTTTGTTGCATAACTGACTACTCATTTGATCTGATCTATAACTCAAATCCTTGTTTTCTTTTCCAAAAATTTGGCTCAAGTAATTTTATTTCACTGTTCAAGCATCTAATCAAGATTAGGCCATACATGACTAACTTCATTAAGAGACAAAATAAGGGCACCTGGGTGTCTCAGTGGGTTAAGTGGCCAGCTCTTGATTTTGGCTAAGGTCATGATCTCAGGGTCCTG
The DNA here is from genome assembly GCF_003265705.2 of Callorhinus ursinus. Classification (NCBI taxonomy): domain Eukaryota; kingdom Metazoa; phylum Chordata; class Mammalia; order Carnivora; family Otariidae; genus Callorhinus; species Callorhinus ursinus. The sequence continues at coordinate 22,475,262 of NW_027397084.1, forward strand.
GGATCCAGCCCGGAGTCTGGCTCTGCACTCAGCATGGAATTTACTTGAGTTTCTCTCTCCCTCTCCCCTTGCCACTACCCCCACATGTGCTCTGTCTCTCTCTAAAATAAATAAAAATCTTTTTTAAAAAAGATTTAAAAAATGACTAGAATCTATGATATTTAGTTGAATTTGTGTTTTAAATTTTTATAGAGGATCATGTCGGCTTTCCCACAGTGACTATAATTCTTGTTGCTCTATAAATTTTCATTTTATTAAAACCCAAAATTTAGGGGCACCTGGGTGACTCAGTCCATATAAACGTCTGACTTCGGCTCAGGTCATGACCTTGGGGTCCTGGGATTGAGCCCTGCATCAGGCTCCCTGCTCAGAGGGAGTCTGCTTGTCCCTCTGTCCCGCCCCCCCCCCACTCATGCTTTCTCTCTTTGTCTCCCTCAAATAAGTAAATAAAAAATCTTTAAAAAAGTAAAATAAAACCCCAAATCTATTTGATTTTCCTCTATTTAGATTTTGATATATTCAAGAAAAACTTCTAGGGTAACTTTTGTTATAATAATTATTTTTCCTTTGATCTTTATGCCTTATTGGAAAATGTTCTAATATTTTTATTCTGGTTTAAATGTAAAAGATTTTATTAAAACATTATTTCATTATTATAGAGAGACATAAAATTTCAAGTAACTTCATTAAAAGCCAAATTTATATATAGCTGGTGTAGAAGATTAAATAATCTATATCTGTTTATTTTGTTTGTCTAAAAAATTAAATAATTTTGCTGAGAGTACAGTGTTTGCAGTGGTATCCATTGATTGTTGGCAAAATTATAAAAAAATTCTCTATCACCCAGTAATTATCTAAAAAATTATAGGCATAATCTAAACTATAAAAATGCTTCATGTTTTAGATTTTCATTTCTGTGCTACTTACATTAATGAAAATTTGGAAGGAACCTAAAGATCCAAATGTGGGAGAATGGATAATCTGTTAATTTCTATTATGAGATGTATACAGTCTTGATGAATTTAGGATATAAAAGTATATGCAGTCTTCTACTACTTGAGCTTTTATGGGGATTCTTTCATTTGCTTCAGTTACTCAAAATGGCTCAAACAAAAGAAAGAATTTATTGACTCAATTAACTGAAATTTCCTGGGGCCTGGATCTGGGTGCTCAAACAGTAACATCAGAAATCTGACTCTCCATATCTCCCCTTTGTTTTCCTTTTGGTTGGCTTCATTCTCAGTAAATCTATTCCAGCAGAGTTTTCCACCACTCCCGACTGGCATCCTTGGCAGAAAAAGCTTAAGTGTGTGTCTTTCCAGCGTGCTTAGTGAAAGTTCCAGGGAGGGCTTTCATTGTCTCAACCTGAGTTACATTCTCATCCCTGAGATTATCACCATGAGGAAGTAGACTTTGGATGGGTCAGGTCCCAGGTCTCCTTAAGAAGAGAACAAAGTTAGTATTAGCCTCATCCAAACCAAATGGACTAAAGCAGGAGTTAATGTGGTTCTCCAGAGGAAAAAAATGAGGATCTTTACTGGAAGAATGTGTGTGTGTGTGTGTGTGTGTGTGTGTGTGTACATATATGTATACGCCAGAGAACCAATGTAATAGATATCTACAACAGCACCTGTAAAAATGAAATAGACTATTTTATACCTTAAGAGAGAGAAAGAAATAGAGAATGAGAGAGCAAGGAGAGCGACAGAAATAAAAATAAGATGGGTGGATTAAGTGTTCTTAAATCTCGTTAGTATTACATGGTCGGTACATAATCAAATATTGATGACTAGAGTCAATTATGGAAGCAAGCCAATTAAGTGAAATCAAACAAAGTACAGTGAAGATTTTTGCATGTAACATTATATTACTAAAAATTCTAAAGTTGTTATCCTACCATCTTTAAAACAGTTTTATAATAAAACCTTTGTAACAATTGTCAACTGTATGTATTGGTATAATAAAAGGCATAATTCAGATTATTTTTTAAAAGTTACATCACATAAGAACTCTATGCAAATATAATTGCTGTAAAGGGACATGATGACAGAATCAACCTCTAAATTGGGGTAATTTAGATTTGCTCTGGATCTACTTTAATTGTAATTGCTATAGAGCTACAATGTTTCGTATAAAACTGTTTACTATTCAGCAAGATGAGGATATAATAGTACATTGCTATTATGAATGAGATGGGATTTGAGCACAGAAACTCACACATTGAGAATTTTCACCTAATGTCATGATATAAGTAACACTTCTGGGATAAAGACTATTAAAATTATTAGACCTACCTTCTAAGACTCAGTGACAGAAAAACTAAATGTCATATATATCAGAACAGAGTAAAATTAGGATTCAGCATATTCTTTTTTTTTCCTTCTCTCTCTCTTTTCTTAGCCTTATACCCCATGACTTGTTTATGTTATAACTGGAAGTTTGTACCCCCTAATCCCCTTACCTCTTTTCCCCCTCACCCACCTTCCTCCCTTCTGGCAACCACCAGCTTGTTCTTTGTATTTATAATCTGTTTTGTTTTGTTAGTTCATTTGTTTTGTTTTTTTAGATTTTACACATAAGTGAACTCGCATGGTATTAGTCTTTGTCTGACTTATTTCACTTAGCATAATACACTCTAGGTGCATCCTGTCGTTGCAAATGGCAAGATCTCTTCCTTTTTATGGCTGAGTAATATTCCAATGCGTATATATCACATCTTCTTTATCCATTCATCTATTAATGTAAAAATAGGTTGCTTTTGTATCTTGGCTATTGTAAATAAGGCTGCAGTGAACACAGGGATCCATATATCTTTTTGAATTAGTGGTTTTCATTTTCTTTGGAAAAATATCCAGAAGTGGAATTGTTAGGTCATATGGTAGTTCTGTTTTCTAATTTTTTTTAACATATAATGTATTATTTGTTTCAGAGGTACCGCTCCCACCCCCCACCACTCCAGCAACCCTCAGTTTGTTTCCTGAGATAAGAGTTCCTCATATCAGTGAGATCATCTGATACATGTCTTTCTCTGATTGACTTACTTCTTCAGAAACCTACATACTGTTTTCCATAGTGGCTACACCAATTTACATTCCTACCAACGGTGTGCAAGGGTTCCCTTTTCTCTATATCCTCAGCACTACTTGTTATTTCTTATCTTTTTGATATTAGTCATTCTGACTGGTATGAGGTGATATCTTATTTTGGTTTTGATTTGCATTTTCCTGATGATTAATGATGTTGAGCATGTTTTCATGTGTCTGTTGGCCATCTGTATGTCTTCTTTGGAAGAATATTTGTTCAAGTATTCTGCCCATATTTTAATCAGATTGTCTTTTTTGGTTTTGAGTTATATAAGTTCTTTATATATTTTGGATATTAATCCTTTATTGGATATGTCATTTGCAAATATCTTCTCCTATTCAGTAGTTTGCCTTTTTGTTTTGTTGATGTTTTCCTTTGTTGCACAAAAGCTTTTAGTTTGATGTAGTCCCATTTATTTATTTTTGCTTTTGTTGCCCTTACCTGTGGAGAGTGGAGACAGAGCCAAAAAAATATTGCTAAGGCTTGTGTCCAAAAGTTTACTGCCTATGCTTTTTTTAGAAGTTTTATGGTTTTAGGTCTTACATTTAGCTCTTTAAACCATTTTGAGTTTATTTTTGCATTTATTTTTGTAAGAAAGTGGTCTGGTTTCATTCTTTGATGTGTAGCTGTCCAGTTTTTCTAACACCATTTATTGAAAATACTGTCTTTTCCCCATAGTATATGCTTGTCTCTTTTGTTGTAGCTATATATAAATTTGGCTTTTAATGAAGTTACTTGAAATTTTATGTCTCTCTATAATAATGAAATGATGTTTTAATAAAATCTTTTACATTTAAACCAGAATAAAAATATTAGAACATTTTCCAATAAGGCATAAAGATCAAAGGAAAAATAATTATTATAACAAAAGTTACCCTAGAAGTTTTTCTTGAATATATCAAAATCTAAATAGAGGAAAATCAAATAGATTTGGGGTTTTATTTTACTTTTTTAAAGATTTTTTTTATTTACTTATTTGAGGGAGACAAAGAGAGAGAGCATGGGGGGGCGGGACAGAGGGACAAGCAGACTCCCTCTGAGCAGGGAGCCTGATGCAGGGCTCAATCCCAGGACCCCAAGGTCATGACCTGAGCTGAAGTCAGACGTTTATATGGACTGAGCCACCCAGGTGCCCCTAAATTTTGGGTTTTAATAAAATGAAAATTTATATAGCAACAAGAATTATAGTCACTGTGGGAAAGCCGACATGATCCTCTATAAAAATTTAAAACACAAATTCAACTAAATATCATAGATGCTAGTCATTTAAGCATGAGTTAATTTCTGGGCTCTCTATTTTGTTCCATTAATTTATGTGTCTCTTTTTGTGCTAGTACAATACCGTTTTTGATTACTGTAGTTTGAGATCAGGGTGTGTGATACCTCCAGCTTTGTTCTTCTTTTTCAAGATTGCTTTGGCTATTTGAGATCCTTTGTGGTTCCATATAAATTTTTGGAATATTTGTTCTAGCTCTGTGGAAAATGCCATCGGTATTTTGATAGGGATTGCATAGACTCTGTAGATTGCTTTGGGTAGTAGGGATATTTTAACAATATTAATTCTTTCAATCTATGAGCATGGTATATCTTTCCATTTCTTGTGTCATCTTCAATTTCTTTCATCAGTGTCTTAGTTTTCATGGTACAGGTCTTCTACTTCCTTGGTTAAGTTTATTCCTAGGTATTTTATTCTTTTTGGTACAGTTGTAAATGGGATTGTTTTCTGAATTTCTCTTTATGAGGGTTTATTATTGATGTACAGAAACACAGCAGATTTCTCTATATTAATTTTGTGTCCTGCAACTTTATTAATTTTAAAAGGTTTTTTTTTTCTTTTTTTTTTTGGTGGAGTTGGTAGGGTTTTCTTTCTTTAGCGTCATATCATCTGCATATAGTGACAGTTTTACTTCTTCCTTACCAATTTGGAATTCTTGATGGCTATGGCTAGAACTTCCAGTATTATGTTGAATAAAAGTGGTGAGAGTAGACATCCTTCTCTTTTTCCTGTTCTTAGAAGCAAAGCTTTCAGCTTTTTACCTTTGAGTATGATGTGAGCTGTGGGTTTGTCATATATGCTCTTTATTATTTTGGAGTATATTCCTTTTATACCCACTCTGTTGAGAGTTTTTAATCATAAAAGGATGTTGAATTTTGTCAATGCTTTTTCTGTATCTTTTAAGATGATTTTTATCCTTCATTTTGTTCATGTGGTATATTACATTGATTGATTCAATATATTCTGTAAAATATAAACCTATCAGGACTTTTTTAGACACATCTAAATGAAACCCCTTAGTTTTCATCTTATAATTGGCTTGTTTAGAATAAAGTCAACAATTACAGGGTGGCAGGTAGGGTGGAGGAGTTGGAAGGAAGAGAGGGAAGGAGGGGAGAATGTGCATGGGACACAAGTAGGTAGATATTCCTCTCTCTCAATGACCTTTTCATTCAATTACTTGCTTCCTTGTCATTGTACTTCTTTTTCTATATCTAAGAGTCTACTATTTCCAAATTTAAAATAGCCTTGTATGAAAACATTTGGTTTTCTGTAGTATGTTATGTATATAGGTACTGAAAAATATCAGCAGAGTGAGGTAATTAATCAACACTTTAATTATGCATGTTTTCTGAGTTCAGTCTGTGATTAGATCTTTACACAAATTTTAGCTCATGCACTGCCCAAGTCATTTTAGGGCAGCAGTTGATCTCTATGGTCAATAAAATTTGGGACAAATGACCCAAAGCAGATATTGAGCCTTTTCACACCCTTTCCACTGGCATTTTTATATTCAAAGCATGTCTCCATGACAGCCTAACAAATTGTTGATTACAAACCAGTTTCAATAAAATGGAATTGTGTGTGTTGTAACACCTTTATAACAGTAGCTAGGTATGTCAGACTGCTTGAATCTCTATAAAGCAGGAGATTTCTGAATCAGGGGACATTGTTATATTATCAGAAGGTTTGGTGTACCTAAGATGCTGACTTTTGACTTCCAAATTAGCACAGCCACAATTTAGGGATGAGGGGAGAGTGTGGTGGGGTACTGGCTTAGAGCTCAACATCATGTGATGTTAAGGATAGGCTGCCCCATCTGATAATAACTTCTACCGTGAATGTGAAGCATGGTAGTAAATTGGTAGAGTCCGAGATGGCTTGCATCATCTGTTCCACATGAATAGTGTCCTGTTTTCCTATACAATTACATAATGTTAGCACCTTAACAAAGGACATATAAGTCAAAATTTTTCCTAAAGTATAAAAATTCTTACACAGTCAAAGCTTCTGTTGCATTAAATAATCTTTTTTGCTGCCTCATCATCCTAAGCATCTCTTTCCACTCCATCTAACAACACTTTTATTCCAAGCTTGCTAGGTATGCTGTGAATACTGAGGAAACCACAAAGTTCTCTTAATCCATAGTACAGTATAAATAACTACCAAGTCAATTCTCCTCCAAAGGGTTTGTACTTCATAAGAAGGACTTTTAAAGGAGACACCAGAGGGGACTTTACTGTTAAAATTCAGGGAGACATTTTTTAGTAGAGCACCTACAGGAAAAAGAAAATCAGGAGAGCCATCATCCCCCAAAACAAATTAATATAGTTCATTCATATATTTATTCTACAAATATTTGGCTGCCTATAATATTGTAGGCATGACAGAGATCTTTTTTTTTCCTTAATTGGACATTAATTGATTGGAAACTATGAGCAGAAATATTTTTTTCTTTTTTCATCAGGGAAGTGTCATATACTAAGAGGGCCAGTAGGATGGCACTCTATTGCAAAGTGAATGAATCTGGGGCAAAGAGTTTAATAATATGATGGCCCAAGTTTTAAACTACCATTCTTCCTAAAGTTATTTAAAAGAAATACTAAAAAGTATGTGTTGAATATTTTTACAGATTTAGGTTGAATCCACAATTTGGGGACTGAAAAATCACAAATCTTGCTTCCTTGCATCTTTCTGTATGTTGCAGGGTAATCTCTCTCAAAAGCCAACTTATTTATTATGTGCCTACTCCACTTTTCAACCTTCAATATCTACCTCTTGTTCTTAGGACAGACTTACTAGTGTGTTCTACAATTCTCTTTATGATTTCATCCAGGGCCATCCCTCCAGCCCCATCAGAGATCATTTTCTATCTATTCTTATATCCTGTTATATTGTATACTTTTTAGTTCAACCAGTACAGCATGGTATCATTTTTATTAGGCATCCCGCCTTTACCTGCCTATATCCTTCTCATTCATCAGGGCTCACTTTGTCTTAATGTCTTCCTTCAAAAGACTTCCCTGACTATGTAATAATTCACCCCCCAACATCCCATGACACACTCTTTTCTTTTTTTTTTTAATTTTTTTATTGTTATGTTAATCACCATATATTACATCATTAGTTTTTGGTGCAGTGTTCCATGATTCATTGTTTGTTCATAACACCCAGTGCTCCATGCAGAACGTGCCCTCCTCGATACCCATCACCAGGATAACCCATCCCCCTCCCCCCTCCCCTCTAGAACCCTCAGTTTGTTTTTCAGAGTCCATCATCTCTCATGGTTCGTCTCCCCCTCTGACATACTCCCCTTTTCTTCCTCTCCTGTTATCTTCTTCTTTTTCTTTTTTCTTAAAATATGTTGCGTTATTTGTTTCAGAAGTACAGATCTGTGATTCAACAGTTTTGCACAATTCACAGCGCTCACCGTAGCACATACCCTCCCCAATGTCTATCACCCAGCCACCCCATCCCTCCCACCCCCAACCACTCCAGTAACACTCAGTTTGTTTCCTGAGATTAAGAATTCCTCATATCAGTGAGGTCATGTGATACATGTCTTTCTCTGATTGACTTATTTCACTCAGCATAACACCCTCCAGTTCCATCCACGTCGTTGCAAATGGCAAGATCTCATTCCTTTTGATGGCTGCATAATATTCCATTGTGTATATATACCACATCTTCTTTATCCATTCATCTGTCGATGGGCATCTTGGCTCTTTCCACAGTTTAGCTATTGTGGACCCATGACACACTCTTTTCATGTATCAGAACATCTAGCACCCATTTTTGCAGTTGCTTTATTACTCACTATCAAGCATTTAACTACTCGAGGGCAGACTGTATTTGCTTTGTTTAGTGCTTAGTACAATGCTGGCCCATAGTAGATGCTCAATTACTGTATGTTTAATGGGTGAACTATGTTCAGTTTATTATATACAGTTGGCCCTTGGACAATATGGGTTTTGAACTGTGCCGGTCCACTTATACGTGGATTTTTAAAAAATAAATACAGTGCAGTACTATAAATGTATTTTCCTTGTGATTTTCCTTTTTTATTATTTATTTATTTATGAGAGACAGAGAGAGAGAGAGAGAGGCAGAGGGAGAAGCAGGCTCCCAAGGAGCAGGGAGCCCAATGCGGGACTCGATCCCAGGACCCTGGGACCATGACCTGAGCCGAAGGTGGATGCTTAACCATCTGAGCCACCCAGGCGCCCTTACCTTGTGATTTTCTAAATAACATTTTCTTTGCTCTAATTATAAGAATACAGTATTTAATACATGTAGCATACAAAATATGTGTTAATCAACTGTTTATGGTATTAGTAAGGCTTCTGGTCAATGTAGGCTTCTAGTAGTTAACTTTTTTGGGAGTCAAAAGTTATACATGGATTTTCAACTGTGTGGGGGGTGGGGTGGTCAAGTGCCCCTAACCCCTTGCATTAAGGGTCAGCTGTATTTCCAAAGTGAGCATCTGTATATAAGGCACTACTCTATGTAACATAAAGATGACTAAGACACATCCTTTCTCCTTATGTAGGATTCCGTTTAGTGTGTGTGGGCATTTGCGGATAAGTCATGACACAAATCCTATTATAAGGGAATATCACTGGGACCAAAGAGAGTCAGTCATAATAAACAAATGGTTACGGGGATTTAGTCTCAGTGATCAGAGGTCATGGAATCTCTTGGAGATTAGAGTTCATTGTGGAACATTTCAGTTAGTGTTTTGGAAGGTAGCTCTTTCTCTGAATAGCTAGCTTTTAATTAGCTTCTGTGATAAATGAATAAAACATAGCTTTGTTTCCTTTATGCTTATGCTTCAGTTTAAAAGAGTAAAAATTATTATATTCATCTCTTTCATACTGAGGTCAACAAAATATTTGATATATATTTAAGTATTACTGTAATTATAGTTTTTATTTTGTTAGGCAAGTTGCATCCAGATTTTTTGTACACAGATCTGTGATTATAATAATGCATTTCTAATTGCTTCTGTGAAATCTATGAATCCTTTTTTGTACACTGTTGTATCCTCCTAGGTGTTGATAAACTAGATCCATTAGCAATCACTAATGTTCTCTTAAGGTTATTTGACTTTGACTTAGAAGTGTTACATTCCCATTCATTTCATGAATATTCTTTTTAATGCTTTTTCTAAACCTGGGACATAATATGGATCTTATTTCCACGGAAAATTATGGATATTATCAGTAATTGCTCTATTACCGCAAGGAAAAATATATTTAGATTGTAGAGTCTCAAGGTATTTCAAAAGATCTTTTGAAGCAGTGATTCAATATTGGTAATATATGTAGTTTGCATACAAATAATAGTTATTATACTTTCATGTATAACATTTAAGCTACAGGATACTGAAGTCCTCATTTCTTGTTGGGAGTTTTCCATGTAAATGTAATACTGTTCTTTTATCTGAAGAGCTACAAATTTCTGTTTTACTGTATTAAGCATACAGTGGAATGATAATGTTTTAGAGTGATTTTTAAATAACTACTATTTCAAAGGTCTTAAAAGAAGGCTATGCTTCTTTCACATTGCATCATCTTATTCTATTCTGTGTTAATACCCTATATAATTGTCTCCCTAAATTGAAGTTTACTCTGTGGATGAGCTCTGCTCTTTCTTTTTAGTGGCCCATGGACTCCTCCCTTATCCCATTAGCTGCCACTTCTATTACAGGTTTTGTAAGTCAGATGTGAGGAACCAGCTTGCCGACCAAGAGAATGTTCATGATGGCAAATTTGTCTTTCTGAGGTGCTCTATGAGACTGCTCATATACAAAGGCACATAAGAAGAATTAATTTTCTTATGTATTTCATTATCCTTATTCTTAATTGGCCATATTATAATTTTTATCTTTCTCATCTTTCTTTTAGGTAAATGATTAAAAAAAAAGATTAAGCCTCTTTTCAAAGTACTAAGGTGAAAAAAGAAATTAACTATTTTATAATATGTTCTTCTGATAGTCTAACTAAGCTGCTTCTGTGAACCATCATACTATACAGATGGAAATATTGAGGCAAGATAGCTCTAAAACAATAGACATTTATTTAATTAAAATGAGATTTAGTGAGGCTTGAACTCAAACAAGAAGTTAGGCATATGCCTAGGTTGGTGTTCTGTCAATGGATATTTCTTTAATCATATATTATGAATAAGAATGGAAGAATTCAAAAAGAATTTGACAGGAATGCAAAGTGCTCGATTTTAGTCCCTGCTTTGTCCCTCATTAAATGTGGGACCCAAGCTCTCCCTCCATTTCTAAAATGAGATCACTGCTTTGGTTTCCAGAATTTCCAAAATTCATCTAAATTGAAAATAGATTTCATTTTTGGAATCAACATGGACCTTTTTTTTAATTTTATTTTATTATGTTATGTTAGTCACCATACAATACGTTATTAGTTTTTGATGTAGTGACCCACGATTCATTGTTTTTGTATAATACCCAGTGCTCCATGCAGTATCTACCCTCCTTAATACCCATCACCAGGCTAACCCATCCCCCCACTCCCTCCCCTCTAGAACCCTCAGTTTGTTTCTCAGAGTCCATAGTCTCTCATGGTTCGTCTCTCCCTCCGATTCCCCCCCTTCATTTTCCCCTTCCTTCTCCTAATGTCCTCCCTGCTATTCCTTATGTTCCACAAATAAGTGAAACCATATGATAATTGACTTTCTCTGCTTGACTTATTTCACTTAGCATAATCTCCTCCAGTCCCATCCATGTTGATGTAAAAGTTGGGTATTCATCCTTTCTGATGGCTGAGTAATAGTCCACTGTATATATGGACCACATCTTCTTTATCCATTCATCTGTTGAAGGGCATCTCGGCTCTTTCCACAGTTTGGCTATTGCGGACATTGCTGCTATGAACATTGGGGTGCATATGGCCCTTCTATTCACTACATCTGTGTCTTTGGGGTAAATACCCAGTAGTGCAATTGCTGGGTCATAGGGTAGCTCTATTTTTAATTTTTTGAGGCACCTCCAAACTGTTTTCCAAAGTGGCTGTACCAACTTGCATTCCCACCAACAGTGTAAGAGGGTTCCCCTTTCTCCACAACCTCTCCAACATTTGTTGTTTCTTGCTTGTCAATTTTTGGCATTCTAACTGGTATAAAGTGGTATCTCAATGTGGTTTTTATTTGAATTTCCCTGATGGCTAATGATGATGAACATGGACCTTTCTATATTCTCTCACTTATTCAGCAGATAGTTTCTAAGTACTGTCTTTATGCCAGACACCTTGCTAGACACAGGGATAGAGCAGTTCTGTGCTGTGGGGCTTAGGGTCTAGGAGGAGACAAACATTACATAATCACACAAATAAATAGCCAAGTAGAAATTGTGATAAATGCTGCAAAGGCATTGTGGACGGTGTCGAGGGAGGCGATAAGAGAATGAACCTAAATTGGATTATGTGTTGGGACTTTTTTCTCCAAGAGAGCAAGAGCTTGAAGCTGAAGCCTGAAGAATGAGGAAGCTGTAACCAGGTGAAGAGTGTAGCCAGTATTCCAGGTGGAAGAGGAGTTCATAGGAAAGCCCTGAGGTGTGAAATTGCCCACGGGTCCAGCACATGGTCTAAGATGAAGTTGGAGAGAGGGCAGCACATACATCATGGGAAGCCTGAGGTGAGAGTAGGGCTTTCATTTTAAATACAATAAAAATCTGAGAGTGACAGAGATTGAGAGAGGGGGGTAGGTGTGGAAGAAAGGTGTGTGCAATGCACTGAAGATAAGATTTGGGATGGGTAAGAGGTTTGGCTTTTTTCCCCTTTGTTTGTTTCATAAAGATTTGCCTTTTTTCAAAAAGCTGGGTTCTCAAGGAGCTATTTATAGGCAAGAGTACAATGGAATTTAGGAATCTTAAAATGTTACTTAAAAGGCTTCATGTACCTCCTAGGAGTACTCACACCCCAACTTGAAGATTACTGATACAAAGCACAATGCCTGCTCTCAGAGAGTTTGTAATCCAGTTGGATGGAAAAGACATGAACATATGAAAAGTTAATTAATCATGAAAGATTTAAATAACAGTACAGGACAATAAAAGAGGAACTATCATAAGCAAGTCATGTACAATTGCTTAGTCAATTGAGTAGACAATGACTTGTCAGAAGCGCATGATAGGGAATTCTTTTGGAATCTTGAAAAACTGACAGAATTTGAATGATTTGAAAGGAGGATTTATGACATCTCAGGACTAACAATAGTGGAGATTATAGAAAGGGAGATATTTTGAGGTGATTGAGATTTGGTGGAATAATCAGAAGTCAGGCAATCTGATTACAAGGAATATGGAATGCCAACCTTCAGAATCTGTACTATAGTATATAGGTCATAGAACCATTGTAGGCTTTGGAGCAGGGAAATGCTTTTTCATCAGAAGGACATATCAAAAGTATCTAAAGAGAGCCTTAACAAAGAGATTGGAAAGAAGAAATGGTCACTTAGAAATTTAGAAGACTTGAGTCAGAATCCTGGCCTGAGTCAATAAAGGGCTGGAGTGATGGAGTGATGGACATGAAAATAGGAAGGAAGAAGTATTTTTGAGAGATCAAATGAAAGTTAAAAAAAAAAAAGAAAAAGAAAAGAAAGGACTGGGTAATCGTTTGGATATGGAGTCCTAGAAAGCAGAAATTTGCATCTCATAAATTTGGAGATTGGTTTCTATGATCATTTAATCAACTGGGATGTTTGATGAGCTATAATTCATTAAGTTAATAATAACATTTTCCAATAAGATATATAGCTTAAACACCAACTGGAAATACTGTCTATTCCTAGCCTACATTTCATTTGCTTGTTACAATTGTAGATGAGAGCATCTGTATTTACACTCTTGCCAAATCCTGGTATTTTGACCTGCTAATATGGCACACTGGTGTTTACCTTGTTTCCCATTATTTACTCACCCCCTCACTAACTAATATTTCTCATAAACTGGAAGTACGATACTCATTACTTGTTGGCCATACTTCATTAATGTGACTCCCCTTGTAGCTGTCTTCCAATAGGCGCAGTTTGGGCCATGATGACCATATGTAACTGTTTCTGTAACTTTTCTCTGCCCAGAAAGTAAAAGTGTAGCACTTGTCAGAAGTATGGACTGTCTCACATATATTCCCTCCTTGTCTTTATTCAGTAATAGCCTTTCAAAAATCATAGTTCAACCTAACCACAGTTCATTTGCAAACAGTGAGTTATGATTTAATATAATGTCTACAACCAAAATAGTTACTGTTAGAAAATTTTTCAAAGTGCTTTTTAAAATAAATACTTTAATACAATTATTCCAAATTAAGAAAACTGAACAAAAAAGAAAATTAGAATTAAAATCAGCCACAGTCATACCATCCAGAGATAACTACTATTAATGTTAGCATATATTCCCCCCAGCTTATTTTTTCTGCATATACCTAAAATATAACTTTTGTTAAAGAAATGTGATTCATATTTTATATACTTAAAATGTAATCATTCTATATGTACTGTGGTATGACCTGATTTTCTGAATTCATAATTAGTTTGAATGTCTTTTCAATGACTAACTGTAATCAGCATCATCCCTGTAACCTCTATGAAATTTCATTTCAGTGACTTTCTTATTTTGTATGTTTAGATGGTTCTCAGTATTTTCTACTATAAATACAGTTGCAAAAATTTGCAGTCATACATGTAGAGATATAGGAATATTTTATTACGACAGTTTTAATATATATGTATACATATACATATATAAATACATATATGTGCATGTGTGTGCATATTCACACACTTGTCTGATTATTTTTTAGAGTGACATTATTTCTAAAAGTGACATTTTTGGAGTCAAAGTTGTACAACCTTAAGACTTGTCATACATAATTTCAAACTGTCTTATATCCCCAAGCAAATATGTAAATAGCCATTTCCACAACAATAAATGAATGACGAGTCCACTAGCAAGAACATATATCTTAGTTTGCATTGGGGTGGGTGACCTGTAGGTGAATATTATATTCTTCTCTTATTGCTCACTTGTATTATTCTTATTTGAACTGCCTATTCATATTTGCCAATTTTCTATGAGTGTTCAAATAAATTTCTTAAATATTCTTTATGATCCTCAACCAACACAACCAATTTTTTTAAAGATTTTATTTATTTAATTGAGAGAGAGCATGAGCAGAGGCAGAGGGAGAATAGAGGGAGAAGCAGACCCCTGCTGAACAGAGAGCCAGATGCAGGGCTCCATCCCCGGACCCTGAGATTATGACCTGAGCTGAAGGCAGATGCTTAACTGACTGAGCCACCCAGACATCCCCAACACAACCAGTTTTAAAAGATTATTAAAATAATTAGATTTGTTATGTCTGTCCTTACATTGCAAAATAATTTTCTCTGCCATGGCTAAAAAATCAAGATACTAAACAACTGGTATTTTTTAACATTAATAATTTAATGCTAATTTTATTAGTAATTTAGTGCTAATTTTACTAAGTTCTTTATTCAATATCTGTCATAATAAAAATTAATAAAAGTAGTGACATTTACCAACATTATCGTATATAAGTTATTTTTATTCTTTTATGAGGACTATCTTCATAAAAACACCTAAATGTATCAAAAGAGATATATCTTGTAAAAGTTATAAAGTTAAGTAGTAGCCCTACACCACCACTGAGGGTGAACCTTATTTTCACCAATATAGGAACAAGCAGCATAATGCAGAAATTTTCCAAGTTAGTTAGTGTGAATAGTCATAAAAATTGAAATCTCCACTCACATACCTGATGGGCAAAAGGGACCGAGTTTTTCTTACTCTTCTCATGTTGGTACTTATTCTCAAGGGTTGTGTTTACTGCTTGCCAAAACAATGCCTTTCAGTTTCTGACACAAAATCTTAGTTAATTAAAGAGTAAGAGAATTTAATCTTCACATAACTAGAGTTATAGGTGGAAATTTAGGGATATGGGAACAAGTCGAGATTGACCATGGGAGATCAGATCATGATGGTGTTCATGGATCAATCAGGTGAGAGCAGAGCTGACAAGGGTAAGGAAAGGAGAAAATACTGCAAAGCATGTGTAACCACATTTCTCAATATTCACAGGAACTCGTGACAAAAGTGGCTTATTAATGTAGCTTAATAATCTTTTATGTATTAATAAGACATGTGGTAACAGTATGAAATGATTTATTCCATAATAACAGTTTAATTTATTTATGAAGATAAATTTTCTATATGACTATGGAAGAGGTAGACATCATGAGTCTTTATGCATTTGATCATGCAGACTTGAATTGTAAATATGATAAATTATTTTCATCTCATTATTTATTCAATTGATTCTTATTTATCAGGTGTCAGACACATTTTGAGTATTGGATACATGACAAAAAACAAAGCTCCTTCCCTCCCCTTACATTTTAACTGAGAAACTGATAACACTTATAAAATGCAATGAGGGTAATGATATTTTTCTCTAAAGAAAAATGGAGCACAGTAAGGAGATAGAAAGAAATGGAGGCTCTTATTATTATATGGATGGTCAGTGTTGTTACTTTAGAGGGAATGATATTTGAGCACAGTCCTGGGAGAAATTTACAGGTATCTGGATAAAGAGCATTTAAAGCTGAGGGAACAGTAAATAGGGAGACCCCGAGACAGGCATATGCTTGGTTCTTAGCACCTTCAAGGATTATTTGGAAACTTTGTATTACTTCCTCATTTTCTTATTGAATTAATGTTTCTAGAATTGTATTCTGTAATTCTAACTGTAAATGAATTAATAGTTAACATCAAATCCATTTATTGATCCAAATGGATATAAAATAGGAAATATAAAAGTTATGTTCATTAAGGGATTTGCTTTCAGACACACTGATTTTTCAATTTTATTTTTAATATAAGAAATGACTCACAGATAAAGGCCATTGAGGTAGATGTCAGAGGAAAGACAGGATCAATTAGGATAGGTAGGATAGTGGGATGAACATATAATTTGTTAGTGTATAAATTTTAGCAGAAATGTTTTAGCGGGGGCGCCTGGGTGGCTCAGTCGTTAAGCGTCTGCCTTCGGCTCAGGTCTTGATCCCAGGATCCTGGGATCGAGTCCCACATCGGGCTCCCTGCTCAGCGGGAAGCTTGCTTCTCCCTCTCCCACTCCCCCTGCTTGTGTTCCTGCTCTCGCTGTGTCTCTCTCCGTCAAATAAATAAATAAAATCTTAAAAAAAAAAAGAATGTTTTAGCGGTATGACTAATGCCCTGTAATCACTAAATGCAGTAACATTGTTCTGCTTATCCAAATACTGATACTGAGATCTTATTTCAGTTCAGCATCTTGATCTCCATGATTTAAGTTGTAACAACAAAAAGTAGCATCTTAGAGCAGTAACTCTTCTAAAAATTATATCCACATTTTGTTCTGGGATTTTTACTGTTGGCTAATCAGCCTGAGATTGTAAGCGTATACAGTGGGTACCTAATGAAACCAGTTATATATGATGTCTATATTCTAGACTCTATGCTGTTTGTTGCTTCAGACTGGCATCACATAACTAACTATTCCTGACATCTAAATGAATAGCAATGGTGTGGAGCAATAGCACTTGCAGATTAATCCAAAATTATGGAATACAATTTCCATATTCCGTAGTATTTACATATAGGTTTTGGATATATAGCTATATATAAACTGTATTAAATTTATATAGAGATATAAATAAGAAGTACTATTGTGAAACTCTGTACGTGACCATCAACTAATTAGGAATTTCAAAATATTTCAAATGATTTCTACAAAAGTATATGCAAATAATAACACTTAATGATATTTTCTGTACAATTTATGACTTAAATGAAGGCATTTTTTTCTTGAAATCCCTTCATTCAATAAAATCCTAAGGAAACAATAAAGTGATTAGTTAATCAAGATGTCAGCCTATCTGTTCTTCATGCACATGCCACCCATCAAGAGAACTGTGCTAAGAATCCAAGAGCAAGTCATGACTTTTACATTCTCAGGCATTCATCTTGAACTAAAGAATTTGAGAATTGAAATCTTGGCAAAGGTTGACTTACAGGTAAGTACAATCACTTGAGAATTTCACATATGTTATTTAATTTATCCTTAGCAAAAACTTTTGCCCTGACGAAACAGAACATTTTATGCTTCTTTTCACAGGTAAGAACAATCCATCTGAGTGATTCCAAAGTGTCTGCAGACTTTAGTTCTCACTCTCAAACTTTTTTAAAGGAACACTGTTATGCTAGAAAAATCATTATAAAGACATTTGACTTACTCTGATACCTAGATAAGTCAGGGCAGGATATTTCTTTACAGCCACAATAAAATCTATAATGAATTTGAGGATGTTTGTATATTCTATTTAATTCAGTCAAACAACTATAGTAGATGCTGCTTGGGAGATAAATATGTATATGCTCTTCTTACTGTCAGAGATTATAAGGTATAATACATTATTAAATTCTGTAATGCAGGATGGGAAGCTGTAAAGTCAAGAAAAAAAGACATTTAAAAAATTGTACTGGGGATGAATCTGAGAAAATACCAAGTTTTAAATCTAACAGAGAGCAAACAGCATTTATGATGGGTCTTAAATAAAGGAAAATTTGGACAATCATAAATGGGGGTGAGGTGTCTAGCAGACAGGAACAAAGTTTGAAGGTGAAATGCATAGGGCAGGTTTCTGGAACAGCAAAAAAGCTAGGAAAAAAAGTAGAAAACTAAAATTAGAAATCAACATTATTTTTTATAGCAGTACTAGGAAAGCACTATGTTTTTTGAGCAACATGTATCTTTGAAGACCTTGGTTAAAACTTTAGTTTGAGATTTATCTACCAATGCTGATTTGGAATGAATTTTATCAGGAAAATTATAACTATAGCCTAGACAAGAATTAATTAGGCAATATTGGAATTAAAAGCATGTAAGAGGCATTATGAAAGTAGATTATTTATGATTTAGCAACTTATTGAACACCTGCCTGAATGGAAAAGAAGGAGTACAGATGATTTCAAGCTGGTGGCTAAGAGATTGGTGGCACCACAATAAAAAATACAGGAGGCAGGACGAGTTAATGGTCTTGGGGAAAAACAGTACCCTATTTATAAACAGGGTGAAATTAAGTTGCCTACTTAAGAGCTCTGTGAAGTTGTACAACAGGCTGCCAGAGAGCTGTGTCTGGAACAGAGAAAGAGAAAAGGGAAGAGCTGATGAGGAAAGAGGCATTGAAGTAATCATAGAAAGAGAAGAGTCAAGAATATGAAGAATGAGGATGAGGAAGCTAAGTGTAACCTTATAGCTAGCAGATTCTGTAGAAAGGTGGAGGAGTTGAAGAATGGAGACCATGAAGATATGGATGATGTCCTGAGCAGAAATGCCTGGCAGGATGTCCCTATGCTGATGGAAATGTCTCTATCTGTGCTGTCCAGCATGATGGCCAGCAAGCACATACGACTCTTGAGAAGCTGAATCTTGCTTAATTTTAATCAATTTAAATTTATATAGTCATATGTGGCTAATGACTATTAAATTGATAAATACCATTATAGAGACTTAAAACACTTGTCTTACTACAGTCACTTTTCCACTCAGCCACCAAGTGACATCCCTGAAATATAAATTGGAACATGTCCTTTCCCTGCTTAAAATTCTCCAGGGGTTCTTCAGTGTCTGGGAATAACATCCAAACTACTGAATCATGGCTAAAGGAGGTGTCTCCAACTTCACTCTCCCCAACTAAAGCTCTAGCTACAACAGCCAAGTTCCCCAAATACACTGATCCTTTTCCAGGTCAATGCCTCCGTCCTTGTTTCTGTAATGCTTCCTGCTATTTCCTTCTGCTCTTTATAGTACCCGCTTCCTTTGGTTGTTCAAGTCTCTGTTCAAGTGTCATTCCTCAGAGAGGTCTTCCTTGAGCTCCTCATCTAAATTAACCAGGTTGCCCCTATTATTCTCCAACTCAATACTCAATTTATTTCCTTTATGCCACTGATCATGATTTGTATTCATTTATTTGTTCCCTCAGCCTCCCTGATGGATTGTAAAGTTCCTAAGGGCAGAGATCATGTGTGTCTTACAGTTCTCATCCTTTTCAGAGTGCCTGGCATATGGTATGTGTGCAGTAATTATTGGTTGAGTGTTGATCAAATATCAAAAAAAGACTGCCTGACCATGAAAGAATATATGACTACTAAACAAAAGTTTCCATAAATAATTTTTTGTTGTTGCTAAAGGAGCACATTTCAGTAAATGAACACTCAGAGAAACTTATACAGATTGGCAAAATATATACCTCGAAAATTCCATTTAAACAGAAGAAACTAAAATAATATCAGTTGAAAGACACAATTTGGATAGTACTTAATAGGGAAGGAATTTGCAAAACTTTTATATTTTATGAAGCCTCAAGTCTAGAATTCTTAGCCTCTCTAGTTCTACGCAGTTTCTTCTTACCCTAGAGGAAGATTGTGTTTCTTAGCCTCACCTTTAATGCCTGCTTCTGACTCATTTTTTAAACTTCTATGACCCTTGAAAACACTGGAAATTTTTTGCTCAGGATATATTCTGGAATTGTCAATAATAATGGAAGATAGACACTACTGTTATTACTATGTAGAAAACAAAATAAAACCTGTGGTTCTCAGATTGGCAGTTTATTAGAGAAAGAGAAAGGATCTGTTACTGCCTGAAAATGTATGAAAATGAGGACCAACTTATCACCCAGAAGAACAGTTGTTTACTTTCATTGTATGAGTGAAATAAAGCAGCTGACCTGTTGAATTGCTTCTATTACTTAGGTAACCAGGGAATAATACTTTCCATAAAATTTTATTTCACTAGGAATGAGATTGATGGTGCAACATTTTTAAGTTTTTAAAATAAAAGACCTTTGTCTAAGATATATCTTTTAAAAGGTAAACATAAAAAGAATTATATATACAAAAATCAGTATTTTTCCTCACCACTGAAAATGAGGGTTAATAAAATAATAATAATAATGATAATAAAAATAAGTAAATAAAATGAGGGTTCATGTCTACTGATATGAAAAAAGAAATCCTGTCTCCAGGGCAACCAGATGATTTTTTTTCAGTGTTATGCTCCCTGTTCCACGGTTATCATTGTTTGAAAAAGAAAAATGAAAAAATAAAAAGGAAGAAAGAAAGAACATAGTATAACCCAATAATTTGTATGAAGTGGGTAAGTTTTTACCCCCAAGTATCAGTTGAATAAATTCTTAATCTATTTCCAAATCTAAGTTAAAAATTAAATTCCATGTATTTAATTTTTTATGCCAATGTATAGTCTTTATGAATACTAAGGGTCTAGGAAATAAAGTTGGATTCTAAGAATAGATTCTAACTTTAACTTTATTCAAATACTTAGAGATCTTCCTTTATCTGAGATTTAGTCCCATATCCAAATGGGTGACTACAAGAGTCAGTTGGAAAAACATAAAATTTCTTAAATGGGCATAGATAATATAAGTATAGATAACAATGTGATTTATTTTTAAATGGTATTTTAATAATATAAAATAAAGCTTCAATTATAAAAAAAATAGTCTGGTTACAGTTGTCCCCAAATTGTAGGTAATCTTATGAATAATACTATAAAATATCTTTTCTTTTAAAATCTTTTTTCCAATTCCTTCATCTTCTTATTGAATTAAATATAGTCATCCCACTACCCTTACTTATTAGCAGGCTGTATCCATTAAATTAGATAATCATAAAACTTCCCCACATGGAAATACTGCACTCTCTGGCTAATGTCCTACATTAAAGAATGAAAGGAAAATGGGCCTTTGTTTTAGCAATCTGAATGATAACTTGGGACATAAAAATGGGACAGACTGTTTGAGCTATGAAAGGTTTTTCTGATACAATTGCTGAACTTCCAAAATGTCTATTCTGGGAAAGGATTCTTATATTATGTGAGTTACAAAGTTTATGTCATTAATTTGTTGCTCAAGTATGCTTCCTAAGGTAGAGAATTTGAGAAAATATAAAACAGATGACTCTCAAGTGGTGAAAATTACAGCATGAGTCCTCAGAAGACTCTGTGCTTCTTTTATTTGCCTCCTTTGCCCAAAGGGGCATGTTCGAAAGTAGATAATTACCTTGTGAACTCATGTTGTATACACAGATGGATTGGTTAGTATGAAAAAAAATGCATTAATGGCCTATGAAATGCAGACGAAGTAATTATTTAGATAGCTCCGTCAAAACACTAACTCATTCCGATCTCAAAAATTTAAATTAGTCTAAGGAACATGTGGTGTGCCCCAGTAATTTTGACATAAACATTTCACTTCAAATCATAAGAGTTAAGATACAAGCTTAATTTGTTACTTCAAATAACTATTAATCCACTTGCTTTGTGAATTAACATATTTTTATGTCAATGCTCAGTGTGTATAATCAGATGAAATTCCATTTATCATTTGGTAATCCCTAGCCAACTGCATGCTTTAGGTTATCGAAAGCATCACTTTTGGAGAAAAAAAAAAAACCTCACTGTTGTCAAAATCAAGATCTCATAGGTAAAAGGAGTTAGTGGAAAAATAATTAGTGTGGTATTATACACATATATTTTAAACACAGGAAACGAAAATTCTGGAAGGCATCCTCTTCTGCAACAGATCATATTCATTAGCATAATCCTTCCCCAGATGTTACTCTATTTTGGCATCCCCTTTTTCCGTAGTTCAGAAAATATTCCATTGGCTTCGAAAGCTGCTGAATCTGATAAGTCTGATTTTTTTTTAAGATTTTATTTATTTATTTGAGAGAGAGAGAATGAGAGGTAGAGAGCACGAGAGGGAGGAGGGTCAGAGGGAGAAGCAGACTCCCTGCTGAGCAGGGAGCCCAATGTGGAACTCGATCCCGGGACTCCAGGATCATGACCTGAGCCGAAGGCAGGCGCTTAACCAACTGAGCCACCCAGGCGCCCCTAAGTCTGATTTTTTTTTCGAAGTTCAATGTTGTACAGACTACACTTTCAGAAGTGTCGAATTATTTGAAACTAGTCATATTGACTTGAAATATAATGCCTTTTATACTTGCATTTTCCTTTGTTTTAATTTTACAAGTCTTGTGGAATGGGTATTTACTGTCTAGGATTTTGCAAATTTTTGTAATGCTAAAGAAGACATCATTCTGAGTTTGAGGTTCTAGAATGCAACAAGAGAGTAGAATTGAACAGACTGGTCTGTGTTGTGCATTCTGCGGGAGGGCAGGTGTACATGATGTATGCTCTTACTTAAGAAGAATAAGTTGAATCTCACACACAGGAAAATATTTCGTATCTTAAAATGTGAGTATATAGATACAAATTCTTGCTGTCTTGAAATTTGGTATTGGTAAAGGATATTATACAGCATGTCAGTTATTCAGATTAATGCTTCCAAGTGTTTCCTGAGGATTAAAGTCACCAAGAAATTTGTTAGCAAAAATATATATATATATATATATATATATATCTAGACCCATAGCAGATGAGTGAAATCTAAATGCCTAGAGGTAGAGACCTGGGAATTTAAGTGATGTTTTTCTGTTGGATGGTTGTCAATTTATATATTCTTGAAGAAACAGTTTATGCTATTAACAAATCAGATCTGTACTAGTAGACAGAAAAAAGATATAGTCAAAGTAATAATTTTTACAAATAAAATACATGATTATTTGTTATTAAAAGAAGTTAATGAGCTGTGGGCAAGAAGCAAAACAAATAACAATGTTATATCTTTGTGTGGGCAACAATTTCATGTGGAGAACTTGAAGTTCTGATAGAAGGACAAGAGTCAAAGACAAGGTTAGTACAGCCTTTTTGTGGACTTAAGAGATTACTGGAACTGGAAGCTCCCTTTAAGAGGAGCATATATACTTAATGATGAAAGAGAAGGATAGAAATTCAAGTGCAAGTAACCCTTGAAAACTGTACTTCTCTTAGAGCTTGTTGACCTAACAGCTAAAAATCACTTAGTTTTGAAAAAAAAAATGAATAAAAGAATTGGAGAATTTATAATAGTTTCTGAATGTCCCCTACATCCTGATATATACTACATAGAGGGAAGACCAGATGAAAAAGTCCAGATTACCTTGGGCTCGTGGTCAGAGATGCCATGAATGGATGCAATAATTTCTTTTTCATGTTCATCCTATAATTGGTCTCAGCTAGTAAAAAAAAAAAAAAAAGACAAATAATTATTTTTTTCCAAAAAATGATAATTTTAAAGTTATATAGCAAGCAGAAAATGCTGAGAATTTTGCTTTAGTCAAGAACCAGTTTTTCTCTTTTTAATTGACTACAATTTCTCCAAACTATTACCTTCCTGCCTTAATTAATCATACTTGCAAAGGTAAAATCTCATAGGTGTGTGAGTTTCACAGACACAAACCTGTTCCTTTAATAGCAAACACAAAATATGTAGGTAAGGAGAGAATCATTTAAGAGGAATGAGAATAGAGATGGAGATTTGAACATCTGATTTTTCTATAAGACTTTTAAAGAGAAGTAATACTCAAAATTGTCACCTAATCCAATGTAATTATCAAAGATAAAAATTCCTGTCTACTGGCTAGGTACGTGGTTCTGTTGCCATCCTCACTAATACTCTTGCTAAGGAAAAATGGTTTCTAACACTTGATTTGTGGAATCAGAACCTATAACTTTAAACAAACAAAGCAAAAAATAATTCTCTTATCTAAAAACCCTTGGCCACGCCCAACAGCCACTCCAGGTGGCTCTTAGAGGTTACAAGATCAATCTTAGACTTTATTTTTTCCCAGCTTTTTTGAAGTGTTAGACTTTAATCTCAGCCCTGATTTACCCATGCTAAGACACACTTAGCCGTAAGCCAACCAATTGATATAAATTGGTGTGGGTAGGTGGTAGGAGGGTGGTTAGATATTGGAAAGAGGATTGAAGAAAGAAAAAGAGATGCAGATAATTTTACTGTGAAATATCAACACTTAGGGTTTAATATGTCTACTCCAAGAAATGTAAAGGAACACATTATAGCAAAACTTCAGAATACTTGCTTTGAGACAAAAGTCATTTCTGGCAGTATTTTAAAAGTAGTGGAAATAGAACATGACTCTCCACCTATTAGATGGGGACTGCACGTAGTGAGTTCCTCCAGAGTACACTATGGAAAGAGGGGTAAAAATAACTTTACTGTGGAGAAATCAGTGAAACAGTACCTCAGACAGGTGATCAAGGTCAACAACAACAGTGATAAGTTAAGTTAATAGCATCCACCCTTGATATGATGTGATGAGAATGGTGCTTTACCTCTGTGACCTTCCTCCCCAAATCCCATAACTCCAGTCTAATCATAAAGAAAATAGCAGGCAAACTCCAGGTCAGGGACATTCTACAATAGACCTGACTAGTACTCTTCACAACCGTTAATGTCATAAAAACCAAGGAAAGTCTTTGAAACTATCACGGCCAAGAGGAGCCTTAGGAGTCATGATGACTAAATCTAATATGGTGTCCTGGCTGGGATCTTGGAACAGAAAAAGAACATTAAATCTAGGGAAATCTGAAAAATATGTGGTAATAAATTGAAGATTTTTTTAAGTTTTTTATTTTAATTCCAGTACAGTTCAACGTGCAATATTATATTAGTTTCAGAGGTAAAATGTAGTGATCAATATTTCTATCCATTACTCAGTGTTTATCATGATAAGTGTACTCTTTAATCCCCATCACCTATTTCACCCATCCCCCCACCTACCTCCCCGCTGGTAACCATCAGTTTGTTCTCTATAGTTAAGATTCTGTTTCTGGTTTGTCCCTTTCTCTCTCTCTTTTTTTCCCCTCTGTTTGTTTTGTTTCTTAAATTCCACATATGACTGAAATCATATAGTATTTGTCTTTCTTTGAGTGACTTATTTTGCTTAGCATTATACTCTCTAGCTCTTTCTTTGAGTGACTTATTTTGCTTAGCATTATACTCTCTAGCTCTATCCATGTTGTTGCAAATGGCAAGATTTCATTCATTTTATGGCTGAATAGTATTCCATTATTTATATATATGGTGCAGAAAGAACTTGAGAGGTATTCCATATCTCTATAGTATAGATAATATTAACATATATATATATATATATATATATATATAATGGAATACTATATATATAGTAGTTAATGGAGTAATTAGTAATACTAATTATAGTATACAATGGAATACTATATATAGCAATCAATGGAGTAATTAATTAGTAATACTAATTATGGTATATAATGGAATACTATATAGATAGATAGATCACTTGCTGTTTATCCATTTATCTGTTGATGGATATTTGGACCTCTTCCATAATTTGGCTATTGTAAATGATGCTACAGTAAACATAGGGTGCACATATCCTCTCAAATTAATGTTTTTGTATTCTTTGGGTAAATACCCAGTAGCATGATTACTGGATCATAGGGTAGTTCTATTTTTAATTTCTTGAAGACCCTCCATACTGTTTTCCACAGTGGCTGCATGAGTTTGCATTCCTACCAACAGTGCATGAGGGTTCCTTTTTCTCCATATACTTGTCAACACTTGGTTGTTTCTTGTGTTTTTTATTTTAGCCATTCTGACAGGTAGGCAGTGATATCTCATTGTAATTTTGATTTGCATTTTCCTGATGATAAGTGTTGTTGAGCACCTTTTCATGTGTCTGTTGGCCATCTGTATGTCTTTGGAGAAATATCTGTTAAAATAAGAAGTTTATTTTTAAAAAACTAGTTGACAGCTACTTACAACTTAATATTAGAAACTTTTTGAAAAAAAAATGAGAGATAAGACTACTCCTTAGATAAATGCTTCTGCCATTCTTATATAATTATGATGATATTTATATACCAAACTGTAGGGTAAATGGACTACAACATTAAATATAAAAAAATAAATATAGCAATAATAGGACTAAATTTGTCTCCGCAAAGTATTGTTCTAAGGTTTAATGTGTTAGGAAGAAAAAAATGTAAATATTAGTATAAAAATGTTTTTTAAACCTTTGCCTAAACAATGGGAAACATCATATAACACAGTTAAAAAGCATTATATAACACAATTAAAATTAATATTTTAAAATCAAGAGTTCAATAGATGAGTAAGAAAAAGACATGAACATATACATATACAAATTTAAAAATATATATGTAATTAATAAGATGGCAATGAAATGAATGTACTCACATATTGTTGGTGGCGTTGGAAAAATTAAATAGCAGTGCAAAAATAATAACTAAAAGTCATAAAAACAACATTAACTTTGACCTTGTAATTTAATTTTTGAGAATGATCTTAAGTGTCTTTGTTATCTCTGCATAACCAGAAGTGCGGGTCTGCAGTTTCATAGATTGTGGCTAATGCTTGGCCAGATTGTCGGGGACTTGGGAGAAACATGATTGGAAAATTGGTCGTAAGGAGGTCTGGGTAAGAGGTATTTGGATAGACTTCTCCAGATAGGCAACAAGTTTGAAGATATTTGTATCTCATTTGCCAGTTTTTTTTTTTTAAAGATTTTATTTATTTATTTGAGAGAGAGAGAGAATGAGAGATAGAGAGCACGAGAGGGAAGAGGGCTAGAGGGAGAAGCAGACTCCCTGCTGAGCAGGGAGCCTGATGCGGGATTCGATCCCGGGACTCCAGGACCATGACCTGAGCTGAAGGCAGTTGCTTAACCAACTGAGCCACCCAGGCACCCTGTATCTCATTTGAATACTCACTAAAAGGTGACTTCAACAGAGAAGGATTTTAATAAACAAGTAGATAGGAAGACCCATTCTATGGACTTCAGTCAGTTTCCTTTACCAGCCACTCCTGTCATTGCCTAATGGTCCCATGAGCAAAGTGGCCATGGTGACAAGGATAGAGGTTATGCATGGGCTCAGTAAATGGACTTCTACTCATGGATAGCAGTCTGGCTACTTCCAATGCTGTATGTCCAATCTACCGGCAATAGAGCCTAACACTGAGTCTGTGATGTGCCATGATTCTCTAAGAAGCTCACCCAGTTGGACTACTTCCATTATGGAAGGGGCAGTACTTACTCTTACTAAAATAAAGACAATTACTCTGGATATGGATTTGCCTTCCTTTCCTACAAGGCTTCTGCCAAAATTATCATCTGTAGGCTTATAGAATGCCTTATCCGCTCTAAAGAGCATCACTTCTGACAGGAATTTGTTTCCCAGTAAATGAGATATATTGGTTTTCCCATGTTCATGGAACTATTATTCTATGTATCCTACATCTGTTCCCCAAGTCTTTATTAGTTATCTATTTCTGGATAACAAATTACCCTAAAACATAGCAGCTTAAAATAACAAATATTTATTATGTCACAGTTTCTGGGAGCCAGTAATATGGCTCCCAGCTTAGCTGAGTGCCTGTGGTTCAAGGTCTCTCATGAGGTTGCAGTTGGCTAGAATGAAGTCTCATCTGAAGAATCAACTGGTGATGGTAGTGGGGAGGGTGGTTCTCCTTCCAGGCTTACTCATGTGGTTATTTACAGACCTTAGTTTATTACCACATGGGACTCTCCACAGACCCTCACAACACAGTGGCTGGCTTCCTCCAGGACAAGTGATCCAAGAGAATGTGAGTTCACACTCAATAGAGGAATCCACGGGCTTTTTCTGTCCCAGTCTTGAAGTGATATCCCACCACTACATCTACTATTTGCCTACCTTTCTTGCCTTCCTATCATCCAATGTTGAATGTCCAATCTAGTGGCAATAGAGCCTAACACTGAGTCTGTGATGTGTCATAATCCTCTAAGAGGCTCAACCAATTAGACTACTTCCATTATGCAAGGGGCAGTACTTATTTTTACTAAAATAGACACTTATGCTGGACATCTTACTCTATTTGGTGGAAGTGCTAAATTCAGGGGACAACACAAGGGTGTGAATGCCATGAGGTGGAGGTTATTGAGAGCCATCTTAGACACTGCTTGACACACCAATAAAAATTTGTTTAAAATGTAGATCTCATGTTAAATGTACTTGTCACAATAAAGATTTTAAAAAGAGAAAAATATATTTTAAAAATGTTCTTTTTATCATGACTTATAATGCTGCTGTGAAATTTTAACAACTTAAATACCAAGCAATAGGGCACTAAATTCATACATTAAAATACAATTTAAAAAACACTTAAAATAATCATGTACACTGCACAGTCTAATGGAAAATTCTTATAAAATAATCTTAAACAGAAAGGCAGAAGACAAAATTATCCAAATATATGTAAGGACAAAGCTTGGAAAGAAAGCCATTTAAAGCAAAAACAAGGGGCACGTGGCTGGCTCAGTGGGTAGAGCATTGACTCTTGATCTCAGGACTGTGAGTTCAAACCCCACACTGGGCATGGAGCCTACTTAAAATAAAAATTAAAAATAAAATAAAAATAAAACAGGTTTAAAAAGCAAAACAATATGCTGAGTTAGATTGGTATTATTATGATTAAGATTTTTTTCCAAAATGTTAATATTGTTAATATTTTTTACTTATTTGAAATGAGAGAAATGGTACTATATTGGTAATGTTTATGTTAATTTTTTACTTCTTATCTGTAAGAGACATATTATTCATAACATATAAATTCGTGTTATGAACATGGGCATGACTAAGAGTATGGATGACTCACTGAAAACCTTTTATCACTCGTGGCATGAAGTTTTTAGTAATTTCATTCCAGTGTGTATAGAATCCACAATTTTGTACCATGGGTTTTCTTATCTATATTCTGAAATTGCTCTACGTGTAATTAGGCATTATTCATACTGCTACCTCTCATTCAAAATAGCAGGTACAGCCATACATATTTTATTATTTTATCCACTGAAGACTATGTCTATTATCCCACCAAGAAAACGTACTAACAAAAAGTGGGTTTGTTCCCTGCAACCTTTTTAGGACACTAAATCAAACCATCTGTAGTAATGTTTTTTTTTCTGCTTGGGAAGTGATGGTTAACATATGGCAGTGTCAAATGACTTTAATTTATCTTTCATTAAGCAAGAAACAGCATGTCATCTCTTCAGTAGCCTGGAGATTGTTTGCCTTTTTCATTATGAATCACTAATCAAAGAATATTGCCCACTACTCTTCCCCATATGATATCAGAAAAATTCAGAAATTCAGGCTTGAAAAAAAAATATCTACATCATTTCCAAAGCCAGGGCAGTGTTGTGGAGGTGAACAGTGAATTTTCACTGTAGTCTCCTATTGGGAGAATCCCTTTCTTGGTCACAGTTCCCTAATGCTCATCTTTTGAATAATCAGTTCCCCATAGGTGCTAGCAAAACCAGAGCCATCTCATTTATAGCTCCTATAAGATATACATTCTCCTAATACATTTATGTAGACTTACAAGGATTAGGACCTTTCTGAGTTTTCCTGTAGTTGACAGATTTTCTTTTCATAATCCATAGACTTTTACAAAAACTGTTCAGTGCCGATTTTTAAATTTTTATTACGCTCACTGATACATGAATATACCCATACTCATTGTAAAAACCCCAGAGTACAAAAATACATACTTTTCGATTTCCCCTATCTGACTTTGCTACAAATAGATAGCCAATTCACAGTTGATGTGATTCGTCTGAGATACCGCTATATGTGTGCACCCATGCAGACACACACACACACACACACACACACACACACACACACACACATTTTAGTGAAGATCTGAATAATTGGAATCAGGTGTAAGTTATCTGACACATGACAATGTGCCTTGGAGTTACTTCCAAGCCAATACACATAAATCTGCTTACTTTATTGCTTGCAAATATTCTATATTTTGGCTGCATCCTAATTTATTTAATTCTTGCTTATTGATAGACATTTAAGATGTTTCCATGGACATACTTTCAGCCATGGACATCCAGGAGGCTTCTGTTTTGACTTTCTGTTTTTTACATTTCTCCCATGAGCCTGTTTAAAATACTGAAACTAATCCCCCATGTCATTCCTTCCCCAAGCACCTAACCTAATGAAGTTTCATTGTGAGTTCTATCACTTCAGCAATGTTAGGACTATTAAGAATGTCAGTCTTTCTTCCCTCTTATTTAAAGTGAGACATGTTTATAAAATTGATGATGTTACATGGGAATTGAATTTTACCCCATTTATAAAGATGGACATAACCACTGTTTATAGAACTCGGATATGAGACGCTTCAAATTAGATGACATCATAATGAAGAAAATGAATGTTTAGGTAGCTGAGACTGTCTTCCATATTTTATATTATTTGGTCAATGTAGAGCATCATTATGCAAGAAATATATCTTTAGTAATAGTCCCAAGTAGATTGAAAACCATGTTGTAATTTATACGATCTCTACTCCTAAAGATGAAAAACACATCATTTAGGATACATAAAAGGGTTTTGTAATTCATCTTCAGGTTTACTTTGTTAATGCTACTCTTAACCAATCTCCAGCTGACATGAACTCCACAAAGCCTCTTCCTCAGCCTCCAGCTTTAAGAATAATTAATAATAAGGTAACCCTGTTCCTCACTATATGACATCTCTTAATTTCCTGTCCATAAAAATTGAGCAAAAACACTCTCTTTATTGTGGACTAAAACTGTAAGGCTACTTGGGAATAGATGTATTTTGCAGCAAAATATGCTGTGGTCTCTTTTAATCACGATAGCAATGACAGCTCTAGCAGGCTTCCCTGTCTGCTTGGTTGGCCAAGCAGACAATTACAGGTGGCCCACTTGAGAGACTACCTGCTGCAGGCTGGTCCATGACCTCCATCTTCAACCTCATCATTCCACAGCACTGAGCAGAAACGGTGATCACCCCCATGTCTCCTTGCTTCACAGCAGTTCTTTTATTGTCTTCAAACTGTAAATGAGTTTTGCAAATTAGGTTTTAAAGTTTCCCAAATATTCAAACTCTAGTCTTCCCTCTAGCTATTGTCCCAATTTACTCCTTTCTTTTCTGTTACAGAATGAACGAAATTGACCACTGTGTTCATTTTCTCACCACCTACTCTCCTTAAATACACGAATTTAGTTTCTGTCCCCATATTTTAGAAAAACTACTAAACATCAATTTTTAAAAGTCCTTCCTGATTTTTAGAAATATTCTATAATCATTGTCAATAACTGTAAGAGACAATGAATTATAAAGATGCAATTATAAAGACACAAAAATTATTTATAATCTCACAGAAATAAATACTGTGAGCCCTGTTTTTTCTGTTTCTTTTTTTTTAATTTTATTTGAGAGAGAGAGCACGAGCAGTGTGAGAGGCAGAGGGAGAAGCAGACTTCCTGCTGAGCAGGGGACCCAATGCGGGGCTCAATGTGGGGCTCGATGTGGGCCTCCATCTCAGGACTCTGGGGTCATAACCTGAGCTGAAGGCAGACAGTTAACCAACTGAGCCACCCAGGTGCCTGGCTATTTTTCTTTTTTTGTTTTTTTGTTTGTTTGTTTGTTTGATTTTGGTTTTGTTTTTGGTTTTACTGTGCTTATAAATGTAATAAGAACATTTTCCTTTACCATTAAAATTTCTTAGAAAATGGTTTCCAAGTACTGCACTAATTTCATTTACTTACTAGTTCTTCCTTAGGTTTTAAATGTGTAGGATATTACAGGTGATTCTGCAATAAACATTTGATCATACATGTTTGACCACATCTCTACTATTTTCAATCAGATACATTCAGGAAAGTAGAATTGCTGAATCAAAGGATATTGACAATTTTAAATTTCCTAGTAAAAACTGGCAAAATGCTAAAGACAAAGTTTTGAAATAGTTTAGATTCCAATAGCATTCTTTGAGTACTTATTTCATGATGCTCTTAAAAGTACTGTCTTTTAACTTTTGCTAATCTCATAGATTAAAATAATTATTCTTGAGCCACCTGGGTGGCTCAGTTGAGTGTCCGACTCTTGATTTTGGCTCAGGTCATGATCTCAGGGTGGTGAGATTAAGCCCTGTATTGGGCCTGCTTCAGATTCTCTCTCTCTCTCTCTCTCTCTCTCTCTCTCTCTCTCCCCCAACGCCCACCCTACCCCTATCCTGCCCCACTCTCACACTCTCTCTCTCTCAAAAAAAAAAACAATATTATTATTCTTATAGTAGTTCATCTAGTGGAGTTGAGCATGTTTATTAGTTATCATTTTTGGGGGGTTTGTTAATGATGTATGCAGGTAACATTGCCACAAGTATCTTCTCTGTTTTGTTATTCAATCTTAGATTCTATTTATGATGTTTCTGATAAATAAAATCTCTTATGTACAGAACGTCTCTCACAGCAGAGTCGATCACATCGGTGGATATTTGCCTGTGCCATCAGCACTTTCTCTTCCTCTCTTTCCTTCCTCATTTACTTTACTTCCCCTGTCCTCTCTCTGCCACTTCACTGTGAGACCTTAGGCAAGTTTTTCATCTTTCCAAGCTTCAAAGGAACATAAAATGTAAACAAAGGATAATTGCAAGGAATAAATAAGATAATAATGGTGAAGGACTAGTCACAGTGTCTGACACACTCAATAATTCTGATTAAGATTTGTAGTTTTGCTTCATATGGCTTCTGAATATTTAGTGTTAAATTAATGGCTTGTTTCACACTTTGTTTTTAGTATCTTCTTAGAAATTATTTGTAATTTACTGTTGATGTAACAAAACAAGTGGAGTATTTTTTATCACATATTCAGGCATAAGGAACTCTTATTAATTCCACCAGTTTTATTTTATTTTATTTTTTTTAAAGATTTTATTTATTTATTTGAGAGAGAGAGAGAATGAGAGATAGAGAGCACGAGAGGGAAGAGGGTCAGAGGGAGAAGCAGACTCCCTGCTGAGCAGGGAGCCCGATGCGGGACTCGATCCCAGGACTCCAGGATCATGACCTGAGCCGAAGGCAGTCGCTTAACCAACTGAGCCACCCAGGCGCCCAATTCCACCAGTTTTAAATTAAAATTGGCCTTTCTATCTAAATAATTCTGTTGTCTGCAAATACAATTTGTTTCTTTTCCCATTATTGTCTGTTGTCTAAATGCTTTGAGTCTAATTGTGTTGAATCGACTTTCAAACCAGTATGAAATAATTATTATTATGAACATCCTTGTTTTGTATTTATTACTTATGAGGATGTCTCCAGAGTTTCATTGCTAACTATGATAGGACTATTGATTTGAGACTTGTTATTTTTCCTAATCATATTAAGGATTCCTAGTTTTAAAATAATTTTAATTAGGAAAAATTGGCAAATTTCAGGCTTCTCCAGATCTATTTAAATGCATTTTTCTCAAAGATTTCTTGATATTAATATGTATTTAATTCCTCAAATGGACCCTACTTAATTGTGAGAGATTTTTTTTTCCTTTCATGCACTATTAATTCCATCCTAGCATTTTATTTAGGATTTTTCACATAAATTATTTTGCTTTATGGTTTTTAATTTTAACCATCTTTGTCATATTTTGCTATCCATGTTTTCCTGATTTTATAAAACAAATTAGGTAGCTTTTCATTATTTTCAAGTTCTATAACTTTTTGTATATATCAGAAAACAACTTTGTTATAAAAGTTTAAGAGTAAACCCCACCCCAATGGTCCTTATTTGCATATAGTTCTTTAACAACATTTTCTGTCTTCTTGGTTTATTGGACAACTAAATATTTCTCTCACTTCTTAAATTATTATTGCTAATTTTTCTGAATATTATTAATTTCAAAGAAATCCTAATAATATTTATAAATATAATATTCTCTTTAATATTAAAATGAATGAATCATTTAGTTATTTATTGTCCTTTTAATTTTACTTGTATTTTATTTCCCCATTGGATGTGTTAGAGTCTCAAAAAGACACATATATTGGATTTATCAATCAATGATCAATTCTAAGGCTTTTCTGTTTCTAATCAACTTACTTCATTTTTATCTTTTTGGAAATCATTTGATTCTTGTGGGTCAGCAATGACTACCTACTTTCTAAATCTCCTAACCTTCTGAATCCCCAAGAGCATTCCTTCTGTTCACTGAATGTGTCTCTGCTGGACTTCCCTGATGAAACACTCCTAGTTTTTCTGTCTACTTTCACTATTTCTCTTCATCTTACTTCAAAGTTCTGCTTTTCTCTTCCAACCCCAGTTTGTGGGCTTTCTCCAAAAGCAGCTCAGAGTCCTTATTTGCCTTATAGACCTCACCCAACCTCCATCACAGTAAGAAGTCAGCATGACTGTATCCTCATATTGACATTCTTTGTCCATCTAACATTTCCATTAAGAAGTTTCACTCTCACCTTCAACTCAAGTCTTAAATTTCTCATAAGTAATTCCATTTGTGATTTGTTGATTGCTGACAGAATGTAACATTTCTATTACTTCTAAATCTTTTTATCTTTAAATCCTGAAGTTTTCCAAACCCTCATCCTCTTTCCTCAGCTGCAGAAACTAATCCTCTCCTGTATTTGTAGTTGATATGGTCTCATAAAAGCATCTCCCACTGGTGCTCTCCCCTCTTTATCTGACAGCACCTGAGCTAGCAAGCAAGCCTGGTGATTTAAGTGTATATCAAATCAAGAAATGTTTAATTTTCCCCTAAATTTACCAGTGATTCCCCAAAGACCTCCTCTTTTTATTTTTTTGGGGAAAAAAATTGTCAGGACTCTTAACCTCGGGATGACTCTTATTGGTAAAAGCTGCCCTTGTTTCCCTGGGAGACACTGAAGATTTTTATTCAGTAAATTTGTTCTCAACGGTGAAATCTTTGCACTATTAGTTAACTCCTGGCACAAGTTTTCAAGAAAACATCATAATCTCTTATTACATATGGCACCCCCCCCCAAAAAAAAGAATCTAAAAACTTAGAAAATAATGGTAGTAAGAAATTTTTGGTAGTGGAGTAGGGATACACATAATATATTTTTTCTGGTGTCTTTATTTTCTATAATGAATTTGAATTACTTTTGTATGGGGAAAGGATACTTTGCCTTGCGTATTTGCATTTAGTATTGTAGAACGAAGAACATTGGCCTTGAACACAAATATAACTAATTTTAAAATGCAGCTCTTTTATTTATAGTGTAAAGATATTATTATGTTTTCCTTCATTTCCTCACCTCTACATTGGGTGACAAAGTAGGAATTCTTATGTCACAGAAATGTTAATGAAGTCACAAATCCCTTCTACCAAAGGGCAGTGACACAATAGGTGCTAAAGAAATATTCGTATAAGAAAAAGAGAAATGTTGTTATCCTCACTTAAGCACAAAAGAAAGGAAATATTGACACACGTTTATGTAGACTCTGAGCTTAATTTCATACAACCACTTTATGTTAACTTTGCTAATGTACTTGTTGATATCACTTATTGGTTGGTTCCAGGGTGGGATTTAAATGGTTCTAATCACCCTTTTTCAAATAATCTGCTGCTTAAAGCCTGGAGATTTTTTTTTATTATTTTATAGAATCAGTATGAGATTTGGAGAGCAAAAACCTGAGGTCAAGAGATAGCAAACCATGTCTTTAGATGTCTAAGTCACTAAATTTAGTGAGACACTCTGGATGCCAGCATAAGCTCTCTCCATCCTTAGAAGAGCCTGCAAGAGAAGGAGATTTAGAAATTTAAAAGAAAATGTTCATTCAGTAGAGTTATCAAAACTGATTCAGCAGTATTGAAAAAGTGATGTGAGAATTGATGGAGCGTTTTTACTTAATCTGAACATTTAACTTCACTAATTTCAATGGTTTTTGAAAAAAAAAGGTTTATGGCTAGTAATTACTTCTTTAGCTGGTGATGTTTTTTCATTCGCAAATTGTTTCTGGGAAAGTTTGAATGTTGGCTTTTTGGAAAATGACTTTATTTGCTACACAAAGGTCATTCTTAAATGTCAAACATCATTTGGTAGTTGTTCGTGTTTCATTTTTTAATGTCTGGAAGGATATTTTTTCCAGACTTGTTTTCGAGGTCAACCTAGTGTTTTGAGGTAGTGGGAAATTCTGGTTCTCTGAAACCATAGGGTTTGAGAAAAACATAGAGCACTGTTACACAGAAAAATTAAATTCTTGTGTGATTCATTTGTGACCTTTATGAGTAATTAACAGATTGCTTGTCTGGTAAAGGAGTTCAGTTCTTTCTCAGCCATTTACTAAGAAGAATTGAGTACTGTTGTGAGAATTTTATTCTTTTATTAGAATCAGAAAACCTTTACAATCTGTAGAGGACATGAAAATTAATGCTTTTTCAGTTTCAGGAACTTAAGGATTGAATATATAAATTTCTCTGATTTTTCTATGAATGTCCTCCAGAGTGAATCTAATATGGTCTGGTACTCACACTTTTGAATCCTTCATTGAAAATATAAATACATCTTCTTATTTATGTTCAGTAAAGGAAATTTTAGTGAAGGCAAAATTAAAAAGACATCTGTCACCAAGGGTGAAAACATTAAGGAAGAAGCAGTATGATACATTACTCACCATTAACATATTTCCATTATATCCAGCCTCATGTTAATGACACTCTAAGATTTCACTCTTTTTTAGGGCATCTTAATATCAAATCACATTGTGAGGCTCTTAATTTAGCATATTTTTTCTTTCCATGGAGTAGCAAGGAAAACCTACAAAGCAGTTGGAAGGGACCTACAGCTGAGATTATAAAACCTCTGAGCATGTATTAGCCTGATTCTATATTCCACCATGATTAACACCATAAAGCCACATATCCCAGTTTAGGGAAGCTAACCATACAAAGTGCAAGGATATAAAATTAATTTTAAAGTTGAAAAGGGTTCCAGTGGTCCTGTTAACTCTATGGCCTCTGTGTAGGAACATGGCTTGGGCAACAATTAGATGTGATTTTTTTTGAGTCCCAGACCCAATATACCTTGGCTGTATAATGATTGATAAGTACCATAACCTCTTAAAACCTCATAAAATGGGTTTAATAACAGAACCTAACTCATGAGGAAGATAGCACCTAATTATAGCGCCTAATTCTTTGGAAAGAATTTTAGCAACATGGCAGAATGAGCTAATGTGGATGGATCCCAGATCTGCTAAAATCTCATGGAGAGGCTGGATAGAATGTCAATACAGAAAAATGACCCAAGCCGAAAAGAATGGGAAATGTATACTTGCCTATAAAACGCAATAGCAACAGTAAAAGATAAAAGACACAATAGTAAGGGCAAGCTGGGGGATTTTAACTATTTTGAAATAATAAGTTCTAAATAGCTAAGAATTAGGATTTCATTGCTACTTCATAGAGAGGAGAGTGTCCTTAACCTATGTGGGTTTGGGGAACTAAATCAAGCAAACTACATAAAGCCTGAAACCTCAAAGACTACTACCCTTTGTTTCAAAGAAGTTCTAGAGAGACTTTACTCAATGACTCTGGGAAGCAGTGGAAAGAAAACTTGCCTTCATTCAGGAGTCATGGTTGGGAAATAAAAACTCACCCCCTCCAAAAAAGAAAGAAATACTAGCACATACCATGTGTGGATACCATGTGAATTTATACTTTTTGATGTAGCAACTTAAACCAAGAAATTTACTGCTGTGGAAGGACACTTTTACATGGAGTCCATATAGCAGTTTCACAGGGGGAAATACTATGTAAGATGAACCCTCAATAGAAATAAAATAAAACAAAACAAACTATAGGAGAAAACAAAGACCATGAAGGAGAATCTGCCAACACAACGCAAGGAGCACACTAACAACTGGGAGGAAAAAAATCTTTAAATAAACCATGAAAGATACATTTAAAGTGATTTTTTTTAAAAGAGTAGAAATAATAAAGAGACAATAATAAAGAGTAAAGAAGAGTAAAGAAAGAATAAATATAGAACAACATGGAAGAAAATACATTGGGAAAAACTAGAATTACCAAAAGTAAAACATAGTCACTGAAATTAAAAATTCATTAGATGGCTTAAGCACTAATTTGGACATGATCAAGGGAAATGCTTGTGAATTGAAAGATAAATCTGAGGAGTGTAGTAAGATTAAAAACATGATGTCAATAATAATAATAATTAATAATAATGTTTCCCCTTTTCCTCTCTCTCTTTTCCCCCTCTTTCTCCCTTCCAAAGAATTTTTTTAATCACTTAACAAGGTACAAGATACAGTGATGGACAAGATAGACAAGACTCTTATGAAAGTCACATTTTCGTGGGTTGATGGAGACTGTTATTAAAGAAATAACCAAACAAAAAAACCCAAAACAGGTATTGATACATCCTGTGCAGAGAATTAAAATCAGGTCTTAGAAAATAACTGTTTGGTACTTTGTATTTGGTGGGCAGTGAGAGTCTCTTGAAGAAAGTAAAATTTTAGCTTAGATAAAAATGACGAGAATGAGTCATCCATGCAAATATCCGAAGAGTTTCCCAGTTAAAACTATCAGTTAGTGTAAAGAAGTGAACTCTGTGTGTTTAAGACACTAAAAGAAGGCCAGTGTGGCTAGAACATGGTGAGTAACGGGGAGAAGGATGAGATGATGCTGGAGAAGTAGGCTGTGGCCGATCCTACAGGGCTTGTCGTAAGAGCCAGGATAAGGAGTATGAATTTTATTCTAAGAATTGGGAAGACGTGAAAGGACATTAAGAAGAGCATTTACATTATCTGTTTTACCTTTTAAAATACGTAAAAAAAATATGTAAGAATCTATCTGTGTGCTATGTGACGTATGGATTGTAAGCAGGGGAAATGACGGTAGGGGTGTGCGGTGCGACACTTAGGAAACTACTGCAATAGTCCAAGTGCTGGGGGTAGCTGGGAGAGTGGTAGTGGTGGGGACGAAGAGATGTTGACATATTTGGAACATGCTCTGGATGGAGATATGGCAGGAGTTGAAAATTGAGAGAATATGGGGTTCAGGGAAAGAAAAATGCCACAAACTCCAGAAATCAGGGGTAGATCCATGTAGGAATTATCTCTACACTATTCATTAGTCACACAGTCACTGCTTAAGCATTCCCCATTAGCAAAAGCCTGGTACTTCATATGGCCACCCATTCTTTTTATGCATCCCAAATTGTTACAAAGTCCTTCCTATGGATTTGAGTTCTTAATAAACAATATAGCTACTTTATTTACAATCCTTCTGCTACATGACAGGTTTCCAAATAATCAAAGAAAATTACCATTTCTTCTTTTATTCAAATTAAATATTCTCAGTTTTTTATTCTAATAAGAATCTACTTCTGTGGCACTTATAGCATTTATAAGTCTATACTAAAGTTTGATTATTTAAGTTTTCCCTAGCTTTCCCACTAGATTTGATTCTCTAAAGTGCCTTATCATTGGGTCCTCAAAAATTTATTTCTGAAAACTAAACTAATAGTAAACTAAATGACACTAAATAATTTTTGAAACAGTCCTCACTAATTCTCATGCTTTCACCCTTCTGATCACTCTTCTTTCCACATGTTTTACTTTATCAATACTCCTCTTTTTTAAAATAATGATGACCACAACTAAGTGCTAAGTAACCCAAGAGTTCTGTATCCCATACTTTAAAAAATGCAGCCAAAGCTTAAATTGACATTTGGCAAAATTATTTCACCATGTTGACTCATTAAACTTTAGTCATCAAAAGCCAGTATATCCATTTTAAAATAACTTGTTAAGTCAGGTGGGAACACACACTCTGACGCAAACTTCTGGCAAAGGAATGATAATATATAGAATATATAGAATTGAAGAGAGATTATAATTAACTAGAAAACAGAAGCTAACACATTAAAAGAAAATAAAAACTGCAGCACAAAAGAGACATTATTTTCCTTCAGAGAAGCAAAATCTTAATTATTTCTCCCACTTAAGTCTTGGTGGGAAAGTTCACTACAATTGGGTAATAGGAGCTAGTGTTGCCTGTGAAAGTCGGGGTGTGGGAGGAAGAAAACCC
The DNA here is from genome assembly GCF_003265705.2 of Callorhinus ursinus. Taxonomy (NCBI): domain Eukaryota; kingdom Metazoa; phylum Chordata; class Mammalia; order Carnivora; family Otariidae; genus Callorhinus; species Callorhinus ursinus. The sequence continues at coordinate 22,515,576 of NW_027397084.1, forward strand.
CAAAACTGAAATAGGGAAGGATTTAGAATGTAAGAGATGCCATTCTTAACCCCTTTTGCCTGTCCTTGGCCACTTGGCCACCAACCTCATTGAAACCGCCACCTGTGATAATGAGTAAACAAATTTAGGCTCCTTGCTACATTATGTTAATATTAACATATGTTGCTAAAAGTACAAAATCAGCAGAAGGACCATGTTTAATCTACATTACCAACATGAGCTACCCAGAGACCAGTTTAAGAATGTCAACACATAATCCTGGAGTTGTATCAATGTGCTCCCAAATTCTTCAGCCTTTTGAGGACTCCCTTTATTATCATATTTAAACAAACACTTGGCTTGATCTACCACATAATTTAGACCTAGAAATTTAATATCTCCCTAATATTCCTAAGGATTCTTTGAGAGATGGGTTACATGTATTTCTTACATATTTTCCTATTCACTCTTATGTGTATTTTAGCTATATTATCAACCATTGCTTTGTAGTTTGTTTCCGGGGCCATTCTTTCTATTCTACCCCTTGCAAATCTCAACATGAAATTAATCTTTTATCATCTTCTTTTAACTATCTCTAACACTGGTTAAGTAAGCTTTCAATAAAAGTTGGCTCTAGTGGAGAGGTAATTCACCCCAGCATAGTACATACATTAAACCTTAATATCACTGCTATTAAAATTGCTTCTGATAGTCCTTCCTCAAGGAATTTCTAATTTCTCCTCTAGTCTCATCCTCCCACCACTTTTATGGATAACTCTCTTTATTCATCTCCCAAGGTCTGTTAAACCTCACCTCCCCTGCTTTTTCTATTGTCCCCAATAAGACTCACGTTCTGTCCTTGGCAGCCTCAGTAAATTTCAGACTATTACTTTGTTACGTTATTCACCTTTCCAGATCAGGCCATAGGGTCTGTCTTTGCATAACCAAACTGGCCCATCAAGATACTTTGATAAGCCTTAAATTTTCTGCATTATTTTTGGTCAGCTTTTAGTTTTATTTTGCTATTTATTCATTTGTGAACTATTTATTGTGAGCACTGTATGTTTATTAAAGATAAATTTGAAATGCATAGCTGGGAGCAGCTCTCATAAGGGAAATGATTAACCTGTTTCCATAAATGCTAAGTTTGCCAGCAAAATATCTAGGTTGCACAATAGTGCAGGTGGTCTAGAAGTTGTAGATTGGTCCATGGAAGTGAAAGACTGATAGTTGTTTGCCTGAAAGTGATACCTTAGTCTAGGAATGGTTGGAACTTCTGAGGGAAAGAATGTTAAGGCAGGAGCTGTGGGAAAACTCACATTAGGGAATCAAGAGTCACTAAGGCAATGAAGGAGGCAGAAAAGCAGTCAGGAGGAAGAAGAAATTCAAGTTGTCAGCTTTGAAAGCCAAGGGAGGTGAGCATTTTAAGAAAAGTTGTGGGATAAGGGAGGGTGGGAGGGTGTCAAATGCTGAAGGAATCAAGATGAATGTGACAGTTTTTAAGAGGCAGCTGACTTTCAAGAGAGCAGTTTCATTCAAGGAAAGAGGCTGAAATCAGATCGCATGACATAGTTGGGTGAGTGGGAAGTGAAGAATTGGAGGGGACTCTTTGGAAAGGTTTCTGTAAGTAGGAAAGAGAAGTGTTCAGAGAATGAAATGGAAAGTAATATGTGGTGCACTTACTCTTTAAAAGTCAGAAATTGGGGCTTCAGTTTTCCCAGAGAAGTTCTTAGTGAGTATGTAGGGGATTGAGATGGAAGCAGAGTGTAGCTTGCAGTAACTCCCAAACTCCACAGTGAACATGGAAGAAAACCAAGAAGAGGGGAAGTTGGCTTAGGAGAAAACACATTCATTCAGTGTGCTCAGCTAAAGTGCTGATCCTTGCATTGAAAGGGGACAGGGAGTACCAAGCAAACTGAATGGAAAAGCCCAAGGTCTAGACACATACTGGTAAAATTTCAGAACTCCAAGGATAAAAAGAAAAAATGCTGAAAAAGCTTCTGGAAAGAAAAGCAGATTCTCTTACCAAAAGACATCTCAAAGGCAGTACCAGATCCCAGGATTCAGTGTGAAAGTTATCTTCAAAGTTTAGTGAGAAAAAAAAAAAAACTTCTTGACCTTAAATTTCTAGGCCTAGCCAAACAAGAATTCAAGTGTGAGGGCAAGATGAATCAATTTTAGACCCTCTCTGTTAGAGGATATACTGAAGCAAAATTAAAAACAAGTCGGAGAAAGAAGATCTACAAAGAAATTAACACAACTAATGGTTAAGTCTAAATTATTGAAGCTGTGTATAAATATCGCAGTTGGGAAAATAAATGACATATGAGTGTCAAAGCAGAGAACAAGTGACCACATACCCAAATTCTTGTGTTGGTTTGGGAAAGAGTACAGATACTGATTCACTAAAGATATTGATAGATTTAGAAATGTCTTTCTAAATGTACATGTGACAAAATTAGTATATAATGCTTGAATAATTGAAGTAAGAGATCTAGAGGATAAAAAATTCCTATCAATCCGAAAATATTAGAAAAGGGGAAAAATGAAAGAAAAACAAGATACTTGCTTAAGAGAAACCCCAATATAAGATGGAATAAATAATTTTAACATTTTAATAAATATAATAAATGTCAGTGGGTTTAATTTCCTGTTAAAAAGAAGAGGATCAGATGGGATTTTTAAAATCCAACTATATATGTTACATATAAGACACACACTTAAAAACCATCTGGAATATAATAAGTGCCCATTTAATGTTTGTTGAATGAGCTGAATTCATTCGTTCCCAAATACCTTTGGAAGTATATAATCTTCTTTAAAAAATCCCTCTCCAGTGTAGATGGTAGCTACAGCATAGATGTATATGTTTAAATAAGAATTAGAGCATTTGAGACCTCACATGCAAAGTAAACCTCAGTTTAGTGCTCAGACATGGATCAAGTTAACTGTTCAACATTGCTTGACTTAGGAAAATGTTTAGAAGCAACCACCACTCTGTTTTACTTAGACTCTAGTGCATGTGTGTCTTGTGTATAGACCCATTCATGAAGTTTGGTCAGGTCCTCTAGGCCTCTTCATCTGCTGAGAGATGGTCCATATGTTCATGGGCCAATTGCTGACCTGAGAAAAAAATGTACTTTTAGAGCTTAAAAAGACTTTAGGAAGCATGTTCCCAGAATCTCCTTTTGCAAGAAGAGCAAACGGGCCAAGAGAACTTAAGGCTTGATGCTCTGAAGTAAGAGCTGCACCTGCCAGTTGCCCATTGATTTGTCCACCCTCTACATTCAGCATTAGACTATTTAGCTAAAATTGTCTTTAGGTATATGAAGCACTGCTTTGAAGAAGCTAAACATTTTTAGTTCTCTATAGAATACCACTTGGGCTTCAATACTAATAATGATAACTTACGGAAGCAAGTTTGAATATATGTTCATTGATTTTTAAGGATAATTAAATTCAAAACTAGAGAGGAATCATGTTTCTTAAAAATTCCAAATAAATACATGATATAATATATATATAATATGATATGCATAATATAATATATACAAAGGTAACATCTATCAAAAATACCGTACTAAAAAGTGTCACTTTTTTTAAGCATAGACTTCCTTATAAAAAACTTTTCCTATAAACTTTTTGGGGCACTGAAAATTGCTCTAGTTGCCAACAGTTTGAACCCAGTGGTCCAAAGATGTACTCAGTACTCAACCTGCAGTAAGCTGCAACTAGCCAGTGTTTTGTGTGTGGTTCTAATTCTTTATCTCATGGGAGTACCCCCATTCACCTGCTTACCCAGGCTCGGAGCTGCCAGCGAGCTATCCCTCCAACCTTCCTCTCAACCCAGTTACAGTCTTCTATGGGCAATTGCAGTCACCTCCTCATAGTTTATACTGCCCTAATTTTGTTCTGCAGAGTTTGCTCTTGATTCTTCAATTAATCTATCTAAAATTCAAATTAAACCATGATTTCTTGCTTATTGCTTAAGCCCTACAAATATTTCACATTTAGTCAAATAGAGATACATTCCAGGGTTCTTAGTAAGGCGTAAGAGAGGTTTCTGATTTCCCTCCCCACCAATCCCTTCAGGAATATCTCTTGCCCCTCTTTTTCACACTTTTATCCTCCATTAATAATAGCAACTTACAGTACTAAACCCTGAATACCCCTCTGCCTCAGTTCTCCATATCCCCTATCACATATTTCTTAAGTTCTTAGATCACTGTTGAGGTCAATCATTTTCCCTTCAGAAGAATTTGGCTTCGCATCACCAGGTGACTCATTCATTTTTGTTCTTCCAGGGCAGCCTGAAAGACAAGTCTTTTGTCATTCCCAAAACAGCCTTACCCTCCATTTGGAAATCCCTACAGAGTCTACTCTGCCCACAGAGGATCACTCTGCATGTCAGAAAACTTGGCAGGAAGGCAACCAAGCCCTGTTCTTGTTAGGAAAATATAGAAATATTTATCCAGAGACAATTTAGTTTACTTTCTTATGTGTTAGATTTCCTAGGATCTTAGGAGGCCACTTTAGCAATAGGATCATTCAAATCTTATAGTGTAAGCGTTTTAGTCTTCTGCCAGAGGTGTTAAAGCTCACAGTAAAACATCTTATTTTGCCACTGATATGCTAGTGTGCTAAATTAAATTCTAACACAGGCCAACAAGAAAAGACATTCAGCTACTGGTTTACTATTAGGAGTAGAATTGCATTTATCATTTATCGTGATTCTACATTTTTTTTCCTTATTACCAACAAATAAAATATTTTTCAAGCAAAACATTACTGGTAGTTTATAAAAATTCAATAGTTATCTCAAAAAGATGAGGTCATAAAATGCAATTGACTAATGTATAAGAAATATTAGCAAATAATTCCTACATGATTACACACATTGATGATTTCTTACATGGAATGATGCATCCAGTTTACTAACATTTCCCAGAAGGATGACAAAATAAGAATAAAAACAATGATTTAAGGGTTTATACCCTAAATTTCCTGGAACTATTCTAAATAAGTTGTTTTATTATATAATTTTCACATACATATTTGAGGAGATCTAAAAATAAATCCATCATTATATGTAATTATTTCAAAGTTCCTATTTTGAATAAAGATAAATTAAAATATAACATCATTGTCAAAGAAAATATGCACTAAGTATACTTGAAAATTGCTTCCTCAAAATACATTGTTTCATAATTTAACAACTTAATTGAAAACTGAAAACTCCTGAACATTTTAAATTTTTCTATAAACATATTAGCAGTTTGCCTTTTGACCATTCTCTGTTTTGTCCATTTTTAGAAGTGGCATAAAATTACCCATCTACCTAACAGAGTCATGCCAACTACCTAATAAAATTATTTCTGTGGGAGTATTTTGAAAAACAAGATTCTACTTTGTTATTGTAAGATATAGCCTCTTGGTTCCTATAGCCAGGTATCTAACTATGGAAATGTAACCGAGAAACAATTTGAAGGAAAGAATATCAATTATCCTCTTAAATTTTAATAATGAATTTCTCTGATTTCTAATATTTCTTAATATATCTTATTTTATTTTAAATACTTCTTAATATTAATTCAATTTTCTAAAAAATTATTTTAAATATTTCCTGATACTGCTTTTTTTATTTTAATTCAATTAGCCAGTGTATTTCCTGATATTTCTTAATTTATTATCTAGCTCTCATTCTTGAATTCTTTGGAAATTGTCTTTTATCCACATATTCTATTCCTGTTTGGTTCTTGGGGAAAATGAAATTAGTATATTTATAATCAATAGCATTTTTAACCAATGTCCTTCAGGATTTCACCTAATGATGTCTAATTTTAATATCCCTTGTTTCTGACATCCAGGCCAGTTCTAGAAATGTCTTTGATAATACAGATTGTAGTCTTTTCCCCAACATTTCTATCTTTTCATAAAGCACCTAGCTATGTAGGCCATCAAATAGTTGTTGAGTGAGAGAATACAATTTTGAAGTCTGATCAAATGTCAACAAAACATTTTTTAAAAACCTCAGAAAACAGAAAGATATCATAATGACTGATAATCTGGATTGCTCTTCACTATCTAAACACCTCCCAGCTATAATATGCACAAACCATGTGCATGCAAAATAACTATGACAACTCCATTTCCAAAAAGTGTAAAAATGAATGGACACATTTAGTAACTCATGCTTCTAACTTAGAACATACGAACTTAGAATGCAGTAAATATAATCTTATTTCAGAAAATGCCTGGTTGTTTCTTAACAGAATTGGTCTATACCACCATAATCCAGCCAGATGTTAGAATCTTTCTTATGCCAACAAGTTATACATTTAATATCCTTACTTGTTATGCTATGACAAATGAAATGTCACTTTAAATGTCCAGTTGCATGGCTTAAAAGATGTATGTTCTCTTTTGAGACACATTAGCAAGTCATTCTAGTTAAGGGTGATATTTAGGAAATTAATAGAAAAAGTGGGTTTTGAGTGGAGCTTTATATTTTTATTAAAATAAATAATTTCACATATAACAAAGGTTCAGGTCATGTTTAGTGGATTTCCGTGGGCTATGAGCTTCACAATATCAGAAACTATTTTTCATTTATCTTTGTAAATTTAGTGCCTAATACATAAGTAATTACTAAATGTTTGCCGATAAAAATTAAGCTTTGTTTTTAAGGCATTAAGCTTTGTCTTAGGTTAGTGAGATTTAAGTTAAAAAAAAAGGCAATATTGCAATTATTTAAATAATAGCCTGAATATATTTATGGATAAAGAAACGTTGACCGTCTTGATCATACATAACTAACTTTCAAGTTACTTCACTAAAAAATTTATTTTTTCCCCACCAAACTGTTCACCAAGCAAGTTAAAGAAAGGGTTCTAGACATCTAAAAACTTGCATTTTGGAGAAGCAACTCTTAACATGAAATGTATTTATAAAATAAATAAATAATGAACCCCAGCTAGGTGTAAATCAGGAAGTGATTTTAAAACTCATAAGCCATATTTCCTTCTCAAAGAGGTTTGTAATTTAGTACAAGGAATAAAACAATCTGAAAATTAAAATGAAAGTTGATTGTTGGTACAACATGAAATAGAAATTTAGAAAGACAAAGCCTGATTATGATTGGTTGATAGTTCATGGAGGTAGTGCCTTTGGAGTTGGACTTGGGGAGGTGCTTTACTGCAGGCATGGATAGAAAAACGGGTGTTTCACATGGAGAAAGATAATAGAAGGGGTGCAGTGGTTTGACCATTTCCAAGACAAAAAGTAGTGCATGTTGATCATTGAATGTAAGTAAGACATAACTTTGAGAGTTTTTGAGAAGCAGTCATGGCCTGGGCTAGGGTGGTTTCTGTGGAAATGCAAAGGAAAGTTAGCTAACAAGTAAACTTAGTATTTACATCACAAAATAGATTGCAGTAATAACTTATCACCTAATCTGATGCACCATTTGCCAGCACATTGAAAAGTAAACACTTGGTAAAATAGCAAATGGATGTGTGTATGTTTTCACTTATTGATGACTGTGATTTCACATTATTATAACCCTTGGTTTCTAGACAAAAACCTCACAACTAATAATTGACTGTCGAGAGTCAGTTTTCAAGTCTATTTGTTTCTTAATGATCCTCTTATATATTTCTGGAAGGGGGAAGAGAAGACGTAAAACTATTCTTAAGACGACAAATTTTTGAAAACTTTCTTTCATGTAGCTTTGAAGTCCAGAGACTACTGCTTTTTATCAAGAAGCACATTGAAATATTGTATGAGAAAAATGTGCCTAAATATGAAAGTCATCTCCAGTCATTTGAGTTTTATACGTGCATACAGTTATTTACCCACCACTTCATTGATACCATCAATATAAATATATAGGAAATAACCCTGTATTTTCATAAGCCATGTACCGTATATGCATACACAATATTATGCTGCACATTACTTCATTTGATTTCATAACTTGCTTTTCATCGCTTACCCAAAGCAGATCATCTTTTTATTTGGTTATGCTATTTTCCTTGTGTAACTAATGTAGTATATTATCTTTGCCAACTTAGAATCATATGAATATAAATCAACAACCCATGAAGAACTTTTATTATCCAGAGAGCGTAATATGCTTAAGGTTTACCTCAACCTACATTCACCACATAAGAAAATAATAGCAAAACTAATACCTTATTTTTTTCTACGTTTGGATGATCCAACTGGCCTTTATTTTCACTAGAAGTAAAGAAGATCAAATAATCATGAAAGGGAGCACACAAGTTTTGAAAATATCCCATTGTGAGATATGTATGGAACCATAACATTTGTTGTTAAATCTTACCATTGACAACAACCCTAAAACAAAGATGTATTTTTTTTCAAACACTTGGCACATAAACATGGCAAAAGAAACTTACTTGGTTAGATAATAGTTTACATGATTTACTTACAAATTCAGATTGTTTTAAGGCAGAAACAATAGGTCTGGAACATTAAAAAAATACCACCATAGTGTTGTTTTTCCACCTGAGAAAAAAATAAATTGTTAGTATGTCTTCTGTCTTACAGGGAATTTAGTTATATCAAGCCATCCTATTAGTTTTCATTTTTTAAAAGTAGTTTTCCAGATAAATTATATTGACAGAAATAATCGAAATTTTCATTTGAAACCTTTGGTTATACAAAAATATATAATCAAGTTCTTCTTAAGTACTGTGACTCAGTATTAAGTATCCCAGGGTTAAGTATCAGCACTAATGCTCACATAACTTTGATTTTTGATGATGAGTAGAATTGAGTAGAACTGACTACAGTGAAGAATACTGAAATTTAATTTGTGTGATACCTATGTTTGAGAGATTTAAATCACATTCCAGCTAATAATATGAAATAGTTCACACAGATGCTAATATCTGCTTTTAAAGATAAGTACTTTACTTGTGTTTAAACTTCAGAAATCATTAAAAATTTAATATGACACTTTTAAAATTATTTCAGCAATGTCTGCCAACATACTCAGACCTGTAAATTGCAAGATTATAATTCTTGTACAAATAAACTACTTATACTTAGAAAACAGAGTGTAGGCTATTTTCATGCTGCCATTGAGTTGAAGAAATGTCTTCTAGAACAGGTAACAAAGTTACTTACTAAAAGAAGTTGTAAGGAAAAAAAAAAAAAAAGAAGAGAAGAAGAAGCAGAAAAAAAAGTTGTAGGTATGGAAAAATTTTTTTTTAGTATCCTTTTCCCACCCAGTGCCAAAACTACCTTAATGTGACCATCAAAGCCTGCAACTTATTTATGCACACATATACTCTGACTTAAATGTTCTAAGTGCTAGATACACACACATACACAATTTAAATGATAAATTCAAGAGGACAGAAGGTAAAGCATAATGTTAATAAAAATTACTACTAAATTTCTTTTGCTGTTTCAGACCCAGAAAATTTTCAGTTATATATAATACTTTAAAATACTGGGTAGTACATAAGAGTCTAGATATAAGCTTTCTAAATAGTCAATTTCCAAAATCATTAAATGATATGTGATTAGATGCTTCTTATTAGCATAATGAAACATAGTTTAGGCAGCACATACTGCATACATAAATGAATGGAATGAGAGGATGTTGGCAGCAATGGAAAATAATGATGGATTTTACAAGATTAAGCCAACTGACATTTTATGAAAATTTCCATTTCCTGCCTTGGATTTCATCTAAACTGACAAAAACAAACACACATTTAGATTTCTCAGATTTCTCTTGGGTTGTTCTCTTGGGTAGAATATCTGGAAAGAATTTCTGACAAATCAGTCTGTCAGGTGCCACACTTTAATATTTATGTGGGAATTCGCCAGGATGGACAAAAATGTATGCTAGTCTTTTCTCCTTACATAAAATAAAAATTGTGGGTAGAATTAGTGCTTATAAAACACACTGCTCCATTGCACAAAGTAAGTTGTAATATTTTAGCAGAAGCTTAAAGATTAATTGGAAAAGGTAAAATTATACATTCCCAAATTTTGACATTGGTTCTGACAGTATATCTGCACTATCATTAGAACATGTTTTACTCAATCATCTTTGTCATGTATTCAAGTCCTGGTCTTAAGGGCCCAACAATTGTCTTGATGTAATAGAAACACCATGATAGCCTGCTCCTCGGGAATCCCCTTTCTCCTACCCACCCTCCCCTGAGCCAGAATCAACAACTATCCCATAAATTTGGCTTTTGTTTTATTAAAATTATTTTACAGCAACAGTGCCAGAAGAATGGAACTCTTGCAGAATTCCAAGCATGAATTTTTCAAAAATGTATTACATGGAGTCTGTCTTTTGTTCAACTTATTTTTTCTCTTCCCCATTGTCACCGAGTTAGGCCCAGATATTTTTGCCTTTCCCAGGAGGTACAACATTAAGGGATTAAATAACAGAAACCTGGAGCCACCTCTTTTTTAAACATAACTCTTAAAAGAGAAATCATTGTCTTACATGTGGTTAGAAAATGGATGAGCAACTGTCTGGGGACAGGGCAGGAGAGAATTAGAATTACTTCAGCCACCACGTATCTGTGAACTTTTAAAGGACACTAGGGGCAACCCCTTATCTGGATAAATATTCCATTAAGTGAATGTTTGTTTACCTTAGGAAAGCCAGGTTACAGGATTATTCATTCATTCCTCAAGAATAAGTGCTGAAAATCTCCAGGGGTGGAGGGTGGGGTGGCGGGGTGATTACTACTTAGCAGAGTTATGGCTGTTATGCAGTCAGGATTCTCTCTCTGAAAAACAACAGTTAACACTGTGGTTGTATTTTTTTTCTGATGTATTGCTTGGAAACATTATCAGAAAAGCTTACACCATTTGTTAATTAAGCTTAAAACCTGATGTGTCATTCTATTGACTGTTATTATTGTTTCTTGAAACTTTGCTCTTGTTTATAGATATTTTTACTTGAGTTTAGAAATATTCCAAGTAGATCAGCCTCGCAAATTTAGACTTGTAAATTTAATCAGTAACTTCTAGGTATATGCAGGAACATATTGCATGAGACAATAATGTAATGTGTGAGAAATGTCTACACACAAGCTTTCATATACCTTTATTCTGTCTTTAGAATTTGGAATGATGGGAGATCATACAATTAAAAGTCAGCGACCTCGATCTGTTCATGAAAAAAGGGTCCCTCAGGAACAAGCTGATGCTGCTAAATTTATGGCACAAACTGGTAATACGTTAGTTACATTTTTCTATTTATTGTTGTTAATTTAATGAAACCACTGCATGTTTTCATAATCTTTTGCTGCACATTTGTCAGTTTTTGGAGCTGATATTTTTTTGAGCCATTTTTTTTTCCATCACCAGTTAAAGTCCATAAATGAAGTAGCTTTGAATTGAAAAGTGCACCAAAAAAATGTGTAAGATTTATTTTGCTTTCAGTATGGGACATTTAGGATTTACATATTATTATTTACTCGTGTCAATTAACTTCTTAAAATGTATCCTTAAACTTTTAAAGAAAGTCAACAGTTATTTTGTCAATAATTGATTATTATAGGATTTTTTCAGAACTAGAATTTTAAATAGGACTTTGATGAAATTTGACTTAGCAATAAGATGTCAAGTATTTTTTTCAAATGTCACACATCATAGAAATATTAAGTGTTAAAATGTATGGAAATTAGAAACTTTTTCAGAATTTGTTTTATTTGAAAGAGAGTTTTGCTATATAAGCTAAATAATAAAAAAAATGATAGTCTTTATTAGTAAGCTATAATACATCCAAACAATTAAATATCAACAAAAATCACTTTCTGGTTCATAAAATTTTTAATCCTAAACTAATTATATTACTTTCAAATACCTCCCTCAGGGGGGAGAAAAATATATACATATATATATGTATATATATATATATATACATATATATATAAAACACAATTAAATGCATTCATATGTTGGTTCATCATAATAAATGGCTATAATTCCATCTGTTTTTATATTGCATGTAGTACATTCTTAGATGAAAATGTATTTAAACTGTGTTATGAACATTTTCAGCTATCACTTATTTCAGGAAATTGCAAACTAACGGTTTTATCTATGTCTTTATAAAGTTTTATACATTCCAATCTGGATGATCTGTTTTACCATTAATACTGAAGTTTCAAGTACTTGATCAGCTTGTTGACATGACATTGACTGATTTTGATGAAATTCTCTTGAAGAATGAATGTTTCCTTTAGTTTATATTTTCTTAGGATATTTATTCTGAACATTAAATTTGGATCTACAACTTAAAAATGCAAATATTCTTAATGGATTGTGCCTTGGTAATAGGTGAGTAGTAGAATTTAACACATTAGTTTTAAGTAGGTCAAAGAATTCTTCAGAACAGGAAGAATGTTTACAATGAATTCTACGTAAAGGACATATTTTTAGCTTTTTTAAATATATATGTTGCAGCCAGACCCAGAAATGAAGAAAACTTGCTTATCTGGATTGCTTTTGGTGCAGCTTCTCATTTAACAAAAGGTGACATATTTTTACTATTTGCTCGAACGGGTCCAAAAGTGCATTGCCAAGGTCAGGTAAATTTTCAAATTATTAAATGTATGTTTCTCCTTTACACGGAGCAAAAAGTCTCAAGCACTGACCAGAGATTGGGGAATATTTGACTCTAACTAGAGGCACAGGGCATGGGCTGATAACTCAGCCTCCTTCCAGTGCCATCTGACAGGGGCACTTCTGCGAGATCAGAAATGTTCTTCCTTTTTGCACAAGAGGTGGCAGTCATTGGCTTGCTGAAATTTCTTAAAAGTGGGGTCACTTGGGAGTGAAATGGTGAGCCATAGTTTTAAATTCCCAATTATGTGGTAAAATTAGTTGATGCATAAATATTATGCAATTTGGCCAGGAGATTTTATATAAATTCGGTTTTTGTATTTGCCTGTGACATAATCCAAGAGAATTCAGTTCTCAGCCAAAACCTTTTTTGCAAATTCAAATCACAAGGAACATGTTTTCTTAGTAATAAGTTACTAATTTCTGTTTTCATTTACTGGTTCTTTTTCAAGCATTGTTTTGTACCTAAAATATAATAACACATGATTTGGTAAAGTAGATGAAACAGTTATGAAATAGATCCATGAGGAGCATTAAAACCATTTCTTTATATTGTTAATAATTCAGAAAAGGCAATGAAAAATTAAAGTTCAGAAAATATCAGTTGGATGCTTGAATTGATGCAAATAAATATTTATTATTTTATTTTAAAGCAAAAATAGTTTAGGTAAATATAAAAACATATAATACTTATTTTAAATTTAAATTGCTACAATACTGATAAAAGACTGGGAAACTGCATTATTTTAAGTAGTTTTTAAAATATGTAATTTGGCACCAGGCAGTTATAAAGTTAAAAAGAGAGGCTGTTTTTTTTCCCTTCAGTATTTTCTGAGATATACTTTCTTTAGGTGTTAAGGTAGTTAGTCTCAATAAGTGCAACTAAGTAACAAAACCTAGAAAAGCTAAGGTTTACTTATTAAACTTTTCTATTGGTCTTTCAAATCAGGAAATTGGTGTTACATATAAACAATGATAAACATTTGCTAACATTAATTTGAGAATGAAGAAAAACGCAATGGAGGTAAAATTGAATGATGGAAGACATTATAATATGTGTTTTATATTAGTCATGAGGGAAAACAAAGCAAAACCTATAAGCCTGTATAATTAAGAATTACTTCTCAAAATAAATAAGCTGGCCTCTTCAACCAATATGATCAGTAAACCCTCTCTCTGAAAAGCAAGCTTTCTATAAAGTAATAACATGAGTGGAAATTGTTTTTAAAAGAGTAACGTTTGGTAAAATAATGTTACTTTATCAAAATAACTTAATCATTTTGGTCAGTCCAATAATTGAGATAAGCTAGTTTAAGTATAAATAGTGTTCCAATAGCCTAGGACACAATTTATATTTATGGTAAAGAGAAATGAAATGAAGTGGTAAGATACAGATAGTTAATATAGACATCCAAAGTAAATGCCAAAAAATGGCTTAAGACAATTTAATTGCACTTACTGGTGCTTTTTAACATCATAGTCATCAAATGGTCTTATAAACATGTTTAGAAAAGTGGTCCTGTATTCCAGTGGGGAAAATAGCCTATATTAATAAAGGATAGCATGTTATCCTATCTAAAACAGAAATATAAAAGTATGTTTCTAATTTAATGATTTTAACATGTTAGCAAAAATTTATATTAATAATTTTTACAATTTAAAATGCACTCTTATACATTATCTCATTTAATCCTCACACGTGCATTTTGAGGTAGATGTATTACCCATTTTATTGAGAGGTTCCGAGAAATAAAGTGACTTTCTCAAGGTCACAGAACTAATATTCGGTAGCTTCACATCAAACACAGGTCCTCTGACTTTAATTACAGTGCTTTTCCAATCCCCTTTCATGTTTCGTGTCAGGATAAATAGTCTTAAAAGTGCCTCAGATACTGAAGTGTTCTATGCCGTGTTTCATGTGCCTTCTCTGTTACAAGTTAAGGAACCAGAGTAGTTTGTGCTATTTCCAAAGACACACATATTAAAAATAGTATACTTTGTATTGTACTTAACTATTCTAATGTCAGTGAGTTTTTAAAAATATACATCTCTTTCTTATAAAGTATATGAGCTATTTCTCACAGTCACCCAAAGTGCTGGACCAGAATAGTCTTCACACTTTTCAGAATGAAGTGGCAGCATGGAAATCATTATTAGTGCAAATGTTACCTGAAACTATACCATTTGAGGTATAATAAGGTCTTTTTGGTACGTAGGCTGGTATTTGAGTGGCAAAATTTGATTCATAATGTGAAAGCCAATATGTATTTTACTCATTTATTTATTTTGTTTTTGATCAACAAAATGAACCATAAATTTGAGCCAGTGAAGAAGGCCAATTCTGAGCACTAATTACCAATCTCTTAGGATCTACACATCACTGCTTAGCCTGTTGAACATCATTACAGTATACATTCAGAATTAACCCAGATTTTTAAATATTTGTGCAGAAATACATTTAAAAATAGATCTTGATCCTGATTCATTGCTCAATTTAATAAAAGCATTTTTAATGCCATCATAACAATGCAAAGGTAAGAGAAGGACTGCTTTTGTGGAAAAATAGAACACTTTTATGCATAACCTTTGTCATTTTTATAGAATTTACATTATTCAAGATTTTCCAGCTCTTAATTAATAACATACAACCATAATATTTCTACTTCACTTACTCTCATCACAAGGGTTGAAATATCACAAGAAAAAGCTTTGCATTATATTTTTCCTAACTTTACGCTTAAATTCTTCATCCCTAAATGTATATGTTCATATATACATACATGTGTGGATATTTTTTTGACCATTGCCATATTATTGGGTTCTAGAATAATGATTTTTAATTTTTAGAGTATTCTTTCATATAAAAGAACAAAATATGCGGCCTGCCTTTAAATGTTATTCAAACGGCCATCCAATAACATTTTTATGAAGTACTTAAATATAAATTGGTGAAGGCAAAAAAGACTAAAATAATCAAGGGAAATCTATAGAGGACTTCCAGGACAAACACTGATCCAACACTGAACAAAAGTCCTATTTAATGTAATACATCATCCCAATAACTACTGTCTGTGCCTTTATGATATATATCTAGTCATAAATGCCTTATAATCTATGCCTCTGGGTGCATAATGCAGCCTAATATAAGAGCAGATCCTTATAATGGTGCAACCCAAATTGTGGTTGGCGGACCTATGCTTATCTGTGAACTAGTTTTTATGGGCCCCTGAGGAGATAAGAAGCTTATACCAGAATGTAAATTCAACTACTTTATCAAGCACATGTTTTATTTCAGCTAACTTTTTTGTTTGTTTGTTTGGAAAAAAATTCTCAGTGAAGAAATCAGCAAGTTGAGTTACATTCTGGTTCAACCTCCTTCTGTCCTGGAGTACCAGCCTATGGACCAGCTGTCTTGAGTAACCCTGCAAGTAATGTCTAAGTCATTTACTAACCTTTCAAAAGAAAAAAAAAAAAATGGGCAAATAGATCATCATATTCTTTTTTTTTTTTGAATTCTGTTTCAAAGGCAAATTCTAAACAGAACTTATATAATATAAATTGTTCCTTGGTTTATATAATCAGTGATGCAAAGTATTCAGAAACACTTCACCTGCAAACCTTTCCCACAACCAAATAACTAACTTAAGTTCTTCCTGCCAGCAGGTAAATGCCCCAATTTTGTATTTAGGGAAAAGCAACTGCAAGTTTTCAAATCAGTGTTAAGAATCCATCCTGAACACGATGTCAGAATAGGATCAGAAGTCCATTGTGATGGTCTTAGAAATTCTTGACTTTAAGTCTTTTTGGGACATGATCTAGATAATAATAGAAACCAGATGTAATTTCAGTGTGATGCTTATTCTGAGACAATTAATGGAATTCAGATATTCCTTGGCTTTTTAGGGCCTTATTTTGAATAAATTAATAGAAATCATAGAGAAATTTTCCTTCATTTTGAGTAAAACTCACTCTTCTAGATCATGAAGAAGATTCTGAACGGGTTTTTAAACAAATTATCACAAAATAAATAGCTGTCATAGGATGACAAAGTAAGAACTGTACTGGGAGTAAATTATAAATAAGTGACAGTGTTTAACTCTATAAAAATTAGATACGCCCAAACTCCCAGGGCTCCACCTCATCCAGCATGAGAAAGGAGGCTACACAATAAAGGATTAGGGAAGAATCCATCAATATATTCCTGCTCACCAAGGCCAGAGTAAGTTTAGCAATACATTTTGCTTCCTCTCCCATCCAAAGGACAAAGCCTTAGATTGGCTTGAGGAGAATCCCTTCAGCAATCATTGTTGTCAATAAATGCTGACTGGTCCATTCATAGTGTCTACAGTAGTGTCTTTGTGAAGAGTAGTTTTGCTAACAAGGTTATAACCAACTTGGACCTCGCACCAGTGTCATATGTATCTCCCTTTAAATGTATTTTTCTCTGAAATGTTTTCTTGTGCCTTTTGATGTAATGTCATATTTTTACATTTATAAATTATTCTTGCATGTCATAATGTCAGTTTGGTATGATGCTGAGTAGATGAATATTCAAAGCAGTATTTCATGTTTATTTGTTGTCTTGCACACAGGTGAATCTGGTGTGGAAGAGTGGTCCCAGTGGAGCACGTGCTCAGTTACTTGTGGTCAAGGGTCGCAGGTGCGAACCAGAACTTGTGTATCACCTTACGGGACACACTGCAGCGGCCCATTAAGAGAATCAAGGGTTTGCAATAACACTGCCCTCTGTCCAGGTAGTGTTAGCAGCAACTACAACTGTGGATGTTATTGAATTGTGTCATGCTACGCATTTGGAAAGATTTGTTATTTTCATATGAAATGGGTATAGACATTTTAATTAAAGTGGATAAGTTTAACTTGTTTTCAACGGTGAAATTTTGCCATATATGTGATGATTTCTGCTCTCAGAGCAGTCAGGAAATTACATAAGTGACTCCCCTAATGAATTTTCTTGAGAAATTTCTGTATCTGCTTCTAATAATATTTATGATTATAATAGCTTTCCTTATTTCAGGTGGCAAAAATGTCCAGCTGAGTGTTTGAGGAAACGTAAACTTGCAGGCATACTGGAAATGTGATCCGTACCCATTGTTTAAGGCAGCGGTTGATGCAGTCTTTAAAGCAGTCAGTTGTTTTACTTACTTGGCTCTATCAAAGAGAATAGTTCCCCTGACCAAAGGACATTCTGTTAATTTATTTCATTCAAGTGACTCTCCTCATCCGAGCCACCCAGTGCATTGTAAAGTCATTTAAAGTCATTAATGGGGAAAAAATCTTCAATGTTAAATGGAGCACAGCACAGTGTCTTGCCTGGGTAGGGTGAGATTTTCCGGCTGTCATCAACATTTTGTTCTCATTGGAGGCCTGCATGCATATTACAGGCATTTCTCCTTAAATTACTGATTTTTATGTAAAAATGAATACTAAAAGGAATTTGGGTTTTCTTTCAAGAAGTCCAAAGCATATGATATTGTGTATCTCCAGGTTTATATTTTTGTTCAACTATTTGGTGGATGGGTGATACAAACTTAGTGGCCATTGCCGTTGACACTGGACTTGCATCCACCAGGGGCCTCCAGAAGGGGGCAGGCATAAGGAGAGGGATTGGCACTGCAGCAGCTTTTCATCTGCTAAATTGTGCGTAAAAGTTTTCTGATGACTTCCATTTCCAGAGATGGCTGATTTTGCAATTGCTAAAAGTAAGAGTAGAGAGTGGGTGGCATGGGGGAAGGGCAGGGATAATCCCAATTTCCCAGCAGAATGAGCAAGGGCAACCCATTAAAAGACAGTGTGGAGGAGTTGTTGTTTAATGGGTACAGGGTTTTGATTTGCAAAATGAATAAACTCTGGAGACCTGTTTTACAACAATGGGAATATATTTAACACTACTGAGTTGTACACTTAAAGTAGTCTAGATGATAAGTTTTCTGTTATATATTTTTTATCACAATAAAAGAAAAGACAATCTGGAAGTAACAAAAGGGAAAGGAAGTGGTGGGCAGAATGTGGCGGAGAGCTGATGCGTGAGATGGGAAATCCCTTTATAATGGAATTGGGAGATGCAGAGCAGCAGATTAAGGTAGAAGTAAAAGCTAAACAGGACAGAAAAGTATGAGGAAGGGAAGATGGAATTAGCAGGAAGCAGCAATAATTTCCACTGAAAGCAAGAAAAATCAAGTCAGTGTGAGTCAGTGAGAATTAAACTAGATGAGAAGGAACATGAAGTGAAAAAAAAAATCAGAGGGAAAGAGTGCTTACAGAGGTCTTGGAAGGGGAGGACAATGGAAAAAGATGACAAAACCAGCAGTTAGAGAGCAAGCAGACTCTAGGTCTGTTAGGCAAGAGAAAATGAGCTGAAAGTTTTCTGAATTACCAAATTTCTAAATTTTGTAGCTAAAATTACCTCATGAGTAAATGGTTGTGGATTTCCAGCTGGGTGTGAGGGGAGTACATTGTCTCATATTTAAAGCTGGCCCTTGGTTACAATATCAAGCTTCCTATCCCGGGCAATGAGAAAAGTGTCAATAGAGAAGTAAGCTGTGCTTGAAATATTTATCTTGTCAGCATCCTTCTGAAAAATCAAGTTCCCTTCAACATACATGGGTAGAATCTAATGGCAAATGGATCCTCAAGTGGAAGTCTGAGAGGGTGCGGAAGTGTTCTCTGCAATCCTCTGTTCAGTCCTTACATTCCGGCCACTCGTTACGCACATTCGTATGGTTGACATATGGAAACCTCCATCTTTCTGCCAGAGACTGCTGAGTAATCCCTTCACTGGGCAAGGAGAGCATCTGTAATGGGACCAGAGTGCTCTCCCTTTCACTCTGTGTCTGACGTTTAGAAAACTGAATAATATTCTGATTGTAAAGTTTTTCTTAAATTTCTTAAACCTCCTACCATTATACCTACTGAAGAAATTCACACTAATCATGAGTTCCTCTTGACCTTCGTATACTATAGGTTTGTCTTTCTAAATCTGGTTAAATAGTACTGACGATAAGAAAAATGTGTCTTTTAATCATTGTTATAGTTCAGATGTTGAATTCAAGAGAATGGAAGATTTTGTTGATTTCTTTTTAATTTTCTAAAACCGAACACTAATTTAGCAACTTTGTTATTTTAGAAATATAGAATAAGTATTTCACTATAGGAAGTTGGGATACCTTTTAGATGGTTATTGTATTCGTCATGAAATATTTTGTGTTCAATATTTTGTTTGGTTACTTGCCATGCTGATAAATATGTACTTTTTGTGATATAATATATCATGAAAACAGTAACCAAAAGTTAATTAAAAAACTTAAACAGTACCTAAACAGTGTAAATACCTGTCTAAAATAATACTTTAAATTCCCAAGAAGAAAATTAGCTCAGAAATCAATAATCTAGTTGTCACACTGTGGATATTCAAGTGTGTTTGGCATTTAATTAATAAAAATGACACAAGGACAAAATGAATGTCAAAGCCACTTTCCATAAAATATATGGAATGATAGAATTTGAGCTTATATTTATTTGCCCTAGTAAAGCTAGTCAGTATTATTATAAATTAGTTGCCTTTCACCCATATTATTCTAATTTCAAAAGAAGGGTTTTCTTAATTAAATTGCATAATAATGTGTTACTTCTAATATGGATCCTAAGACATCCAGCCTTTTGCAAATTGTTGCTTTAATATTATAGTCTCTTCAAAAATTCTTATTACTCAGAGCAGAAAATGATAGGGTTAAATAGCAAGTAAACTGAGAAAGTAGAGAGCTACATTAAATTGTGTATTTGCTGTCCTGGTTTCTGACTTACAGTTTTATGATCTCTTCCAGGGTTTCTCAACCTCAGTACTATTGACATTTTGACATGGATAAGTCTTTGTTGTGGGAGGCTGGCCTGAGCATTCTTGGATGCCAGTACCATCCCTCCTTCCCCTGAGCTGTGAAAATCAAAAATTTCTCTGGACATTGCCAAATGTCCTCTGGGGGGCAAAATTGCCCCTGGTTGAGAACCACTGGTCTACTCTATATGTCTTCTTCTTTTTTTTTTTTAAAGATTTTACCTATTTATTTGACAGAGAGAGACAAAGCGAGAGAAGGAACACAAGCAGGGGAAGGGGGAGAGGGAGAAGCAGGCTTCCCGCAGAGCAGGGAGCCCAATGCGGGGCTCGATCCCAGGACCCTGGCAGACGCTTAACGACTGAGTCACCCAGGCGCCCCTACTCTATATGTCTTTTAATCCTTTAGAAGTTGACGTGGGCTAAGGAATGGTTTCAATTTTTTTTTTTATAAATGTCACAGTATCCACATTTATACATTTCTTAAGAAAAAAACCTTTCACTTAAAGGAGTTATTTTATACATCCCAATGTAAATTATAAGGTAATTTGTATGCTTATTTCAAAATCTGGTAGTAACATAATTTTTATATTGTGTATTCCTCATTTCATCTTTAGATAGCACAGAGTAGGGATGTGACACTATAGCTAGTGTCTAAGTAAAGAAGAAAACTGTAAAAATGGATTAATTTTATCTGTTTTTTTTGGTTTTATTAGGCACATTTTCCAAATGAACTAGATTATTTACAGATTTTCATACTTTACTGAAAGGTAAAAGAATTTATATAACAATTTGCCGCTAAAGTAAAAATATCTTTATTCTTTAACATAAATCTTATGAATACATCTATAAAATTATAAGATATGTGTTATAGTTTCCAACTAATTCAATAATATCTAAAATAAAATATAATTAATAATTTAGTTTCTTTTTCAAAAAAAGTTGTTTTTTTTTTAAATGATGTGGAGGAGGCATGAAATTTCATCATGGAACAATAGTGTTAAAAAGTAGGGAGTAACATACTTTTCAGAGGACTCCAGCTTCATGATTTAACCAAACTGTCAAGATTAATCAACACTTCTTTGAGATTAATAGAGAAAAATATGCCAATTTAGCAGCCTTTTCTCAGGCTTTGTTCAAAGAATACAGAGCAGCATGATTTGATTGAGGAGAAAATTAACAGAACCAGCCATATGAATGCAATATGGTCTTTTAACAATTTCTATAGACAACAGGGGAAGAAAAGTTTGTTTTTAAATGGAGAAATCTTGGTAATTAAAATTAAATGCAAAAACTAATTAAAGATACGTGTTTTATATGACAAAATACATTCATATATAATATTTTAAAAATATTTTGCTATCATTGATCATATATACCTATATATAAATATAGGTATGTGTGTATTTTTTTTTCCTTAGAGTTAAATACAAACTCATTATTTAATCTGATGTCAATAGATACAAAGTGACTTTGGTTTTCCAAACTTAAATGAGAAAAATATAAACATATTAATTTCTTTCACTGTCTTACTTTTTTTCTATGTAATATTTTAAAAATATATTTTCCAGCAACTTTCTCAGAAACTTGAAGATTTTTTCACTGAGTATTACACAAATTTGGCTAACTTTTTCAGTATTTCAATAAATTTTCACAACCAGTTGGGGCAACTCAATAGCGTAAATAGAAGAAAATGGGGTGTCTCATAATTAAGGTATCATATACGTGTTTTTAAAGAAACAACTTGGTTTGCATATACATGCAAAACATTCTAGATATGCTGTATTTACTCGCATAACTCCTCTGACACTTAATATGGATTCTGCTTACCCCTACCAATGTTGAGGAGAAAGTGAAATCTTTTTCATCATCCATTCTAAATTTCTACTCCCCCCTCCTCATTCTAGTGGGTGTCCCATCAGACTTCTGCTCATGAACCTCTAAGAGCATACTAAGACCAGAGGTTCAACATCAAAACGGGAGCTTTTGAGCTGAAGAGCACATTTTGCCCAGCTTCTTTTTATTTGTATTATCCACGAAGTGCTATTCCGTACTCTCCCAAATATTAAAAATTGGGATGAGATTGGTGATTGATTGTGGCAAAGAAGGGATCTAAACCCTGGGCTTTATGCAAAAGATGTCAATATGTATTCCCAGTGGCTTTTATGGAGCAACACAAATTATGTTAATACTTCTGATTAGTTTGAATCCATCGTAATGGCATAATTGAAGTATTGGCATATATCTACTTATGTTAGGAGTAATCCTAATTAGATCATTTGCTTTCTCTAGAAACGTTTATTTATTAGGAGGATTTCCAGTGCATCAAGTTATTGCAAGAAGAAAGAAATCTTCATATTTGCCACTCATTTTAAAAGAGGGCAAAGAAGAGAATTTTATGCGAGTAGATAGAGTTTTTGAAATTTCCATCTTATTCAAAGACAGTGACTTTGAACACCCATATTTTTTAAATGGCAAAAATATATTTATTTTCTAAAATGTGAAGTTAATAAGCTATTTAAAATATGGACCATTAACTTTCAGATTTTTTTTTATTTTTTGATATCAAAGTCATTAGTCCCGAAATTTTAAGAATTATGTTGGCCCTTATATATTTAAATGCAGATTTCACTCGAGAAGATCAAATCTGTTATAAGAAATTTAGTTTTCTATACTACCTTTTAAGTTTATATTATTTTTATTTAAAAATAAATCATGACTATTTTACTGTGAGCAAGAGAGGTGCATTTCCATTAAAAAAGAAAACATTTAAAGTTTATGACAAATAACTGTTCGAATATAGAAAAAAAGTACATGTCATTTTGTGTCATTTTAATAAATTTTCAAATTAACCTTTAAAATTTTTTGGCAAATAAGAATGTTAACTGAGCTTTTAAAATATCTTCATACTGTCTATTTGATGATTTTTTTTTCTTTATAATTAAGAAAAAAAATCTTTGACTTTACCTCTCTGCTTTTGTTGTTGAAGCTTCTTTGCTTTATTACAGTACATGGAGTTTGGGAGGAGTGGTCACCATGGAGTTTATGTTCATTTACATGTGGTCGAGGCCAAAGAACAAGAACAAGGTCATGCACACCTCCTCAGTATGGAGGAAGGCCATGTGAAGGACCTGAAACACATCATAAGCCTTGTAATATTGCTCTGTGCCCAGGTGAGCATATTCTGCATTTGGTGAACTTTGTATTTGTGTCCTTAATATGTGGTCCCTGGTATACGTAGGAAATATTACGAGTACAACCTTTATTCAGTCACACTGGAAAATGTGTCCTTTGGTTACTATTTCTTGCTTAAAACTGGGTACTTTCCTTGACTCTATCATATGCAATGGTTTGTGATATTTCCTTGAGTGAGTACCAAAGCTCACCTTTCTTTGGTTTCTATAAATATGTCTATTAATTCTTTGCACTAAGATTTTATCCATACTCAGTTTTCCCTCCTGGGAGAATTATAAGGAGCCCTGAAGATTTAAGATTGACTATTGCCTTGATACTCTAACTAGAGAAACTGTTTCAGAGTCAGTCCTTCTGATGTCATTGTCTCACACTCATTCAGTTAAGGAGTAGGGATTCACCACTGATCATGTATGGAAATGATAGATATTTGTAAGGAATACAGACTTTATAGATTCACTCTTAGATGCGTAAGATGGTTAGCTCATAAATGATATATAACTTCACGTGATTATGAAGAATATATAGTCTGTTCGTAGAGTATCTTTGTAATCCTAAATTTTAGTTTCCTTTAAAATGTTTCAATGCTATTTTACCTGAACTTGATAACTTCGCACATTATTACAGAGAGAAGTCTTTATAATGCTGTTATTTAGGTTGTTAAAACATTCAAACATAAAACAAATACCTAAGAAATGAAAAAGACTGATCTTATTCAAGGGGCTTGCAACTTATGAGAAGAAAATACACACATGGAAATGATAGAATCTCCCAGGAACTAGCCAAGGCACATTCTAGAGGTAGGGATAGACATGAGTGGGAAATGGCAAAGGCTAGAATGGCAAAGACCAATATAAATAACCATTGATCTACTCCTTGGGAGACGTTTTCACTGGCCCATTCTGCATGCAAGCAACATAGCTGAGATCCTGGCAATGTGCTCCAAACATGTTATCCAGCTCACATTCAGTCCCATTTGTACTCTCAATTCCCCAAGGTAATATCTTATGTCATGAAGCAATGATTCAGTTTCTCTGGAAATTTTAAGTATCTAAAACATCTTGAGACTGTGAAAATCCCCCAAAATGTAGATAAGCAAAGTCATCTCACGAGCTTGTTTCCTTTTTTTTTTTTAAGATTTTATTTATCTATTTGAGAGAGAGAGAATGAGAGATAGAGAGCACGAGAGAGAAGAGGGTCAGAGGG
Organism: Callorhinus ursinus; assembly: GCF_003265705.2. NCBI lineage: Eukaryota > Metazoa > Chordata > Mammalia > Carnivora > Otariidae > Callorhinus > Callorhinus ursinus. Next base: position 22,540,429 of record NW_027397084.1, read on the forward strand.
AGAAGCAGACTCCCTGCTGAGCAGGGAGACCGATGTGGGACTCGATCCCGGGACTCGATCCCGGGACTCCAGGATCATGACCTGAGCCGAAGGCAGTCGCTTAACCAACTGAGCCACCCAGGCGCCCGAGCTTGTTTCCTTTTACTTTGGAGAAAGACTACTAGGTTCCTATATCAGGAATATACTTTTAAAGATGTAGTAGTTATATTTACTCCTAGAATTTTATAAATTCTATGAATTATGAATAACTTGTATAATTCAATATTCATGTAATTTGAATATTAGGGAGGCAAAATTATGATTCCTTATTTGCAAATCACTCCCAGAAAATCTATTTATGAAGTCAATTATGTCCTGTTATTTCTATCTCTCTATAAACATACAGACAAGCACCTAGACACACACACATAAATATATTAATGTCCTGTCTTTTTTACAAAGATTTGGGCAAGCTTATACAAATTTTCGAGTTTTTTTAACTGCTGAGCTGTGACATTTACAGAGAGTCAAATATAGTTCATTCTTATTTGTCTGTGGAATGTGAAAAAATAGATAATGTGGGGAAAGGAAAAAAATAATAGCTAACTATAGAATCTCTTTTAATATGTTAGTTTTTATTACTTGTTTTACCTCGGTTAATCCCCATTGGTGTAAAGATGAGAATGGCACTGATCAGTTAAAATGTTATCAACCATGTTTCTCGTAGTCTACTTTCCATGAACTTTCTAGGAGTAAAATGCTTGGGAATCAAGAGATAGGGATGCGAAGTTGTTAGAATTCAGATAAGAAAACTCATTTTTCTAAGTTGATATAATTGTTGTTTTGTCACTGAAGTAGTAACCACATGTGTTTTCAAGCTAGTTGTGTTTTACAGTATTACGCTGTCATTGGAATCACTCTAAGACCGTTAAACTTAGGTCTTTCTTTTGTGTAGGTCTTTCTTTAATTTTGGAAATTTATGCTTATATTATTTGTAAAACTGGCCTAGCTCATATTCTGTCTTGGGTGAGCATTATGGATATATATTGGGTACTTAATTATATGTTGCTTCTGACTATTATTTCCATTCTTGAATTTAGTTGTATCACAAAAGATATAAAACTCTTACCATGTTGTATCCCAATTTCCTTACGATTTCAAAGGGAATTCTAATGGCTACGATTTAAAAAAATAAAGAAAGATTTTATACTTTACCAAACATTTTGACATTATGCTTTTGAAATATGTAAGATTTTTATTCGGTGCAAACATTTTGAATTCTCCTTAAAACTAACCATCTTACAGCTAAACTCAGGTGCCTTCACTATATATAAAAGCATCATCATGTGTCGACAAGATGTAAGATACTACTGAGAAGAATATATAGTCCCTGATCTCAAGAAATTTGTAATCTCTTCAGAGGATTTAGACATAAGCATGTAAAAAGTTGAATGAAGTTCTGATAAACACATATAGACACTCCATTTCAGTGAGTGGGGATAATTTGAGAACTCAGTGATTTCAGCCTACATTTCTTGTAGCCATCCAACCTGCGATCTCGGCGACATCATCTTAAGGTATAAAAATGTGATAGGCAGTCTATCAGTAATGAAAAAAAACGGGCCAAGACCTATACACTTGGTTCCCCTTGGCTAGGCTGATTGTCAAGTGGAGACCAAAGGAGAACAGAAGAAACAATTGACAACGAACTTGGTCTCAACTCACCAACTTTGCAAGCTCTGACCATGAGCCTTGTGGTAATGGGTGGTGATATTTTAGTGTGGGATCACATTGGAACAGCAGAACGGCATCCAGCATCGTACTTTTAAGAAATACATATAACCACCGTAATGAAGTGGATGCTACCTAGGACTGATATGTATTGTTCACATCAAATAATGAAATGTTTTATTTATGCAAATTTTGACATCAACTTAAGAGTAGATGACATCCTACTTTCATAATGTACTTTCCTTAGTCATGTCCAACTTTTTCCCACTTCTTTTGAGGTGAGGGAAAGCTATCTGCCTGGGATCCATATAAGGAGAGAGGAAAGAAAGGAAAGGGTAGATAAGGTATTTCCTAGTATGAGTTACAAGTTCCTAATGTGTATCATGTCTAAGAACCGATACCAGTGTTGATGGAGGGAGGTGGGCGAGAGATATAGAGCAATACGAGGGATCCACTATGACTCATTCACTAATTATAAACATAATGTTACCCCATCTTCCTCCCTTTCTCATCTATACCAATAATTAAATGTGATATTACGGAAGGGTGTGTGTAGGTATGTGTATGTCCAATGGTCCTTGTGGTCTGTTTTTCTTATCTCACAAAACTTAGAATTTCTGGCAGTCCATGTTTTCTCTTTTCTCTGAATTTTCACTGCAATCCCTAATCAAACATCAAATTCACATAGTATTAATTAGTATATATGAGGAAATTCTCTTTCATTGCTTGTTTATCTCTCTGTGCAACTTTGTATTAACAGTATCCAATACATTACTATTGAATGGATTTTCCTAATGGACATATCCAAATTTTTAGTTCTCATCTCCCCAAAAAATTACAGGACATTTTCTGGGTATATTTAATGATGCATTTATGTGGTGTAGTGAAACTTGGACTTCCACAAGAGAACACTTATTTAAATTTAGGTATCACTTTTTAATATGTGTGTTCCTCCTCTGAGTCTTAATCTCTTCATCTGTAAAATGGGGACAATAGCATACCCACTTCACAGGACTGTGAGAGGACCTTGTGAGATGCTGTAAGGGAGATAACTTGATAAACAGCAAATGGTGTATAAGTATCAGTATTATAATTATGTCAGCACCCTATAGCCAAAGTCCATCAAGATGACACTTGTCCTTGAGCAAGTTGGATTCATTACTCTTGGCATTGAGGGAAAATTAACATAGGAAACTGTGGGGCATCTCGGTTAGAGGGTGTTAGAAAGACTTATTAAGGGTTTGGACTTGTTTTGGGTGATTTCAAGGAGGGTTTTAGGAAGTGGAGCTTTGCTCTGGATTTAAGAATGTCTAGATGGGGGAAGAAAATCTATGATTGGGTATTTTAATGAATTATCCAGGAGGAGGGAAAACTTGCTATAATTGGTAAACAAGTGTCAGTCACTCATATTAGCTGACAGAAGAGAAAGTTTGGAACTTTGTGGGTTGTGCTGTGACCGTTTTTCACTTTATCTCACTTTATCACAGTCTCAGAGTGACCTTGTCTGTTGTTAATGTTCTCTGTGATGGTCTTAGATCCAACAGGAGATGGCATAGCCTCGCTGTGAGCACCAAGCAAGCAGCTAATGGCACCGAGTCTAGCTATATCAGACCAGTTCCTGGATGTCACTTTGATGGTGACTCCTCATCTAGGGTGATTTAATCACTTTACCTATTTTTGTTTTCAATTTTTATTAATATTCAAATGGAGAAAGAAAAGTGTTAGA